>NC_139148.1:85899049-86499049 GCF_964270905.1 Leucopleurus acutus
AAAACAGTATGCTGCTGACACAAAAAAAGAAATATTGATCAATGGAACAGGATAGAAAGCCCAGAGATAAACCCATGCACATATGGTCACCTTATCTTTGAAAAAGGAGGCAAGAATATATAGCGGAGAAAATACAGCCTCTTCAATAAATGGTGCTGGGAAAACTGGACAGCTACATGTAAAAGAAGGAAATTAGAACACTCCCTAACACCATACACAAAAATAAACTCAAAATGGATTAAAGACCTAAATGTAAGGCCAGACACTATCAAACTTTTAGAGGAAAACATAGACAGAACACCCTATGGCGTAAATCACTGCAAGATCCTTTTTGACCCACCTCCTAGAGAAATGGAAATAAAAACCAAAATAAATAAATGAAACCTAATGAAACTTCAAAACTTTTGCACAGCAAAGGAAACATAAACTAGACCAAAAGACAACCCTCAGAATGGGAGAAAATATTTGCAAATGAAGCAACTGACAAAGGATTAATCTCCAAAATGTACAAGCAGCTCATGCAGCTTAATATCAGAAAAATAAATAACCCAATCCAAAAATGGGCAGAAGACCTAAATAGACATATCTCCAAAGAAGGTATACAGATTGCCAACAAACGCATGAAAGAATGCTCAACATCATTAATCATTAGAGAAATGCAAATCAAAACTACAATGAGATATCACCTCACATCAGTCAGAATGGCCATCATCAAAAAATCTACAAACAATAAATGCTGGAGAGGCTGTGGAAAAAAGGGAACCCTCTTGCACTGTTGGTGGGAATGTAAATTGATACAGCCACTATGGAGAACAGTATTGATGTTCCTTAAAAAGCTAAAAATTGAAATATCATTCGACCTAGCAATCCCCCTACTGAGCATATACCCTGAGAAAACCTTAATTCAAAAAGAGTCATGTACCACAATGTTCATTGCATCGCTATTTACAATAGCCAGGACATGGAAGTAACCAAAGTGTCCATCAACCAATGAATGGATAAAGAAGGTATGGCACATATATACAATGGTATATTACTCAGCCATCAAAAGACACGAAATTGAGTCATTTGTAGTGAGGTGGATGGACCTAGAGATTGTCAAACAAAGTGAAGTAAGTCAGAAAGAGAAAAACAAATACTGTATGCTAACACATATATATGGAATCTAAAAAAAAATTAAAAGAAAAAAAATGGTCTTGAAGAACCTAGGGGCAAGATGGGAATAAAGGCACAGACCTACTAGAGAATGGACTTGAGGATACGGGGAGGGCTAAGGGTAAGCTGGGACAAAATGAGAGTGTGGCATGGCCATATATACACTACCAAACATAAAATAGGTAGCTAGTGGGAAGTAGCCTCATAGTACAGGGAAATCAGCTCCGTGCTTTGTGAACACCTAGAGGGGTGGGATAGGAGGGTGGGAGGGAGAAATACACAAGGGGGAAGAGATACGGGTATATATGTTTATGTATAACTGATTCACTTTGTTATAAAACAGAAACTAACACACCACTGTAAAGCAGTTATACTCCAATAAAGATGTTATAAAAAAAGATAAAGAGAGAATATTAAAAGCATCAAGAGAAAAGCAACAATGGAAAACAGTATGGAGGTTACTCAAAATGTTAAAAATTACACTACCATATGATCCAGGAGTTCCACCCTTAAGTATTTATCTGAAGAAAATAAAAACACTAATTAGAAAAGATATATGCACCTCTATGTTCACTGCAGCATTATTTACAATAACCATATGTGGAAGTCTCCTAAGTGCTCATCAGTAGATGATTGAATAAGGAAGTTGTAGTGTATATACAATGGAATATTACTCAGCCATAAAAAGAATGAAATCTTGCCATTTGCAAAAACATGTATAGACTTAGAGAGCATTATGCTAAGTGAAATAATTCAGACAGAGAAAGACAAATACTGTATGATATCACTTATATGTGGAATCTAATAAAATAAACAAATATAAAAAATAGAAACAGAAGTTTAGATACAGAGAAGAAATAGGTGTTTGCCAGAGTGTAGTGTCATTGTGTGAGGGGAAGCAATAGGTGAAGCATATGAAGAGTTATATTCTTTCAGTTGCAAAAGAAATGAGCCATGTTTATGAAATGCTGTTTGGGAAATATAGTCAATAAATATGTCATATTTTTGTATGGTGTCATATGTTATATCATAACTAGACATTGTGGTGATCATTTTGAAATGTATAGAAATATCAAACCAGTATGTTGTGTAACAGGAACTAATGTAGTTTTGTAGGTCAATAACATTCCAAAAACAGACTCATGGAAAAAGAGATCTGACTTGTGGTTACCAGGGACAGGGTATAGGAGGAGGGGGCATTGGATAAAGACATTCAAAACGTATAAGCTTCCAGTAATTTGATAAATGTAATCTACAACATGATATATATAATTAACACCACTTCATGTTATATAGGAAAGTTGTTAAGTGAAGAAACCTAAGAGTTCTCATTACAAGGAAAAATACTTTTTTCTGTTTTTTTAATGTTGTACCTACATGAGATGATGGATATTCACAAAATTTATTGTGATAACCATTTCATCATGTATGTAACTCAATGATTGTGCTGTACACCTGAAGCTTATACAGTGCTGTATGTCAATTTTATGTCAATAAAACTAGAAAAAACACTTTTTTTTAAAGATCTTGAGTTAAGCAACCCACATGCCCATCAACAAATGAATGGATAAACAAATTATGGTATATACATGCAACAGAATATTATTTAGCCTTGAAAAGGAAGGAAATCCTGTCACATATATTGACTTTGAAAAGAAAATTCTGTGTTATTCCACTTATATGAAGTATCTGAAGTAATCAAATTCATAGAAAAAAATAGAATGGTGTTTACCAGGGGCTAGGTGGAGTGGGATATAGGAAGTTGTTAACTGGATTTAGAGTTTCAGTTTTGTAAGATGAAAAGATTCTAGAGATCTTTTGCACTAAAATGTTAATATACTAAATACTGCTGAGGTGTACATTTAAGAAGGATTAAGATAGTTCACTTTATAATTTTTTTCATAATTAAAATTAAAATATACATGAAATTAAATTTATGTTCGTCACTCCAAAGTTACTTTTTCTTTAGTCTTCTCCATCTCTCCAGCATGACCCATCTGAACAAACCATACACTTGTGAGTCAAATGATAAATATCTCCCCTTTACTTCCCACAACCAATCCATCATCAATTCCTGCTAACTCTACCTCTAAAATATTTCTTGAATATGTCCATGTGTTTTTAATTCCACTGCCCCAAACTTGATGTAAGCCATTATTAATTCTTATGTAGACTCCCAATCTGTTTCCTAACACTCAGTTTTGCTGTACTCCAACACAGTGTTCTTACAGCATATGATATTTTTTAAATAGCAGTAATTTGGAATACGTCATGTCACTCATTAAAATTCTTCTATGGCTTCTCATTACTCTTGGGATAATATTCATAATTCTTAACATGGTCTTCAGGGCTGTACATCAGCTTCATATCATGTCATTCTCACTCTTAATCTTGACATTCCTGCCAGATTGGTCTCCTTTCATTTCCTCCAAAAGTCATTTTTTTTCTCTCTTCAAGGATTTCATGCATGGTGTTTCCTCTGCATTACTCTCTTCTAGTAAAATGTCATATTCATCTTTAGGTCATACCTAAAATGTGACTTCCTCAGAATATCTTTGTTTAACCACTAAGCAATTGCTTTAAAACATGCATAAAAAAGTTCATGTATCGTAAGTGTAGAGCTCAATGAATTTTTAGATCCTTGAAAACAGCCATATTACTAACATCTATATCAAGAAACAGAAGGTCCCTTATGCTCATTTCTGGTCATAAACCCTATCTTAAGCAGTATAAATCAGTTTTTCCTGTATTTGAATTGTATATAAATGGAATGATAAAAATATATACCCTCCTGTGGATAGCTTATGCTTAATATTTTGTTCAAAAATTTCATGCATATTGTTATTCTTGTTATTGTCTATTTTAATTGCTGCATTGTATCTCATTGTTTGGATAAACCCAAATGTATTAATCTATTCTACTCTAGATGGACGTTCCAGTTGTTTCCATGTTTACCTATCATGAATAATGCTACTATGCACATTTATAGCATTGTTGTGTGTGTGTGTGTGAACAAATGTACAAATTTCTGTTGGATATTTGTTGAGGAGTGAAATTCCTATTTCATAGTATATGACCTCGTTCATCTTTAGTAATAGTGCCAAATAGTTTTCTTAAACCGTTATACCAATTTACACTCCCAGAATTATTAATGAGTATTACAATTTCTCCAGATCCACACTAACAATTGGTATTTACTGTCTTTTTCATTTTAGCAATTCTGGTGCATATGTTGTTAAAGTTTGCATTCTTAATTTTTGAAGAATCTCCAATACTGAATAAAGAATATATGATATATATATATATATATATATATATATATATATATATTCAATGGAATACTACTCAGTCCTTAAAAAAATGAACCTTGCCATTTGTGACAATGTGGATGAAATTTCAGGGTATTATGCTAAGTGAAATAAGTCAGAGGGAAAAAGACACAAAATATATCATTTCACTCATCTGTGGAATATAAAAACATAAAAATAAATGAACAAAGCAAACAAAACAGAAACAAACACATAGATACAGAGAACAGAGTAGTGGTTACAAGAGAAGAAAAGGGGTAGGTAAAGGGGGTCAACTTTATGCTGATTAACGGAAAACCTTTAGTAATGAGCATGCTGTAGTGTATACAGAAGTCAAAGTATAATATTTTATACATAAAACTTATATAATGTTATAAACCAATGCCACATCAATAAGAAAACTAGTGTTTTCCTGTTGACTAGTGAAATTGAGCACAGTTTTATATATGTATTGGTTATTAGGATGAACGTTTTCTGAAGGATTTGTTAAGATTTTTTGCCCATATTTCTAAGGGATTTTCTGCTTTTTTCTTTCTTTTTGAAATGTTCTTTTTCTTATAGAATTCAAAGAGTTTTTTAAAATATATTTTGGATATAAGTTTTCTATTGAGTATAGGTGTAAAACTACCTTCTCACACTATACAATTTCCATTTTCACTATATGCACAGTGTTTTTTGATAAAGGAAAATTATTTTTTTTAATTTATTTTATTGAAGTATAGTTGATTTACAGTGTTGTGTTAATTTCTGTTGTGCAGCAAAGTAATTCAGTTATACATATATATAATAGTTTGCATCTGCTAATCCTAAACTCCCAACCCATTCCTCTCCCACCCCCTTCTCCCCCTTCGCAACCACAAGTATGTTGTCTACACCTATGAGTCTGTTTCTGTTTCATAGATAAGTTCATTTATGTCATATTTTAGATTCCACATATAAGTGATATCATATGGTGTTTGTCTTTGTCTGACTTACTTCACTTAATACGATAATTTCTAGGTCTATCCATGTGGTTGCAAATGGCATTATTTCATTCAATTTTATGGCTGAGTAGTATTCCTTTATATATATATATATATATATCTCACATCTTCTTTATTCATCTATCAATGGGCATTTATATTATTTCCATGTTTTGGCTATTGTAAATAGTGCTGCTATGAATATAGGGGTGCATATATCTTTTCAAATTATAGTTTTGTCCAGATATATGCTCAGGAGTGGTATTTCTGGATCATAGAGTAACTCTAATTTTAGTTTTTTGAGGAGCCTCCATATTCTTTTCCATAGTGGCTGCACCAATTTACATGCTCATCAACAGTGTAGGAGGGTTCCCTTTTCTCCCCACCCTCTCCGGCATTTATTAACTGTAGACTTTTTAATGGTGGCCATTCTGACCAATGTGAGGTGGTATCTCACTGAAGTTTTGGTTTGCATTTCTTTAATAATTAGCAATGCTGAACGTCTTTTCATGCACCTATTGACCCTCTATATGTCTCCTTTGGAGAAATGTCTATTTAGGTTTTCTACCCATTTTTCTATTGGGTTGTTTGTTTTGTTTTGTTATTGAGTTGTATGAGCTGTTTGTATATCTTGGTAATTAAGCCCTTGATTTGATTTGTTAATGTATTGCTTAAAATATTTGCATTCATATTCATGAGAGAGAAATTTTCTAGAATCTCTTTTCTTCTCAAATTTTGGGCTCCAAGTTATATTGCCCCATAAATGAAATGAGAAGTAGTCTCTCTTTTTATTTTCCTTTGGAAAAGTTTGAGAAAGATTGGTATAGTTTTTTACTAAAATGTGTACAAAAACTCACCACTTAAGCCAGGTGAGTCTGGTGTGTTTTGTTTGTTTGTTGCTTGCTTTGTTTTTTTTTGTTTTTGGAGAGAAAGGATCTTATTAGCAGAGTCGTTTCATTTAATAGACATAGATCGAAGTACTCTGATTTTCTATTTCTAATAGTTTAGTATGTTGCCTTTTTAAGGACCTTACTCATGTTATTTAATTTGTCAAAATTATTGATATATTTTTTTCACAATATTCTCTTATCCTTTTCATGTTGTAGGATCTATAGCAATGTGTCCTTTTTCATGCATGAAATTGGTGATTTTTGTTTCCTCTCTTCATTTCTTGACTTATCTTGCCAGAGTCCCAGCAATTTTATAAATATTATAAGGCAACTTTTGCTTTATTCATGCTATATGAGAAAAAAATAACAAACATTATATAATAAATATTTTTCTCTCCCTCATGTACTTGTAGATTGGCTCTATTTCATTCCCTGGGTCAGCTAGGCTTAGTCCAGTCTGCAAGTAGGAATTGCTTTTGGTCCACATTTCTCCTCATTTTTCTTAAACTAGCAAACACTCTGGGCATATTCTACTTGTGTCAGAATACAAAAGTGCAAGTGGGAGAGCAGAGAATTGCTATTTTTTTAAGACTTAGATTTGGAACACTCACAGTGTTGTTTCTACCCACATTCTCTTGGCCGAAGAAAGTAATAAGGCCAAATGCATTCATGTGGCAGGGAAGTAATACTTGCTCACAGTGGAAGGGACTGTAAAATCACAAAGCAATGGATATGAATGCATAATTCTCTTACATGAGAGAGAGGAATTGGCAGCAACAATGTAATTTATCACATTATTCTTATCAAAGAATTAAATTTTGGCTTTGTTTTCTCTGTTGAACATTTGTATTTTGTTTTATGGATTTAAACAAAAAATCTAATTTTTCAGCCTTTTATGTATTCATGATATGAAAATATATGCATGAAAGAACATAAATATCCCTCAAAATGTTTATCTATATTCCATAACTTTGGATATATTGTATCATTATTATTACTCAGTTCAAAATATTTTCTAATTTCTCTTGAAATATATTTAAATTAATTTTTTATACAGCAGGTTCTTATTAGTTATCTATTTTATATGTATTAGTGTATATATGTCATTGAACTTCTTTTTTTTTTTTTTTTTTGTGGTATGCGGGCCTCTCACTGTCGTGGCCTCTCCCGTTGCAGAGCACAGGCTCCGGACGCGCAGGCCCAGCGGCCATGGCTCACGGGCCCAGCCGCTCCGCGGCATGTGGGATCTTCCCAGACCGGGGCACGAACCCGTGTCCCATGCATCGGCAGGCGGACTCTCAACCACTGTGCCACCAGGGAAGCCCTCATTGAACTTCTTAATTGGTCTTTATTTGTTTGATCATTTGGGGTGAGTATATAGCTCAATTTCCAAGCATTTGGTGATTTCCTAATTATGCTTTTCATTATCAGTGTCCAGTCTAATGCTACTGTATCAGAGAACAGTTTTGCATAATTTTAGTTATAAGATGTGCTTTAAAATCCAGCATGTAGGGTTTCCCTGGTGGCGCAGTGGTTGAGAGTCCACCTGCCGATGCAGGGGACGTGGGTTCGTGCCCCGGTCCAGGAGGATCCCACATTCCGTGGAGTGGCTGGGCGCGTGAGCCATGGCCGCTGGGCCTGCCTGTCCAGAGCCTGTGCTCCGCAGCGGGAGAGGCCACAGCAGTGAGAGGCCCGCATACTGCAAAAAAAATAAATAAATAAATCCAGCCTGTAGTTATTGTTTAAATGTTCCATGTGGACTTGAAAATATGTATATTCTGAATTTGTTGGGTCCTGTGTTCTGTGTATTTCTTTATTGCAAGTTTATTAATTATATTGCTCATTTTTTCATCCATGTTTTAAAATATCCAAATATCATTGTGAATTTGTCTATTTCTTCTTTCATAACTATAATTTATGTTTTTCTTTATCTATTTTGAGCTGTTATTGGGTGAAGTTTTTAAATTGAAACACTTCTTTTGAACTAATCATTTTATGATTACCGAATGTCACACCATAACTCCAGTAATGCTTAAGTATATATTGTGTTATATTGAATAAGCATTCTTCTTTTATTAGTATCCTTTTCCACTCTTTTTTACATCTCTGAATCCCTGTATTAAGGGTAAGGGTATGTATCTTTTAGGCAACATAGGTTTTTAAAATTTTCTTTTGTTTTTTTTCAAATTCTTTTTAATTTGTTAATCTTAGATTTTACTTATTTAGTCTATTTATATTTAATAAAATTACTGATATATTTGGATTTATATATAGTATCATGCCATTTATTTTCTATTTACCATGTTTGCTATGGTTTACCAGTCTACTTTATCTTGTCATTTTTTTTTGCCTTCTTAAAGTTTTATATTTTTCCTTTTATTAACTTTATACCTATTTATTTAGTTAATATTATTTTAGTAGGTATCCTAGATATTACAATATGTACTCTATATTTATTAGAGTCTAATACAAATTATTACTTTACTATTTTTCTGATAATGTTAGAACCTTACAACACTTTATTTCCTTCTACCACATTCTTGCCTTTTGCATTATTTTTCATAGATTTTAATTCTGCATATATTTAGTGGCTTTAAATATAATACACATAACATATAACTCACAGATTTAAAGTATACAAGTATATTCACAAACTTGTGCAAAGTAAACACAAACTAAATTTAGAACATTATAATTCTCCCTCTCCAAATAAACCTTAGACCCATAGCAGTCACACCTGATTACCTCCCACCCCACTGCCAGACCTAGGCAACCACTAATTTACTCTCTCCCTCGACGTATTTTCCTCTTACAGCATTTTCATATGAATGATACCATGTAATGTGTGGTTTTAATAGCTGGTTTTATTTCCAATCTCTCAATTTTACTCTGTTTATCTATATGCCTATGCTTATACCAGTACCATGCTCTCTTGAATATTGTAGATCTGTAGTAAGTTTTGGAATTTGTGATATCTGAGTCCTACAAATTATTTCTTTCTTAAAATTGTTTTGGCTATTCTGAGTCCCTTGTATTTTCATATGAATTTAGGATCATGTTGTCCACTTCTACAAAAACCTGGCCCAGATTTTGATGGGGATTGTGATGAAAATGTAAATGAATTTGGAGAATATTGCCATTTTAAAAATATTAAGTCTTTATGTCCATAAACATGGGCTGCCTTTCCATTTCTTTGTCTTCTATATTTTCTTTCAATGATGTTTTATAATTTTCAGCTGTATACTCCTTGTGTTAAATTTCTTCCTATTTATTTTATTTTTAGGTTATTTTAAATAGAATATTTTTGTTTTAATTTCCTTTTTGTATTTTTCATTGACAGTATATAGAAATATAATTGATTTTTATATGTTGATCTTATATTCTGCAACCTTGAAGAACATATTTAATAGTTTTAAAAGATTTATTGTGGATTCATCTATTGTAAGGCCTAAAATTTCAAGTGCTGCCTTTGATATCTTTGAGACTCAGGACCCCAAATATATAACCACAAGTTCTCCTACTATCACCAGATATGCTCCACATCCAGTAGGAAGGGTTCACCACCTGGCTGATTCTCCTATCAACTGGACCAGATCCACCCCACCCAGTCCTCAACCTAATGTTTTTCACCTCCCTGCCAGCTCGTAAAAACATTCAAATAAGCCAATCACTTGCTCCACTGGGAATCAGGGACACCTCACTTTTTGGTTCCTATAAAGCCTGACTTACATAGTTACTGCTGTTTCACTCTGCACCCAAGTATAACATCTGTGTGGCCCTGCATGGTGTATGGTGTCCTCCTTGCTCCAGCTGTGAGTATACTGCATTAATGAACTGCTGCCAATTTCATCTGTACAGTGTTTGGTGTCATGTGTTCAGCTGTCTTACACTGTTTAGGGTAGGGGATCCCTCCTTCACTAATGGAGTGAATAAGAGATGGTTATAACAATTTTCTAAGATTTTCTATATACAAGATAATGTCAACTGACAATAGAGTTTTACTTCTATTCTAATCTGGATGCCTTTTGTTTTATTTCCTTGCCTAATTACTCTGCTTGAAACCTCCAATACAAAGTGGAATAGAAGCAATGAGAGTGGATACCTTTGTCTTGTACCTAATCTTAAAGAAAATAATTCAACATTTCGCCATTAAGTATAAAGTTAGTTGTGGGTTTCATAGATACCTTTTATCAGGCTGAGGAAGTCCCCTTGTACTCTTAATTTGTTAAGTGTTTTTATCACGAAATGGGATTGGATTTTGTCAGTGCTTCGTTTTGCATTTACAGTAAGTCCCCTACATACAAATTAGTTCCATTCCGAGAGCGCGTTCATAAGTCCAATTTGTTCGTAACTCCAACAAAATTAGCCTAGGTACCCAACTAACACAATCGGCTATATAGTACTTTACTGTAATAGGTTTAGAAAACTTTTCATACAAATAATACATAGAAACAAACACAAAAAATAAAGAAAACATTTTTAATCTTACAGTTCAGTATGTTGAAAAGTATTGTACAGTAGTACAGTATAACAGCTGGCATGCAGGGGCTAGCATTGAGAGAACAGGCAAAAAGAGTTACTGACTGGAGGAGGGAGAGGAAGTAGGAGATGGTAGAACTGAAAAATCATCAGCAATATGAGACGGAGGGGAAGCTGCAATTTCACTGACGCCTGACATTGATGGCACAGGTTCTGGTTCCTTGCTGGATTCAATTTTATCTACCCTCCTGAAAAAACGATCCAGTGATGTCTGGGTAGTAGTTCCTTTTTCCCATCATAGATGACACGGTAGCACTGGATTGCATTCTGAATGGCTGCTGCAACCTTCATGTACCATTTTACATTCAGGTCCTGTGCCTCAATAACTAACAGTGCCTCCACAAATAAAGAAAATTCCCTTGGCATTTCCTGAATCGTGAATCTCTTCAGTTCTTCAGTTACTTCTTCTTCCTCTTGTCTCTCTTCATTCTTTCTCTGGGCCTCCAATTCCATCAGGTCTTCATTAGTATGTTCCTCGTGTTGCACAGCAAGGAGTTCAATTAAGTCATCCTCTTGCAGATCTACCTCCAGCTTCTCGCTGAGGGTCACTAAGTTGCTGAAGACCTCTTTGGACTCCTCATCCACCTTCTCAAATCCACAAAAATTGTGAACAACCTGCAGGCAAAGTTTCTTCCAAACCTCCTTCGTGGTGATGGCCGTAACCTCATGCCAAGAAAAGTCAATGTTTTTTATGGTCTTGTAGATGTTATAGTCCTTCTAAAATTGTTGCAAGGTTGTTCCTGATTCGTCACTCACCTTTACTGCCTGACAAAAAGTGTGACGTAAATAATATTTCTTGAAAGTCGCTATGTTATAGCGACTATATTATATCCCTTGTCCATAGGTTGGATGAGCGATGTAGTATTCAGTGGCAGATGCATTACGTTGACCTTGGGATGAAAGTCGTCCATGAATGGGGGGTGACCCAGAGCATTGTTGAGCAGCAAAAGAATGTTGAACGGAATGTACTTCCCCAAGCAATATGTCTCTACATCCAGGAAAAAGTGATGGAAAAAAACAGTACTGGAAAATGGTCCGTGTAACCCAGGCTTTGGGGTTACTCTTCCACACAACAGGAAGAGAGCCTTTGGCTATGTATTTAAGGGCTCTTGGGCGCTCTGAATGATAAACTAAGGGAGGCTTCAGCTTCATATCACCGGAAGCATTGTCACCAAACCACAGAGTTAGCCTATACTTTGCTGCTTTATAGCCTGGTATCAAATTTTCCTCCTTACTGATGTAACTTCGGTCTGGCATCCTCTTCCAGTACAGTCCTGTCTCATCCACATTAAAAACCTGCTCAGGTAAATATGTGCCTTCATCAATAATTTCTCAAAGTGTTTCAGGAAATTCCTAGGCAGCTACCATATCTGCACTCACTATACCGCCACTTACTTTTACCGTGTGAAGGTTGGCTCTAGCCTTGACCCGATGAAACCAGCCATGGCTGGCATTAAAAGATGTGCCCTCTGATTCTTCACTGTGTTTCTCCTTCAAGTCTTCATAAAGGCTTTTAGCTTTCTCTTGAATCAGCATTAAGCTGAGTGGGACTCAGCACTGATGCTGAGCCTGCATCCACACATTGAGAAGTTTCTCCACCTCCTTCAACACTTCTGCATGCTTCTTCGATATTATTGTCAACATCATTGGCACAGCAGACTTCATATGTTCCATGATCTTGTCCTTGTTCTTTAGCATCGTGCCAATGGTTGAACGATTCACATTATAAGAATGAGGACATCTACCATCATTTTGCCTCACTCCAGTCTCTCAATTATTTTCACTATTGTTTCCATTGTTATCACTTGGCACTTCATAGCAGTACCAGCTATATCACTGCTGATTTTATGTTTGCTTCCGGATACCCTGGGCTTGAAATAAAGATACTGTACTACTGCACTCTGTACAGAACTGCACAGTAAAGTACACAAAAGCACAACCACTTGTAGAAGATGCACGCCTGTGACAATGTACGCCAGGAATGTGATTTAATTTATGTGATTGGATATGAAAACACATGTTCACATCTTTAAAAGCTTATAACTTGAATGTTTGTATGTAGGGGACTTACTGTATCTAAATAATTGTGCTTTAGTTTTCCTTTTAAGCTATTAATATGATGTATATTATTCATTGATTTTACCTGTTAAATGTTGGGTTCTGGCATAAATCCTATTTAGTTATGGTTTATGATCCTTTTTATATGTTGCTAGATTTGGATTGCCAATATTTTGTTGAAGATTTTTGTGCCTATGTTCATAAGAAATACTGTTCCATATTTTATTTTCTTGTCATATCTTTATCTGATTAAGATATCAGAGTAGTATTTGTCTTGTAAAAAGATTTGTGAATGATTTCATGCTCTGTAGTTTTTTGGAAGTATTTGTGAGAAATTGTTGTTAATTATTCTTTAAATATATCTGTAACACTATAAATATTTAAAAAATTCTGTACAACCATCTGAGCCTGCCCTTTTCTTTGTAATTTTAAAATTACTAGATCAAATTTTTATTTGTTATAAATATATTTAGATTTTATTTTTCTTCTTGAATAAGTTTCTATAGTTTGTATATATTAGCAATTTTTTCATTACATCTAAGTCATTCACATAAAGTGTTCCTGGTATTTTTGTATAATCACTTTATTTCTGTAAAGTCAATAGTGATCTCCCGTCTTTCATTCCTGGCCTTAGAAAATTGATTTTTGTCTTCTTTTTCCTTGACCAGTCAAATTTGTTGCTCTTTTCAAAGAACCATCTTTTGATTTCAATGATTTTCTGTATTGTTTTCTTTTTCCATTTATTTCTACCCATTCTTATTTCTTTCTTTCTGCTTGTTTTAATTTAGTCTTCTTATTTTAGTCTCTTATGGTGGCAGGTTATGTTATTGGTTTGAGAGATTTTTTTGAGAAAATTCTTTTGTAATATAAGCCTTTGAATCTACACATTTTCCTCTAAATACTGCTTTAGCTTCACCCGTATTTTGGTATGTTGGGTTTTAATTTTTGTTCACCTCAATGATTATTTTCTACTTTCTTTTATTATGTCCTCTTTGACTTATTGGTTGTTTAGGAGAATGCTATGCAATTTTTACATCTTTGTGGATATTCCAAATTTACTTCTGTTATCATTCTTTAATTTGTTACATCATGTTCGAAGAACATACTTTGTATAATTTCAAACCTTCAAATTTTTGAGGCTTGTTTTATGGTCTACTATGTGGTCTACCTTAGAGAATATTCTATGTGCTCTTGAGAAAAATATCTTTTCTGCCATTGTTGGATGGAGTGTTTGTATAGGTGTTTGTTAGGTTTACTAATCTAGTTGGTTTATGCTCTTGTTAATGTTTTAATTCCCCTTGTTGATCTGCATAGTCATTTATCCATTACTTAAAGTGATTTATTGACATCAAAAACTATTATTACTGAATTATTTCTTCTTTCAACTTTGTCACTTATCACTTCATGTATTTTGAGGATTAGGTGCATATATGTTTATAATTGTTATGACTTCCTGGTGGATTGATACTCTTATCAATACAAAACATTATTTCTTGTCTCCAGTAAAAATTTTGTCTTAAAGCCTATTTCATTTTATATTAATATAGCCACTCCAATTTTCTTTTGGTTGCTGTTGCATCAGTATTTTCTTCTTCCTTCTACTTTTAACCTATCTGTATCTTTAAAGCTAAAGTGTGTCTCCTGTACCAGTATATAGTTGAATTTTAATTTTTTAATTCAGTCAGATCTCTGCATTTTGATTGGATTGTTTAAAACACATTTAATGATATTATTGATATAGTTGGATAAACATCTGCCAATTTATTTTTCTTTACTATATGTTTCATGGGTTTTTCTCCTCTTTTCCTTATTTACAGACTTATTTTGCAACAAGTGAATATGCTTTATTGTGATACTTTAATTTGTTTAATTTTTTATAAGCCATAGTTGGGAGATTGTTTTTTAGTGGTTGCTCTAGGATTTACAATATACATCTTAAATTATCAAAATATATTTCCAATTTATACTGATATTCCATTGAAATATAAGTCTTTACTCTTAGTTACTCTATTCTCTCCCCAACTCTTGATTTATGCTATTATTGTAATACATATTATGTCAATATATTTTATGAACCCAACAATACATTTTTATAATTATCACTTTATATAATTTTGTCTTTTAAATAACCTGAGAGGAGAAAGCAGGGCAAGTACATATTTATAGAGTTTTCTATTTTAACCCTCCTATTTACCATTTCTCTTCATTTCTTCCTGTGCATGTGATTTATTATCTGGTCACATTATATTACAACAGTACAGCTTTGTTCCCAGCCCACATTTTTGTGCCATTATATTCAAATACATTACATTTATATGTGTTATAGATCTGACAATACAATTATATACACAGAATGTTCTCTGAAATATTTTAAAATCAGTAAGAGAAAAAAAGGTCAAATCATGCAATTATACTGTCTTTTATTATTACCTACATGAGTACATGTACCAGTAATCTGGACTTGAAATGCACTCTGATGTCATTTGATTCAGCCTGAAGAACTTCTTTTAGTGTTTCTTCTAATGTGGGTCTGCTTGCAATATGTCTTCAGTTTTTGTTTATCTGGGAATGTCTTTATTTCACTTTCATATGAAAATTAGTTTTGGTGGATATAAGATTCTTAGCTGACAAGATTTTTTCCTTGCCACTTTGAATATGTCATTTAACTGCATTCTGAACTCCATCATTTCTAATGATATGTCAGCTACCAATTTTATTAGAGTTCCCATGCTCTTGATTAATTGTTTTCCTCTTGCTGATTTCAAGAATTTTTATTTGTCTTTGTCTTTCAATATTTAACTTTGTTTTATATGGTTGTGGATCTCAATGTTTATCTTACTTGCATATGTTTTGGTTTCTTGGATGTATACATTAATGTTTTTCATGAAATGTGAGAAGTTTTAAGTCATTATTATTTCAAATATATGTTCTGATTCTTTCTGTCTCTCCTCTCCTCTCCTGGCATTCCCTTTATATATATATATATATTTGTACACTTAAAGGTTCTCCACATTTCTCTTGGGTGCTGTTCATTTTACTTCATTTTTTTCTCTCTTCTTCAGACAGCATAGATTCCATTAATGTGTATTCAAGCTAGCGGATTCTTCTGTCATGTCAAATCTAGTGTTGATTTCTCTACTGAAATTTCTATATTGACTATCACACTTTTTAACTACAGAATTCCTATTTTACTCCTTTATATAATTTCTGTAACTTTATTGGTACTCTCTATTTTAATGAGATATTATCATCATATTTTCCTTTAATTCTTTCATCTTTGATTATATCTTTTCTAGTTGCTTTGACATATTTTTCTGTTTAGTTCAACTTCTGGGTCCCCCAAAGATGAATTCTACTGCCTGCTGTTTTTCCTGTGCATGGGTCAGACCTTCCTGTTTCTTTGCATGTCTTATGATATTTCTTTGAAAACTAGAAATTTTAGAAAATATAATGTAGCCTCTCTGGATACTAATATCCTGTACTGCTCATTCAAACTTGGTTTTGTTGTCCTTTACTTGTTTATGTAATGACTGAGCTGGACTAGTTCAGTAGAATCTATTTCTCTTACAGGGTGCAGTCTCTGATGTTGCTCCACAGAGGCCACAGCCTTGTGTATTTTCACAATCTCTCTGAACACCAGGAATGGCTTTCATTTTAGATAAACTTTTTTGACTTTTTTTTCTCTGACCACCTGATTAAACTTCTGATCTATCTGCAATATTGGTATCATACCCATCTGTTAGATTTATATAATTGATTGCTCTATTGTTTTTGTCCTCTTAAATTTATATATTGGGCATAAATTTTTCCATAGCTTTATTCAACTGAAGTTGAGCTTTTGACTTGCTCTGAAGCTACCCTAGATAGAAAATCTGAGTGGTTTAGCTGGAGCTGGAGGAGATAGAATGGGGAACTCACTCTTCATGGTGGACCCACCCAGGTCTTCTCTATGTAGCAGGATCTGTATGTGTGTGTGTTGGGGGGGAGGGGGTGAACTAGTGCTGTCATTGCCCTTTATGGATTCTCTGCAGTATAAAGCCAGGAAGAATGGGATCTGACAATGCTCAGCAGCTTCTGACTCTACCAAGGATATATCTTCCAACTCAGGAAGCTGAGAGTATGAAAGCTGACTTCAGCTGACAAGTCCCTTGAAGCAGCTTTCCCACAACATATAGCTATGCAGGAAAAGAGGGACTTCGGTCTTCACCAGCTACCCCTGTATCTTCATTACATAGTGGACATTGGAAATGGGGGATTGGTACTACCTGGCTGCTACTACTTGCTCAATATAGGCCATCTGCAGCATAAAGCCACAGAAAATGTTGATGTTTGCCGGCTAACAAAACCACCTAGAATAACTCTGAATGGCTCCCTGGCTTCTCAGCATGGCTTATAAAAGGCATTTTGTCTATAGGTTCTGGAGGTATAGATGATGAGGACTGTGGCAGCTGCTTCAAGTGCAATGATATATCATTGTAAACTCGCTCTTCTTCTAGTAAAAAGGAATCATACAAGGATTAACTTGGGGGACTTTGCATAAATGTTTTATAATTTTAAAATGAGCTGGCACTCTCACATGTGTTTTTTAACTCCCTTAGTTAAAATGGCAATTTTATTATTATTATTATTATTATTATTTAACATCTTTATTGGACTATAATTGCTTTACAATGGTGTGTTAGTTTCTGCTTTATAACAAAGTGAATCAGCTATACATATACATATATCCCCATATCCCCTCCCTCCTGCATCTCCCTCTCACCCTCCCTATCCCACTGCTCTAGGTGGTCACAAAGCACCAAGCTGATCTCCCTGTGCTATGCAGCTGCTTTCCACTAGCTATCTATTTTACATTTGGTAATGTATATATGTCCATGCCACTCTCTCACTTTATCCCAGCTTACCCTCCCCCCTTCCCTTGTCCTCAAGTCCATTATTTACATCTGTGTTTTTATTCCTGTCCTGTCCCTAGGTTCTTCAGAACCATTTTTTAAAAACAATTCCATATATATGTGTTAGCATACAGTATTTGTTTTTCTCTTTCTGACTTACTTCACTCTGTATGATAGACTCTAGGTCCATCCACCTCACTACAAATAACTCAGTTTCATTTCTTTTCATGGCTAAGTAATATTCCATTGTATATATGTGTCACATCTTCTTTATCCATTCATCTGTCAATGGACACTTATGTTGCTTCCATGTCCTGACTATTGTAAATAGAGTTGCAATTAACATTGTGGTACATGACTCTTTTTAAATTATGGTTTTGTCAGGATATATGCCCAGTAGTGGGATTGCTGGGTCATATGGTAGTTCTAATTTTAGTTTTTTAAGGAACCTCCATACTGTTCTCCATGGTGGCTGTATCAATTTACATTCCCACCAACAGTGCAAAAGGTTTCCCTTTTCTTCACACCTCCTCCAGCATTTATTGTTTGTAGATATTTTGATGATGGCCATTCTGACCGGTGTGAGGTGATACCTCATTGTAATTTTGATCTGCATTTCCTTAATATGTAGCAAATTTAGGCATCTTTTCTTGTGTTTGTTGGCCATCTGTATGTCTTATTTAGAGAAATGTATACTTAGGTCTTCCACCCATTTTTGGACTGGGTTGCTTGTTTTTTTGATATTGAGCTGCATGAGCTGCTTGTATAAATTGGAGATGAATCCCTTGTCAGTTGCTTCATTTGCAAATATTTTCTCCCATTCTGAGGGTTGTCTTTTCATCTTGTTTATGGTTTCCTTTGCTGTGCAAAAGCTTTTAAATTTCATTAGGTCTCATTTATTTATTTTTGTTTTTATTTTCATTAATCTAGGTTGTGGATTGAAAAAGATCATGCTATGATTTATCTCAGAGAATGTTCTGCCTATATTTTACTCTAAGAATTTTATAGTATCTGGTCTTATATTTAGGTCTTTAATCCATTTTGAGTTTATTTTTGTGTATGGTGTTAGGGAGAGTTCTAGTTTCATTCTTTTACATGTAGCTGCCCAGTTTTCCCAGCACCACTTAATAAAGAGACTATCTTTTCTCCATTGTATATTCTTGCCTCCTTTGTCATAACTTAGGTGACCATAGGTGTGTGGGTATATCTCTGGACTTTTTATCCTGTTCAATTGATCTATATTTCTGTTTTTGTGCCAAGAGGAAATCAAAAAATACCTAGAGACAAATGGCAATGAAAACATGACAATTCAAAACCTATGGGATGCAGCAAAAGCAGTTCTAAGACAGAAGTTTATAGCAATAAAATCCTACCTCAGGAAACAAGAAAAATCTCATATAAAATACCTATCCTTACACCTAAAGCAACTAGAAAAATAAGAACAAGCAAAACACAAAGTTAACAGAAGGAAAGAAATCATAATGATCAGAGCATAAATAAATGAAATAAATGTGAAGAAAATAATAGCAAAGATCAATGAAACTAAAAGCTGGTTATTTCAGAAGATAAACAGAGTTTATAAATCTTTAGCCAGACTCATCAAGAAAAAAAAGGAGAGGATTCAAATCAATACAATTAGAAATGAAAAAGAAGTTATAATGGACACCACAGAAATACAAAAGATCATAAGAGATTACTACAGGCAAGTATACACTAATAAAATGGACAACCTAGAAGAAATGGATGAAGTCTTAGAAAAACTGAACCAGTAAGAAAGAGAAAATATGAACAGACCAATCTCAAGTACTGAAATTGAAACTGTGATTAAAATTTTCCAACTAAATAGTCCAGGGCCAGATGGATTCACAGGTGAATACTTTCAAACATTAATACAAGAGTTAACTCCTACCCTTCTGGAACTTCCAAAAAATTGCAAATGAAGGAACACTCACAAGATCATTATATGAGGCCACAATCACTCTAATACCAAAACCAGACAAAGATATCACAGAAAAAACAAAATTATAGGCCAATATCACTAATGAACATTGATACAAAAATCCTCAAAAAAATACCCATAAACCAAATTCAACAACACATTTAAAGGATTATAAAACATGATCAAGTGGGATTTATCCCAGGGATGCAAGGATTTTTCAATATATGCAAGTCAATAAATGTGATACACCACATTAACAAATTGAGGAATAAAAAGCATATGATCATCTGAATAGATGCAGAAAAATCTTTTGACAAAGTTCAACACACATATATGATAAAAAACTTTCCAGAAAGTGGGCCCAGAAGGAACATACCTCAACATAATAAAGGCCATATATGACAATCCTACAGCTAACATCATACTCAATGGTGAAAAGATGAAAGCATTTCCTCTAAGATCAGGAACAAGAGAAGGATGTCCACTCTCACCACTTTTATTAAACATAGTTTTGGAAGTCTTAGCCACGAATATAAGGGAAGAAAAAGAAATAAAATAATGCAAATTGGAAAAGAAATAAAACTGTCACTGTTTGCAGATGACATGATACTATACATAGAGAATCCTAAAAATGCTACCAGAAAACTACTAGTGCCCATCAGTGAATTTGGTAAAGTTGCAGGTTACAAAACTGATACACAGAAATCTGTTGAATTTGTGTACACTAACAATGGAAATCAGAAAGATAAATTCAAGAAACAATCCCATTTACTACCACATCAAGAATAAAATACTTAGGTAGCTAAGGAGGCAAAAACCTATGCTTAGGAAACCATAAGATACTGATGAAAAAAAAAAAGCTGCCACAAACAGATGGAGAGATTTACCATGTTCTTGGATTAGAAGAATCAATATTGTGAAAATGACTATACTACCCAAAGCAATCGACTGATTCAATGCAATCCCTATCAAATTACCAATGGCATTTTTCACAGAATTAGAACAAAAACATCTACATTTTGCATAGAAGCACAAAAGACCATGTATAGAAAAAGCTATCTTGAGAAAGAAGACCAGAGCTGGAGGAATCAGGCTTCCTTACTTCAGAGTATACTACAAAGCTACAGTAATCAAAACAGTATGGTATGGGCACAAAGGCCATACATATTTTAAAAATATGTTTGTTTCTTCTTTTATCTACTAACTAGTGTGGCTAGCTCAGCTAGCTTTATTAAAATACAAATGACAGAACAGAGAAGAGTAGGCATAGCCATTCATTTGTACAATCAGAAGATGCTTTAGTCATAAAAGAAAAAAAAAAAGGAACCAAGAAGCGAGTCTCAAATTCATGAGACTGTGGAAGTTTTCACCAATGAAAGGAAAACCTTTTATAAACTGGGAATCAGAGTAGTTCTTTATTTTAAGGTGCTGATGAAATTATGTATTAAGCAGATTAAGTGGAGACCATACAAAAATTTTAAGTAATAAGTTTTCAATGTCAAATCATTTCCCACATGTTAATTTTCTAACTCCAAGTTCTCCAACAGATCCAATTCTTAGCATGATAGAGTAGGCCTTTCCTCCCAGCTACTTATTCTTACAACCAAAAAACCCCTCAGATGTAACTTAATAACTAATCATAAGAAAATTCTAACAGGTAGAAAGAAAATGTTGGACTACCTAGGGAGCTCAGGACTTCAGGTACGACATGGCAGTGGCTTCTCAAGCTTTGCTTATTGGCTAACACATATCCTGAAAATGTTATTGCAATAGCCTCTGACTCAAAACACTAACTGGTGACACAAAAGAAGCTTCAAGAAAGCATATTATTCCTAGTCTATAAACCTGGAAAATGGTAGTTTAATAACAGAAAACGTTTTAACAATAACTATTCTACTCCAATCAGACACTAGCAGAAAAAATTGCCTCCTCCCCATGATATCAATGGGGTGAATAAGGATCTGATATGTAACCACACCACGTGGAAGCATGTTGTGGCACTCCAATTTACCTGCATGGTAATGTTGGTGAGTCCAGACAGGGAGCTAATTAATCCCTTGTTTGGCAGAAGCAGGTGATGCTCTGATTTCCCCATTGGATTGTGTTGGCAGGGCTGAGGAGGGAGCTATTTATTCATTCACCTCTCCTTGAAAGCAGGACACTCTTTGATTCCTTTTCTGGGCTAGTATGAATGAAGATGTGTAGGAGCTGATCTTTCATCTCTCACCTAATGTAAGCAAGTGGTGCTAGATATTCCTGCTGGAGTAGTGGCAAATAGAGTCCAACGTCAATCTGAGCATCCACTCTCACTTGTCAGCAAAGAGAGTTAACAAGGCAGTGTGAGGCAAAGCTAGTATCTAATCTGCTTCCTTCTCACCCCAGAGTCAGTGGATCTCATTGAGGGGCTGTGCCTATACCCCCGCCTGGCATTACTATGAGACTCAGTATGGTGGTGTGAAATGGAGCTAGGTACCACTCCACTATCTTCCTGGCGTCAGCAGGGCCCCAGGAGGAATTAACCGGCCACAACCTTCTAGAAACAGGACACTGAAAAAGGAGATGTGAAGCAAAGCTTAATGGCACTCTATCTCCTACCAGTGTCAGCAGGGCCAATAGAGAGCTGAGCCTCTAGCAACATTCAATATCAGTTGCACAGTACAAGGTGATCCAAAATCAGGATCATCTTGAAATGAAGAAGAAGGTTGACTGACTTGGGTCCTCTGTGGTTGTATAACAACACTGCATTGTATTCCCTGTGTTTTAGTTTTTTAATCTCTCATACATGCTGCAGTGGACAACAGAGCATCCTGAAACTGTCAACCACAATGGATAGAGAGACAAACACAACAAAAAACAGGAAATGAAAAAAAATCTTGATCGTGTTAGACAAGTCACTGGAAAGGAAAAGCCCAGTAGAGACTTGGGAGGCAGATTCATAACCAATGGCAGCAGTGGTTAATCCGCATACAGCAATATCAGTAGCAAAACACAGTAGGGCTATCCAATTTCCACCTAGCAGTGGTCAGCAGAAGTAGCACAATCTGCCATTAAAGCATCATTAGTAGACTGTACAAGGGCAAACCAATCACTGCCTCACATCAGCCAGCAGCAGTAGTCCTACCTGCGTGCATCAGAATCCCCAGCAGATCTTAGGTGAATAAAGCCATTTCCTGTCTCAAAACTTCTGGTAGCAGTGAGTATGATCTGCATGCAGCAGTGGCAATAGTAGAAACAATGAAGTGTCAGGTCACCCCTTCTACACTCTCACTGACAACCACAGAAGTATTTGAAGAAATAATGTCTGAAAACATCCTAAACTTGGTGAGAGATACAATATGTTCACAGCATCATCACTGGTAGAGTCTGTGGACCAATCCATTTTCCGTCCTACAAACACAGAGAGTGGCAGGTCTCATCTACCTATAGTGGAGCATCAGGAAAGTCCAGGAGAGCTGCTAAAATATATATGCTAAAGCTTGAAAGAGTGACTGTTTGGTAAAATAGATAATTTAAATAGAATGAAGTCTCCTAACATAATATCCAAAACTGTATCCAGGTATAATAAAAAATCACTAGTCATATAAGAAAAATGATAATCACAACTTAAAGGAGAAAATAAAATGGACAGAAAACTATTAGATACATCAAATATTGATATTATCTGACTGTAATTTTAGAGCAGCTATCATAAAATTATGTCAGTAAGTAATTATGATTTCCTTTGAAATGAATAAATGTAGAGATCCTCAGAAAAGAAATATGTTATGAAAAGATCCCAAAAGGAATTAAGAATTGGAGAATAAAAAAACACAAAATAAAAAGTTATTGGAAAGGCTCAGTAGTAGGTATGACAGAAGTTAAAATCAGTTAAACTGATGACAGTGGAAGAGAATTTCCATAATATTAAAAACAAAAGTAAATAGACTGAAAAATAAAAATGAGCAGAAACTCAGGAACCTGTGAGATAATAATCCAAGATTTAATATTTATATCATTTGATCACTAGAAGTAGAAAAGAGAGTGATTGTGACTGAAGAAGTATTTGAAGAAACAATAGCTCAATACATCCAAAATTTGATAAAAGGCATAAACCTATAGATTCAAAAAGCCAAGTAAATATCAAACAAGATAAACTCAAATGAATCCATGCCAAGACATGTCATAATTAAAGTTCTGAAAATTAAATAAAAAGAAAATAAAACCTCAAAAGCAACCAGAGGAAAATGGCTCATTACCAATAGGGAGATATTAATTTAAATGACAGTGGCAGAACATTTAGACAAAAGAAAGCTAACATAATTTGTCCCTAGTAAATCTTACTTTGACTAATGGCTAAAGAAAACTTTTCAAACAAAAGGAATGATAAGAAGGATTGGAAATTGAAAGAAGAAAGGAGAAAAACAGAATGGGTAAACGTAGAAGTAAATAAGAGATTTTTCTTCTTCCAATGAAATTCTTAAATCATATATGATTGTCAAAGAAAAAATTATAGCATACATTGTGGTGTTTGATGTATGCAGAGAAAATAGCAGAGACAATTATATTTAATAATTGGGGAGGGTAGACTCAAATGGAAGCAGTTTCAATACTTCACTTAAAGAGGTAAACCACTGAGTATCAGCAGTTTGTGATAAGCTACATATGTATATTGGAAAACCTAGAGAAACCAAAAGAAAACTAAACAAAATGATTTACTCAAAACAAATACATTTTTTAAAAAAATGAAACCCTAAAAAATCAAGTAATTTACAAGAAGCCAAGAAAAGAGAAAACGAGAATAGCGAAATACATAGAGTGCAAATAATAAAATGGCACACTTAGGTACAAACATATAATTACTATTTTTTTTAATTTAACATCTTTATTGGAGGATAATTCAACTACAATTGTGTGTTAGTTTCTGCTTTAAAACAAAGTGAATCAGTGATACATATACATAAACCCTATATCTCTTCCCTCTTGCATCTCCCTCCCTATCCCACCCCTCTAGGTGGTCACAAAGCACCGAGCTGATCTCCCTGTTCCATGCGGCTGCTTCCCACCAGCTATTGATTTTACATATGGTAGTGTATATATGTCCATGCCACTCTCTCTCTTTGCCCCAGCTAAACGTTCCCCCTACTCGTGTCCTCAAGTCCATTCTCTAGTAGGTCTGTGTCTTTATTCCTGGCGTACCACTAGATTCTTCATAACATTTTTTTTCATTTTAGATTCCATATATATGTGTTAGAATACCATATCTGTTTTTCTCTTTCTGAGTTACTTCACTCTGTATGACAGAATCAAGGTCCATCCACCTCACTACAAATAACTCAATTTCGTTTCTTTTTATGGCTGAGTAATAATCTATTTTATAAATGTGCCACATTTTTTCATCCATTCATACAACGATGGACACTTAGGTTGCTTCCATGTCCAGGCTATTGTAAATAGAGTTGCAATGAATATCGTGGTACATGACTCTTTTTGAACTATGATTTTCTCAGGGTATATGCCCAGTACTGGGATTGCTGGGTTGTATGGTAGTTCTATTTTTAGTTTTTTAAGGAACCTCCATACTGTTCTCCATAGTGGCTGTATCAATTTACATACCCACCAACAGTGCAAGAGGTTTCCCTTTTCTCGACACCCTCTCCAGCATTTATTGTTTGTAGATTGTTTGATGATGGCCATTCTGACTGGTGTGATGTGATACCTCATTGTAGTTTTGATTTGCATTTCTCGAATGATTAGTGATGTTGAGCATCATTTCAGGTGTTTACTGACATTCTGTATATCTTTGTTGGACAAATGTCTATTTAGGTCTTCTGCTCATTTTTCATTGCGTTGTTTTTTTGATATTGAGCTGCATGAGCTGCTTGTAAATTTTGGAGATTAACCTTTGTCAGTTGTTTCATTTGAAAATATTTTCTCCCATTCTAAGGGTTGCCTTTTCTTCTTGTTTATGGTTTCCTTTGCTGTGCCAAAGGTTTTAAGTTTCATTAGGTCACATTTGTTTATTTTTGTTTTTATTTCCATTTCTCTAGGAGGTGGGTCAAAAAGAATCTTGCTGTGATTTATGGCATAGAGTGTTCTGCCTATATCTTCCTATAAGAGTTTTATAGTGTCTGGCCTTATATTTAGGTCTTTAATCCATTTTGAGTTTATTTTTGTGTATGGTGTTAGGGAGTGTTCTAATTTCATTATTTTACATGTAGCTGTCCAGTTTTTCCAGCACCAATTATTGAAGAGGCTGTCTTTTCTCCATTGTATATTTTTGCCTTCTTTATCAAAGATAAGGTGACCATATGTGTGTGGGTTTATCTCTGGGCTTTCTATCCTGTTCCATTGATCTATATTTCTGTTTTGGTGCCATTACCATACTGGCTTGATTACTGTAGCTTTGAAGTATAGTCTGAAGTCAGGGAGTCTGATTCCTCAAGCTCCACCTTTCTTTCTCAAGATTGCTTTGGCTATTTGGTGTCTTTTGTGTTTCCATATAAATTGTGAATTTGTTTCTTCTAGTTCCATGAAAAATGCCATTGGTAGTTTGATAGTGATTGCATTGAATCTGTAGATTGCTTTGGGTAGTATAGCAATGTTCACAACGATGATTCTTCCAATCCAAAAACATGTTATATCACTCCATCTGTTTTTATCAACCTTAATTTCTTTCTCCAGTGCCTTATAGTCTTCTGCAAACAGATCTTTTGTCTCTTTAGCTAGGTTTATTCCTAGGTATGTTTTTATTTGTGTTGCAATGGTAAATGAGAGTGTCTCCTTGATTTCTCCTTCATATTTTTCATTATTAGTGTATAGGAATGCAAGAGATTTCTGTGCATTCATTTTGTATCCTGCTACTTTACTAAATTCATTGATTAGCTCTAGTAGTTTTCCATTAGCATCTTTAGTATTCTCTATATACAGTATCATGTCATCTGCAGTGACACTTTTACTTCTTCTTTTCTGATTTAGATTCATTTTATTTTCTTTTTCTTCTCTGATTGCTGTGGTTAAAACTTCCAAACCTATTTTGAATAATCGTGGTGAGAGTGGACAACCTTGTCTTGTTCCTGATCTAGTGGAAATGGTTTCAATATTTCACCATTGAGAATGGTGTTGGCTGTGGGTTTGTCATATATGGCCTTTATTATGCTGAGGAAAGTTCCCTCTATGCCTACTTTCAAGAGGGTCCTTATCATAAATCCGTGTTGAATTTTGTCAAAAGGTTTTTCTACATCATTGAGATGATCATATGATTTTTATACTTTAATTTGTTCATATGGTGTATCACATTGATTGATTTGCGAATACTGAAGAATCTTACATTCCTGGGATAAACCCCACTTGATTATGATGTATGATCCTATTAATGTGCTGTTCAATTCTATTTGCTACTATTGTGTTGAGGATATTTGATTTTATGTTCATCAGTTATATTGGCCTGTAGTTTCATTTCTTTATGACATCTTTGTCTGCTTTTGGTATCAGGGTGATGGTGGCCTTGTGGAATGAATTTGGGAGTGTTCCTCCCCCTGCTATATTTTGGAAGAGTTTGAGAAAGATAGGTGTGAGCTCTTCCCTAAATGGCCGATAGAACTTGCCTGTGAGGCCATCTGGTCCTGGCCTTTCGTTTGTTGAAAGATTTTTAATCACAGTTTGAATTTCAGTGCTTGTGATTGGCCTGTTTATATTTTCTATTTCTTCCTGTTTCAGTCTCTGATGGCTGTGCTTTCCTAAGAATTTGTCTATTTCTTCCTGGTTGTCCAGTTTATTGGCATTTACTTCTTGTAGTAATCTCTCATGATTCTGTGTATTTCTGCAGTGTCAGTTGTTACTTCTCCTTTTTCATTTCATTTTATTGATTTGGGTCTTCCTTTTTCTCTTGATGAGTCTGGCTAATGGTTTATAAATATTGTTTATCTTCTCAAAAAAAAACAGCTTTTAGTTTCATTTATCTTTGCTACAGTTTCCTTCATTCCTTTTTCATTTGTTTCTGATCTGATCTTTTTAATTTCTTTCCTTCTGCTAACTTTGGTATTTTTCTTCTCTCTCTAATTGCTTTAGGTGGAAGGATAGGCTGTTTATTTGAGATGTTTCTTGTTTCTTGAGGTAGGATTGTATTGCTATAATCTTCCTTTTTTTTTTTTTCATCATGCGGGCCTCTCACTGTTGTGGCCTCTTCTGTTGTGGAGCACAGGCTCCAGATGTGCAGGCCCAGCAGCCATGGCTCACGGGCTCCATCACTCCGCAGCATGTGGATCCTCATGGACAGGGGCATGAACCCGTGTCCCCCGCATCAGCAGGCAGACTCTCAATCACTGTGCCACCAGAAAAGCCCTATAATCTTCCTTTTTAAAACTGCCTTGCTGCATCCCATAGGTTTTGGGTCATCGTGTTTTCATTGTCATTTGTTTCTAGTATTTTTTAATTTCCTCTTTGATTTCTCCAGTATACTCTTGGTTATTAAGTAGTGTTTTGTTTAGCTTCCATGTGTTTGTATTTTTTACAGAATTTTTCCTGTAATTGATATCAAATCTCATAGTGTTGTGGTCAGAAAAGATACTTGATACAATTTCAATTTTCTTAAATTTACCAGTGCTTGATTTGTGACCCAAGATATGATCTATCCTGGAGACAGTTCTATGAGCCCTTAAAAAGAAAGTGTATTCTGTTGTTTATGGATTGAACGTTGTATAAATATCAATTAATTCCATCTTGTTTAATGCATCATTTAAAGCTTGTATTTCCTTATTTATTTTCATTTTGAATGATCTGTCCATTGGTGAAAGTGGGGAGTTAAAGTCCCCTACTATGATTTTGTTACTATCGATTTCCCATTTTATGGCTGATAGCATTTGCCTTATGTATTAGGGTGCTCCTATATTGGATGCATAAATAATTACAATTGTTATTTCTTCTTCTTGGATTGATCCCTTGATCATTATGTAGTTTCCTTCTTTGTCTCTTTAATAGTCTTTATTTAAAAGTCTATTTTCTCTGTTATGAGCATTGCTACTCCAGCTTTCTTTTGATTTCCATTTGCATGGAATATCTTTTTCCATCCCCTCAATTTCAGTCTGTATGTGCCCCTATATCTGAAGTGGGTCTCTTGTAGACAGTATATATACAGGTCTTGTTTTGGTATCCATTCAGCCAGTCTATATCTTTTGGTTGGAGCATTTAATCCATTGACATTTAAGGTAATTTTCGATATGTATGTTCCTATTACCATTTTCTTAATTGTTTTGGGTTTGTTATTTTAGGTGTTTTCCTTCTCTTGTGTTTCCTGCCTAGAAAATTTCCTTTAACATTTGTTGTAAAGCTCATTTGGTGGTGCTGAATTCTCTTAGCTTTTGCTTGTCTTTAAGGGTTTTAATTTCTCTGGCGAATCTGAATGAGATTCTTGCTTGGTAGAGTAATCATGGTTGTATGTTTTTCCCTTTCATCAGTTTAAATATGTCCTGCCACTCCCTTCTGGTTTGCAGAGTTTCTGCTGAAAGATCAGCTGTTAAACTTATGGGGATCCCTTTGTATATTATTTGTTATTTTTCTCTTTCTGCTTTTAATATTTATCTTTTGTATTTAACTTTCAATAGTTTGATTAATATGTTTCTTGGCGTGTTTCTCCTTGGCTTTACTCTGTATGGGGCTCTCTGTTCTTCCTGGACTTGATTAAATATTTCCTTTCCTATATTAGGGATGTTTTCAACTATAATCTCTTAAAATGTTTTCTCAGTCTCTATCTTTTTCTCTTCTTCTTCTGGGACCCCTATAATTCAAATATTGGCATGTTTAATGTTAGCCCACAAGTCTCTGAGACTGTCCTCAATTCTTTTCATTCCTTTTCTTTATTTTGCTCTGCAACATTATATCCTCTATTTTATGTTCCAGGTCATTTATCCATCCTTCTGCCTCAGTTATTCTGCTATTGATTCCTTCTACAGAATTTTTAATTTCATTTATTGTTTTGTTCATCATTGTTTGTTTGCTGCTTAATTCTTCTAGGTCCTTGTTAAAAGGTTTTTGTATTTTCTCCACTCTATTTCCACGATTTTGGATCATCTTAACTATCATTATTCTGAATTATTTTTCAGGTAGAATGCCCATTTCCTCTTCATTTGGTCTGTTTTTTTTTTTCCTTGCTCCTTCAACTTCTGTGTGTTTCTCTGTCTTCTCATTTTACTTAACTTACTGTGTTTGGGGTATCCATTTTGCAGGCTGCAGGTTCATAGTTCCCATTGTTTTTGGTGTCTGTCCCCAGTGGCTAAGGTTGGCTCAGTGAGTTGTGTAGGTTTCCTGTTGGAGGGGATTAGTGACTGTCTTCTGGTGGATGAGGCTGGATCTTGTCTTTCTGGTGGGCACGTCCATGTCCGGTGGTGTATTTTGGGGTGTCTGTGACCTTAATATGATTTTAGGCAGCCTTTCTGCTAGTGGGTGGGGTTGTGTTCCTGTGTCCAGCCATGTAGCTTGCTGGTCTTGAGTGGAGCTGCGTCTTGGCATTGAGATGGAGATCTCTGTGAGATTTTTGCCACTTGATATTACATGGGGCTTGGAGGTCTGTGGTGGACCATTGACCTGAACTCGGCTATCCCATCTCAGAGGCACAGGCCTGACACCTCACCAGAGCACCAAGATCCTGTCATCCACATGGCTCAGAATAAAAGGGAGAAAATAAGAAAAAATGAATGAAAATAAAATAAAATTATTAAAATAAAAAATAAAAATAATTAACGATTAAAAACTAATAAAAAAAAGAAACAAAGAATGAAGAGAGCAACCAAAGCAAAAACCAAATCCACCAATGATAACAAGCCCTAAAAACAATAGAAAAAATACAACAGCAACAGCAACAAAAAAAGGGCAGACAGTACCCTAGGACAAATTTTTAAAGCAAAGTTATACAGACAAAATTACAAACAAAAGTATACACACACTCACAAAAAGAGAAAAAGGAAAATATATATATATATATATAAATTGCTGCTCCCAAAGTCCACCACCTCAGTTTGGGATGATTCATTGTCTATTCAGATATTCCACAGATGCAGAGTACATCCAGTTGATTGTGGAGATTTAATCTGCTTCTCCTGAGGCTGCTGGAAGAGATTTACTTTTCTCTTCTTTGTTCGCACAGCTCTTAGGGTTCAGCTTTGGATTTGGCCCCACCTCTGTTTGTAGGTCTCCTGAGGGCATCTGTTTGCAAAGACAGGACATGGTTAAATTAGCAGCTGATTAGGGGCTCCAGCTCACTCAAGCTGGGGAGAGGGAGGAGTACAGAATGCAGGGTGAGCCTGAGGCAGTAGAGGCCAGCGTGTCATTACAACAGCCTGAAGCATGCCGAGTGTTCTCCCAGGGAAGTTGTCCCTGGATCACTGGGTCCTGGCAGTGGTGGGTTGCACAGGCTCCCAGGAGCAGTGTCATGGATAGTGACCTATGCTTGCATACAGTTTTCTTGGTGGCTGCAGCAGCAGCCTTCACATCTCTTGCTCATCTCTGGGGTCCGCGCTGATAGTCGCAGCTTGCAGCCATCTCTGGAGCTTGCTTAGACCGTGCTCTGAATCCCCTCTCCTCTCGCACCCCTAAACAATGGTCTCTTGCCCCTTAGGCTGTTCCAGATATTTTCCTGGACCCCTTCTCGCCTAGCTGTGGTTCACTAGCCCCCTTCAGGCTGTGTTCACACAGCCAACCCCAGTCCTCTCCCTGGTATCTGTCCTCTGAAGCCAGATCCTCAGCTCACAGCCCCCACCCACCCTGGCTGGTTATCAGACAAGCCTCTCGGGCTGGTGAGTGCTGGTCAGTACCAATCCTCTGTGCAGGAATCTCTCTGCTTTTCCCTCTGAACCCCTTCTGCTGCACTCTCCTCCATGGCTCCAAAGCTTGCCCTCCTCCCACACCCCATCTCCCCCAGTGAAGGGTCTTCCTAGTGTGTGGAAACTTTTCCTCCTTCACAGCTCCCTCCCCCTGGTTCAGGTCACGTCCCTATTCTTTTGACTCTGTTTTTTCTTTTTTCTTTTGCCCTACCCATGTATGTGGGGAGTTTCTTGCCTTTGGGGAAGTCTGAGGTCTTCTGCCAGCATTCAGTAGGTGTTCTGTAGGAGTTTTCCACATGTAGATGTATTTCTCATGTATTTGTTGGGAGGTAGGTGATCTCCACGTCTTACTCTTCCGCCATCTTGACAGTATCCCCTATAGTTACTTTTAGTGGTCCATATACACCAAACAAAACATAGAGGTTCTCCCAGGTGAGTTTAAAAATTACTATAGGGGACTTCCCTGGTGGCGCAGTGGTTGAGAGTCCGCCTGCTGATGCAGGGGATACGGGTTCATGCCCCGGTCCGAGAGGATCCCACATGCCGTGCAGCGGCTGGGCCCGTGAGCCATGGCTGCTGGGCCTGCGCGTCTGGAGCCTGTGCTCCATGGCGGGAGAGGCCACAGCAGTGAGAGGCCCACGTACCGCAAAAAAAAACAAAAAAAAAAAACAAAAAAAATTACTATATGCTCTATACAGGAAATGCACTGCAAATACAATAACATAGGAAGGATTGAAAGTAAAATAATGGGAAAAGATATATCATACTAACATTACTCAAAAATGCAAGAGTGTCTTTATTAATATAAGATAATGTAAACCTATTGAAAAAGAAAATTTCTAGTGACAAAGAGGCACATTACATAATTGTTGAAGGATAAACCAACCAAGAAGACACAAAAATCCTAAATGTGTCTGTACCAAACAAGAGGACTTCAAAATACATTGAAAAAAATGATAAAGCTGAAAGGAAAAATAGCTAAATTCATAAATATACTTTGAGGTTTCAACTTCCCATTACCAGTAATTGATAGAATTACTAGACAGAAAATTAGCAAAGATATTGAACTCAATGACACATCAATGAATAAGATCTAATAAACAGTTATAGAACATGTCACTCAATAACTGAAGAATACATATTCTTTGTAAGCACCCATGGGATGTTCACCAGGATATACCATACCTTGGGTAATAAACTTCAACATATTTATAAAAATTTGAAATAATACAAGTATATACTGTGTTCATAATGGATACAACATAAAAATAATAACAGAAGGACAACAGGAAAATCTTCAAATACTTGGAAACATTTTTAAAAATACAAGTTGAAAGAATCCATGGTCAAAGAAGATGTTGAAAAAAATAAAGCTAAGTAGAACTGAATGAAAATGAAAATACAACATATCAAATTTCTTGGATGTAACTAAAACAATGTTGAAAGAATTTATAGTACAAAGTACTTACATTAGTAAAGAAGAAAGTTGTCAAGAAAGGAGAAAATAAGAAACTCAAAACTAGCAGAAAAAATACATTAAAAAAATAAGAGCAGAAATCAATGAAATTACAAACAAGAAAGTAACAGAAAAAATCAATTAAAACACTAGCTAGTTATTCAAAAAAATTAATACAATTGACAAATCTCTATCAAAAGTGAAAAAGATAAGAACAGCAAAATCCAGTGTAAAACAGGGGCTGTCACTGCAGATCCTGCAACAACTAAAAGGATAATAAGGGAAAAATATGAACAACTTTGTGCTCCTAAATTGGGAAGCTTAAAAGAAATGGACCAATTTATTGAAAATTACACACTACCAAAACTCAATCAAGATGAAATACTGTGAATAGTTCCATAACCTTTAAGGAAATTTAATTTGTAATTTTAAAATTTCCAAAATGGAATCTCAGGTACCAGATGGTTTCACTGGATAATTCTAACAAATATTTATGAATTAATACCAATTAATTTAATTAATAACATTTGTTTTAATCACCTACTATTCACTCCATTGGTGAAAGAGAGTATCCCACCCTAAATAGTAAAAGATGGCAAGACACCTGACACCCCAAATGGACAGATAACATTAGCAGCAGTTTATTAATGACAAATACATCCTGGGGAAGAAGACACTGCACCATGCAGAACTGCACAGGAGTTGGACTCATGAGTAGATTGAACCAACTGGGGATGTGGAAGGCAGGCTTCATAGTAACCAGAGGGTGAGGTGACCCTTGGTTCCCAAGGGAGGATACAATTTGCTTGTTTGAATAACTTCAAGGGCACACAGGAAGGTGAAACCCATCAGGTTGAGGACCAGGTGGGTGACATCTGGTCTGGCTGATCTGGGAACTAGCTAGGTGGACAACCTTTTCCTCTAGGTTGAGGACCTATCTAGTGAGAGCAAAAGAATGCATGGCTAGACCTTTGCAGCCTTGTGAAGCTCTATGTTAGAAAGGGAGCATTTGAAATTTCAGGGGCTACAACAACTTCTTACAGAGACTAGCTGAGGAAAAAAAAAACACTTCTCAACTAATTTTATGGTCACTATACACTAATACCAAAACCAGACAAAGAAAGTAACAAAAAGAAAACTACAAACCAATATCTTTCATGAACTTACATGTATAATGTAACCAACATTTTATATGCAAACTGAATCCTTCAATGTATAAAAAGAATTATGCAATATGACCAAGTGAGATTGATTCCAAGTATGCAAGACTGGTTCAATATTCAAAAATCAATCAATGTAATCTACCATATCAACATACTAAAGGAGAAATATTATATAGTCATACCAAATGATTCAGAAATGGTTTTTGACAAAATCTAAAACCTGTGGATGAAAAAAAATGTCTCAGAAAACTAGGAATAGTGAAAAATTTGCTCAACTTCATAAAGAACATCTACAAAATCCCTACAGCTAACATCATACTTAATGATGAAAAACTGAATGTGTTCAGCCTAAGATCAGGATCAATAGAAGATTGTTTGCTCTCACAATTTCTATTCAACTTTCTACTGGAGGTCCTAGGTAAGGCAATTAGACAAGAAAACAAAAGTCAAACATATAGGGAAGGAAAAAAATAAATCTGTCCCTATTTGTAGATGACATGATTTTCTATGTATAAAATCCCAAGATGTCTACAAAAATAACTTGTAGAACTAATGAATTCAGCAGGTTCACAGAAATTATGATCAACACACAAAAATCCATCATATTTTTATACATTAATAATTACCACAAGAAAAATGAAATTTAAAAATAATACAATTTATAATTTTTCCAAAGCAATTGAAGTCTTTAGGTTTTTTATAGCATAAAAACAAGCCTATTCTAAAATTTTATACTAAGACATAAGACCTAGAATATCTAAAACAAAATCTTTAAATAATAAAATTAAGTGGAAAAAAATGCTCTACCTGATATTAGGGTGGCCTAAGTAGCTAGAGTAATCAAGGGACTGTGGATGGATAGGCAAATAGATCTGTGGAACAGAAAAGGTAACCCAAAAATATAAAATCCATCCAAATTTGCCCAAATGATTTTTGAGAAAGGTGCAAAAGCAATTCAATGGAGAAAGGATATCATTTTCAACAACTGCTGCCAGAGCAATGGGACATCTATAAGCAAAAAAAATAAAAACAAACTAACAAACAAATAGATAATATGCACACACTAGTGCTCATGCACGCACACACACACACACACACACACACACACACACACACACCCCATCACCACCACCAAGAGTAAAAACCCAAATCAAAGCAGAAAAAAAAAAACAAAATAAAAAGCCACCCCTATCTAAACTTCATACCTTATACAAAATTTAACTTGAAATTTATGATGAACTTGACACTGACAGAAGGAAAATAATTACTAATTGGACTTCATCAAAAATTTTAATGGTTGTTCTGCAAAAGACCCTGTTAGGAGGATAAAAAGTCAAGCTACAGGATGAGAACAAATGTTTGCAAACAATATATCCAACAACAGACTAATATTTTGGAAAGAATTATCAAAACTCAATAATAAAAATCCAAACAATCCAATTAGAAATGGACAAAGGACATGAACAGACATTTCACTAAAGAGGATACACAAACGACAACTAAGTACATGAAAGTATATTCAGCTTCATTAGCCATTACAGAATGCAAATTAAAACCATAATTAGTTATCATTACAGACACTTCAGAAAGGGTAAAATAAAAATGCAGTGACACCAAATGCTGGCAAGGATGCACTAGAATAAGATGACACATACATTACTGTTGGGAATGTAAAATGGTACATCCACTATGGAAAAGTTCGGTAGTTTCTTGCAAAATTCAACGTGCAACTACCATAAGACCCAGCATTGCACATTTGGGAAATTAACCCAGAGAAATGAAAATTTATGTTCATACTAAAACGTTTATGGGAATGTTAATAGTAGCTTTATTCATGATAATACAAAACTGGGAACAACCCAACTATCTTTCAATGTGTGAATAATTAAACAAACTGTAGTACATCCACACCATGATATAAATCCCTTGAACAAATTGGGAGTTTGGGGCGCTGACTTTCCATGCAGTCAAAAATGCGGGTATATCTTATGGTTAGCCCTCCCTATACAAGGGTCCTTTGTATCTTGGTTCTTCCCTATACATGGTTCAGCATCTGCAGATTGAACCAATGCCAGATTGTGTAGTATTGTGTTTAGTGGAGAAAAAAAAAGTGTTGTTCAAGGGTCCACTGTACTACTCAACAATAAAAATGAGTGAATTATTGATACAAACAGCAACTTAGATGAATCTCCAGGGAATTATGCTAAGTGAAAAAAGCCAATCACGAAGGTCACATATTTTAAAATTGTGTTTATGTAACATTATTGAAATGACAAAGTCATAGAAATGGAGATCAGATTAGTGGTTGCTGGCAGTTGGAAATGAAAATTAAGGGTAATGTTAATGCATGTGGCTAAAAAGGATGGAGGATCCTTGTGGTGATGGAAGTTTTCTGTATTAATATCAATATCCTGATTTTGATATTGAACAATGGTTTTGCAAGTGCTACCATTGTGGGAACTTGGGGAAAGTGCATAGGGATGGATCTCTGTGCTATTTCTTACAACCGCACATGAATTTAAAATTATCTCAAAATAAAATGTTTAATTTTTAAAAAGTTCTCCACCCACTAGTAATATCCCAAAGTATGTTCTTCACAAAGTGGAAGAATCCATAGCTTTCATTCACTGAAATAGCTGCCTTTTGGTGTTCAAGGTTGGGCTGGAAGGGTCTTTTACCATTTGTGATAATGTTCCCTTCTATATACTGCTTTGCTTAACAAGCATGTAGCTAATTAAGTTTGTAAGCACAAATATATCTCAATTTCTTGAGCTCTTTATATTTCTTCCAGCTACGTGCTCAGAATTTTATATTGCTTTAGTATTATTCTTAATGCATGTATTTCTCTTCAGTTGTTACACGATGCATTGCTTTGTTATTATTATTTAGCTCAAACTTTGTGCTTAGCAAATAGTAATTTGAGTAACGTGAACCATGATAAAGAAACCATCAGGAACTTATGAGCTAGCAAATATTTTGCATAAAAGAAAGAGAATAGGCCAGATCACTCATGTATTATCTGTTTTGTGCTGCTGCAAGCAAACCTAGTTTGTACAGCTTCCACCTGCTACAATATTGTTATGCTATAGTTATAATGTTTCTGTGGATTTTTTAAATCCTTTTGCATAATTATCAGCAAGTAGTCTGTATCCTATCTCTTTGCTCTTTCTTGCATGCAGAACATGTTTCCTGCAATCTGTTCTCTTTTTGCTGAGTGTCTTTCTTAAAGAAATCAATTTACACTGACATGGAGTAGACAGTAAAAGAGTCCTGCTGGGTGCCCTCACCCTAACCTGATTTCCTTCCTATTTGTTCCATTGGAAATGGTTACCTGCAGTGTTTAAACACACTTTTAGACTGCTGATTCAGAACTAAACAACTTAAAAAGCATATAGAAATGGGATTTGCAGGATCTTAGAACATTAGAGCTTTTGCTCAAAGCATTTTTGAGCAGAAGTAGTTATCTTTATGTACTGACAGTAAAGTTTGAGATGCAGAAATTCAATTCTGTTGTCCTTGTCATGATTTACCATGCATGACTCCTAGATGCTATGCTCCAACATGTTGGCATATGTAATTATTTTAAAATGTTCTTATTCACATAAAATCCTTCTCATAGTCCCTTAAAAACTTAATGGATTTTATTTCCAAAGGCATTTCTAACTAATTCTACAGATACATACTTCAGTAAGCTCTGAAGAGCTCTTGAGATTGTTAAGCTTGGAATCATTTGGAGACATGGTTGTGATTCAAACCCAAAGTTCTCATTATCAGATAGTTCTTATCCTCTTGGTGTTTTATATGGTGTCATGTCTTGTATTTAAGTCTCTAAGGCATTTTGAGCTTATTTTTCTGTAGGGAGCAAGGGGGTGTTCTAACTTCATTGATTTACATGCGGATGTCCAACTTTCCTGACACCACTTGCTGAAGAGACAGTCTTTTCTCCACTGTACATTCCTGACTCCTTTGTCAAAGATTAATAGACCATAGGTGTGTGGATTTAGTTCTGAGCTCTCTATTCTGTTCCATTGACAGTGGACTGGGATAAAATATTTGCAAATGATTCTACCAACAAGGGCTTAATTTCCAAAATATACAAACAGCTCATACAACTAAATAACAACAACAACAACAACAAATCCAGTCAAAAAAATGCACAGAAGACCTAAATAGACATTTCTCCAAAGAAGACATACAGATGGCCAACAGGCACATGAAATGATGCTCAACATCGCTAATTATTAGAGAAATGCAAATCAAAACTACAATGAGGTATCACTTCACACTGGTCAGAATGGTCCTCATAAAGAAGTCTACAAATAAAAATTCTGGAGAGGGTGTGGAGAAAAGGGAACCCTCCTACACTGTTGGTGAGAATGTAAATTGGTAGAGCCACTATGGAAAGCAGTATGGAGGTTCCTGAAAAATCTAAAAATATTGTTACCATATGATCCAGCAATCCCATACCTGGACATATATCTGGAAAAAATAAAAGCTCTAATTTAGAAAGATGCATGTGCCTCAATGTTCATGGCAGCACTATTTACAATAGCCAAGTCAACAGATGAACGGATAAAGAAGATCTAGTGTATGTATGTATGTATATATATATATATATATATATATATGTATATGTATATATATATATATAATGGAATATTACTCAGCCATAAAGAAGAGTGAAATAATGCCATTTACAGCAACATGGATGGACTTAGAGATTATAATACTAAGTCAGAGAAAGACAAATATTATGATATCACTTATTTGTGAAGTCTAAAAATAGTACAAATGAAAGTATTTACAAACTGAAACAGATTCACAGATGTAGAAAACAAGCTTATGGTTCCCAAAGGGGAAGTGGGGGGGAGGGACAAATTGGGAATATGTGATTAATAGATGCACACTATCATATATAAAATACATGAACAACAAGGATTTACTGTATAGCAAAGGGAACTATATTCAACATCTTGTAATAAACTATAATGGAAAAGAAAAAAAATGATTTATTTCAGAGGAGGTTGTCAATGTAGCAATTCTCAACATTACCAAGGCCATTCATTTTTTTTAAAGTCTTTGAGCAAGAAATATATCATAGATTTCTAGGCCATGTAGCCAATACAAAGATCCTGGAGTTGCAGTTACTAGAATACTAAATTTTCAGTTGATTAGAAAAGATTATGTGATGTGCCCATTCCATAAACTAAGATATCAAAATGGTCTGCAGTGGTAATTATTTTTATGGGATTGTGATTATGGACTGAACATTTGTTCTTTGGGAAGTTTCAAGAATTTTTATCACAAAGTCTAATAGAGGTAGATTTCCATTAGCCTATTTATTTTCCCAATACCACTTCATCTTAATACTTTGATTTTATAGTAAGCTTGGATTATCAGTAGGGCAAGACCCTTACCACATAACTTTTCTTAATAAGACTTTTGTCATTTTTGTCCCACACCTCTTCCATATACATTAGAATTATGTTGTCAGTTGTACAAACTCTACCCTTGGGATTTTATTGTAATTGAATTCAATCTACAGATAAATTTAGGCAGAATTGATATATTTTTTTAATATTATCTTCCTATTAATGAACAGAGTATATCCATACATTTATTTTAGATCTTTTTAAAGTTTAACACTTTTCTACATATAAGGTCTTACATTTATTACTTTTCTTCCTAAATGCCCATGTATTTTTGTTGTTACTGAATGTGACAACTTTAAAATGAAATGTTCCAACAGTTACTCGTGTAAAGAAATAAAATGGACAGTGATATATTGACATTATATGCCACAAACATGCAATATTTTTAATAAATTATAATAATTACTATATAGACTGAACTGGACTTATATGTATACATAATCATATTGTCTTTGAATACTGTGTTATTAACTTCTTACTTGCGTTTTCTTCAGAGAATGTGTTCTTTATATTACAAATTTGTTGAGTTTTTTGACACTTACATTATAGGCTTATAATGTAAGTATTATATTACAAGATATAATCAAATTCATAATTTTGGTATGTGTGCTTTTAAAAGTATGCATTTTCATTTGGTGGAATTTCTTGTAATTTGTTGTATAAGTGTCTATTTCTATTCATTTTCTTTAGTATAAATGATATTCTCTATATTTTTCTTAACAAATTTTAAAGACAATATATATCCTTACCATCTTCAGAAACAATTCAAGTGTTTTAAGATACATTATTTCCAATCATCTCTACAAACCTGTATGATATATTTGTCTTCTGTTTTAGTTCCAGCTTATCTTTTAAGTCCAGAAATTAGAAACTGTATATTGTCCTATTCTTGAAATATTGAACTAATCTTACATTTCTGGGATAAATCTATTTAGTCATACTATATCATCCTTTAAAAATATTGTTAGATTCAATTTGTTAATTAATCATTAAATGATTTGCATCTATGTTAATGGGAGATACTGATCTATAATTTTCTTTTATTGTAACAACTTCTTCCAGGATAAAAAAATAAGATTATAAAATAAAATATGCTGGAAAGTGTTCTCATTTCCTATATTTTTTTGAGAAGTTTTGTGGAAGATTTGTGTTATTTATTCTTAAATTTTTGATATGTGGTCTTGGAAGTCTCTTTGTGAGGAGATGTATGATGACCAATTCTATTTTTTCGTAGATGTAGGACTATTAAGATTTAAAATTTTATCTTGTGTCACTTTTAATGTATTGTTTTCAAGGAATGTATCAATTTCATCTGGATTGTCTAATTTGTTAGCATAAAGTTGTTTATAATATTCTTTTTTTGCTTTTAATGGATGTAGAATCTACAGTGATAAGCCCTATTTCACCCTAAAGAGGATTAGTATTCTCTTTCCTTATTACTTATTAGTCTAGCTTAGGGTTCATGAATTTTGTCAATCATTTTAAAGAACCATATTCTATTTTTTTGTTATGTAATTGATTTCTACCAATGTCTTCAATACTTTATTTTTCGTATTTTGGATTTAGTTTTTCTGCCTTTGTAAGGTAGAACATTAAATCATTGAATTAGCCCAATTTTTTATTTATGTATTTAAGCTTTTAAGCTATAAATTTTCCCTTAAACATTGCTTTATCTGAACCCATACGTTTGGCATGTATTAATTTCATAATTTTTAAGTTTGAAACATTTCTGATTCTACTTGTGATTTCTTCTTTAACCCATGGTGTACAGAATATACTGAGTTTTTTCTAAATATCTTATTTTTCTTGTTTTCTTTAAAAATTTTTATTGGAGTATAGTTGATTTACAAAATTGTGTTAGTTTCAGGTGTACAGCAAAGTGAATCAGTTATACATATACAAATATCCACGGTTTTTTAGATTCTTTTCCCATATAGGCCATTAGAAAGTACTGAGTAGAGTTTCCTGTGCTATACAGTAGGCCCTTATTAATAATCTATTTTATATATAGTAGTGTGTATATGTCAATCATAATCTCCCAAGTTATCCCTCCTCCACCATTCACCCCTGGTAACAATAAGTTTGTTTTCTACATTTGTGACACTATTTCTGTTTTGTAAATAAGCACATTTGTCACATTTTTTTAGACTCCACATATAAGCAATATCATATGATATTTGTCTTTCTCTTTCTGACTTACTTCACTCAGTATGACAATCTCTAGGTCCATCCATGTTGCTGCAGATGGCAGTATTTCATTTCTTTTATGGCTGAGTAACATTCCATTGTATATATTTACCATATCTTCTTTATCCATTCCTCTCTTGATGGATATTTATGTTGCTTCCATGTCCTGGCTATTGTGAATAGTGCTGCAATAAGCATTGGGGTGCATGTATCTTTTTGAATTATGGTTTTCTCCAGATATATGGCCAGGAGTGTATTGATGGGTCATATGGTAGCTCTATTTTTTTTATTTTTTAAGGACCCTCCATACTGTTCTCCATAGAGGCTGTACCAATTTACATTCCAACCAACAGTGTATGAGGGTTCCCGTTTCTCCACACCATCTCCAACATTTATTGTTTGTAGATTTTTTCATGATGAGCATTCTGACTGGTGTGAGGTGATACCTTGTGGTAGTTTTGATTTGCATTTCTCTAATAATTGGTGATGCTGAACATCTTTTCATGGGCTTTTGGGCCATCTATTTGTCTTCTTTGGAGAAATGTCTATTTAGATCTTCTGCACATGTTTTGGTTGGAGGAATCAAGCTCTCTGACTTCAGACTATACTACAAAATTACAGCAACCAAGACAGTATGGTACTGGCACAAAAACAGAAATACAGACCAACAGAACAGGATAGAAAGTCCAGAGATAAACCCACACACCTACGGGCAACTAACCTATCACAAAGGAGGCAAGAATATACAATGGAGAAAAGAGTCTCTTCAATAAGTGGTGCTGGGAAAACTGGACAGCTACATGTAAAAGAATTAAATTAGAACACTCCCTAACACCATACACAAAAATAAAATGGATTAAAGACCTAAATATAAGGCCAGGTACTATAAAACTCTTAAGAGGAAAACTTTGGCAGAACACTCTCTAATATAAATTGCAGCAAGATCTTTTTAGATCTACCTCCTAGAGTAATGAAAATAAAAACAAAAATAAACAAATGGGACTTAATTAAAGTTAAAAGCTCCTGCCCAGCAAAAGAAACCATAAGCAAAATGAAAAGACAACCCTCACAATGGGAGAAAATATTTGCAAGAGAAACAACCAACAAGGGATTAATCTCCAAAATATACAACAGCTCATGCTGCTGAATATTTTCCTTGATTTTTATTTTAATTCTGTTGTGATCAGAGAATATATTCTGTATGATTTTACCTTTTTTAAATGAGTTGAGAGTTATTTTTTTCTGGCCTAACATGGTCTACCTTGGGAAAGGACTATGTTCTCTTGAAAAGAATATGTATTGTGAAGAACTTAAGTGTAGTGATCTATAAATATTACTTAGGTCAATGTGGTGAATAGTGTTATTTAGATGCTTTATATCTTCACTTTTTGTCTAGTTTTTCTATAAAATAATGATGGGGATCAGAGAGAAGAAGAGAAAGATAGAGGTGAAGCTGTCCAATTATAATTGTGTTTTTGGCTTCAATTCTGTCAAATTTTTCTACATTTATTATGAAGCTCTGTTATGAGGTGCCTACATATATCTAATTGTCAACCTTCATGCTGGATTGACTCTTTAGTCATTACAAAATTGTCCCTCTTATCTCTACACTGAAGTCTATTTTGCCTGGTATTAATATAGCATTGATAGGACTACTGACAGCATGATGTGTATTTTTTCCCATCCATTTATGTTTTATTTTATTTATTTATTTATTTATTTATTTATTTATTTATTTATTGTGGTACGTGGGCCTCTCACTGTTGTGGCCTCTCTTGTTGCGGAGCACAGGCTCCGGATGCGCAGGCTCAGTGACCATGGCTCACGGGCCCAGCCGCTCTGCTGCATGTGGGATCTTCCCAGACCGGGGTATGAACCCATGTCCCCTGCATCAGCAGGCAGACTCTCAACCACTGCACCACCAGGGAAGCCCCATCCATTTATGTTTAAACTGTATCTTTATATTTCACATATGTCCATTTTAGATAGTTATAGTATCTTCTACTTAGTGACTCAAGTTTATGCAGTATTTGGAGTCTCAATATAGTATATTTTTTCTGTTGATTCTCACATAGGATGTCTTGTTTACTTATGTGGGTTTTTTGGATTTGTTTTCTTTTTTCTTTTGTTTTTGTTTTTACTATGAACTTATGCTTGGTGAAATGTTATCTGTGAGACATTTAGACGTGAGACTTTAAAATGCTTTCCATTATAGAAGATATTGGTTATTTATGCTAGGTTTTGGGGGGCACTACCAATACAGGAAAGTGTAAACTAGGGGTTCAGCTTTGATTTTTTTTATTGTGATAAAATATGCATAACATAAAATTTATCATTTTTAAATGTACAATTTTGTAACATTAAGTCTATTCACATTGTTGTGCAACCATCATCGCTATCTATTACCAGAACTTTTTCATCATCCCAAACTGAAACACTTTACTCATTAAAAAATAAACCTCCATTCCCTCCTCCTCCTAGACCCTGGTAACCACTATTCTCCTTTATGTCTATATGAATTTGACTATATTAAATACCTCATACAGGTGGAATCATATAATATTTGTCTTTTATGTTTGATTTATTTCATTTAACATGTCTTCAGTATGAACGTCCATATTCTACCATGTATCAGAATTTCATTCCTTTTAAGGTTGAGTAATATTCCATTATATGTATGTATAATATTCCACTGAATGTATGTATGAATGTTTATAAAACATTACATTTATCTATTCATCTGTTGATGGATATTTGGGTTGTTCCCATCTTTTGGCTACTGTAATAATTCTGCTATGAAAATTAGTGTGAAGATATCTATTTGAATCCTTGCTTATAATCCTTTTGTGTGTATACCTAGAAGGGGAATTGCTTAATCATACAATAACTCTATATTTAATTTTTTGAGGAAATGCTGTACAGCTTTCCACAGAGGCTTCACCATTTTACATTTCCAATAGCAATGCACAAGACTCCAATTGCTCCACATTCTCAACACTTGCTTTCTGTTCTGGGGTTTTTAAAATAGCCATTCTGAGTGGGTTCAACTTGCATTTCCCTAATGACTAGTGATGTTGAAGATTATTTCATGTACTTATTGGCCATTTGTGTATTTTCCTTGGAGAAATGTATAACAATTTTTAAATTGAGTTTCTTTTGTTGTTGCTCTTGTTGTTGAGTTGTATGAGCTTTTTATATATTCTGACTATTAATCCCTTACCAGGCATACAATTAGCAAATATTTTCTCCTATACTGTGGCTGCCTTTTCACTTTCTTGACAGTGTCCTTTGATGCATATATATATATATTTTTGATGAAGTCCTTTTTATCTATTTTCTTATGTTGCCTGTGCTTTTGTTGTCATAGCCAAATCCAGTGCCATGACACTTTTTCCCTATATTTTTGTTTAAGTTTTATGCTTTTAGTACTTATATTTAGGTCTTTGATCTACTTTGCATACACTTTTATATATGGTGCAATGTAAGTGTCCAACTTCGTTCTTTTGCACATAGATATCTGTCCTTTCGCCATTAATTTGTCTTGGCAACCTTGTTGAACATCACTTGGCAGTATATGTGAGATTTATTTCTGGGCTCTCTATTCTATTCCATTGTTCTATGTATCTGTCTAAATGTCAACAACACAATGTTTTTATTACAGTAGCTTCATAGTAAGTTTTGAAATCAGGAATTATGAGTCCTCCAACTTTGTTCTTTTTTTTTCAAAATATTTTTGGCTACTCAAGGTCCTTTGAGATTCCATATAAATTTCTCTATTTTTGAAAAAAATTCATTGGAATTTTGATGGCAATTACATTGAATATGTAGATTGGTTTGGGTAATATTTCCATTCTTAACATATTAAGTCTTATAATCCATAAACAGGAGATGTATTACCAATTGTTTATGTCTTCTTTAATTTCTTTCAGAACTGATTGTAGTTTTAAGTATTCATGTCTTTCACCTTCTTGGTTAAGGTTATTCCTAAGCATTTTCCTTTTTCTTGATGCTATTGTAAATGGAATTAATTTCTTAAATTATTTTTCAGATTTTTCACTTTTAGTGTATAGAAACTAAACTGACTTTTTGTATATTTATTTTGGATTTGCAAGATGATGAATTTGTTTATTAGTTCTAATAGATGTTTTGTGGAATCTTTTGGGAATTTCTACATATAAGATAATTTCATCTGTGAAGAGATCATTTCACTTCTTTCTTTCCAGTTTGGACATTTTTATTTCCTTTTCTTGCATTTCTGCTCTGGTTAGAACTCCCAGTTCTATGTTGAATGAAAGTGGCAGAATTTGGCATCCTTGTCTTGTTCCTGATTTTCGGGAAAAACCTTTCAATCTTTCACCATTAAGTTTGATCTTAGCTGTGGGTTTTTCATACATGGCTTGTATTATGTTGAATAAATTTCCTTTCTTCCTTAGTTTGGTGAATGTTTTCATCATGAAAGATGTTGAAATTGTCAAGTGCTTTTTCTTCATCAATTGAGAAAATCCTGTGGGGTGTTTTTCCTTTACTCCATTAATGTGGTGTATTATATTGATTGATTTTCATATATTGTATTACCCTTGTATTCCAGGAATAAAACACATGCTCATGGCATGTAATCCTCTTAATATGCTGCAAAATTTGATTTCCTGGTATTTTGTTGAGGATTTTTTATTTATTTTTAATTTTTTAAATTTATTTTTTTAATTTTGGCTGCACTAAGCAACATGCAAGATCTTAATTCTCCATCCAGGGATGAAACCCACGCCCCCTGAAGTGGAAGCACAGAGTCTTAATCACTGGACCTCCAGGAAAGTCCAAGTTGAGAATTTTTTAAATCATTACTTAACAGTTTTATTTTTATGTGTCTCAGCATGGGTCTCTGAGTTATCCTGCTTGGAGTTTGCTAAGCTTCTTTTATTTACATATTCAGATTTTAAAAATCAATTTGGGGATGTTTTCAGCCATTATTTCTTCAAGTAATCCTCTGCCACTTTCTCTCTCTCTTCTCTCTCTGGAACATCCCTGATGTGTATATTTGTCTACCTGATTGCGTTCTGTAAGTTCCTTAAACTCTGCTCACTTTTCTTCATTCTTTTTTTCTTTTGGTTTCTCAGACTCAATAATTTCAAATGACCTATCTTCAAGTTTGCTGATTCTTTATTCTGCCTCTTCGAGTCTGCTGTTGAAGCTCTCTAGTGAATTTTTCAATTCAATTATGTTATTTTTTAGTTCTATAATTTCTGTTCAGTTCCTTTTTATAAGTTTTATATTTTTTAATATTTTTATTTTATTCATATATCATTTTCCTGAGTTCCTTTCATTATTTGTATATTTCTTTAGCTCTTTGAGCATATTTAAGACAGTTTTTTTAGAGACTTTACCTATTGAATCTGATTCCTGTATCTCTTCAGGGAAGGTGTCTGATAATTTATTTTCTTCCTTCAAATGGGCAATATTTTCCTATTTCTTTGTATGCCTTTTGATTTTTATTGTCATTGAAAGTTGGGCATTAAAAAATAAACAGCTGCTTCTCTCAGTCTTGGTGGACTTACTCTGTGCTGAGATAGTTCTTCACTAATTACCTTGGTGTGGTGTGATCCTTGCAAACAGCCAGAAGTTAAAGTCTTCTGAAAACTTTTCTGAGAATACATTTTGCCTGGGCCTGTGTGATTCTTTGATTCCCCTGTGTTACATGGCTTCTTTTGAATGTTTAATTTCCCAGATAGTCTCCTTTTAACTTTTTCTGAGTTCCTTAGTTGGTCTCTGGTTGGTCTCTGGTGCAGTATCTTCCCCCAGGTGTCTGTGGGTCTTATTTTCCCTGTACCTTTCCTGAGAAGTGCCTGCTGCTTCTTCCCACCTGATATCTGAGTTAGGTGAAATGGGGACAATTCTTTCAGCTATCCCTCACACTGGTTAGAATGTTGAAAACATGGTCTGTTCTACTCCCTCATGTTTGAGGGAATAAATTGGGAACTGAGTTGTCTCCACTTGAACAATACTTTGCCATGCTAGGGAGAGTGTGGGACATGGGTGAGTAAAAATGCCATAAAATTTCCTGCCATTGTTAATGTGGATTTTTCTTAATTGGGTGTTTTTTGGTTGCCAAAGACCTTTGACTGTTCATCAGAGTTCCTATGAGGTTATTTTACCCAGTTTTGTTATTTTTGATATTTTGATGGAGAAACAAGATCCTGGGGCTTCCTAGTCCATCATTTTATGATATCATTCTTGTTTCTCATCTTTGACTTTTGGAGGCCACACAGTTTGATTCAAGCCTCAAATTCACATGAGGGCTATCTTGTGTTTAAGGATCCTCAGAGCATGTTTTTTCTTTCCTCAAAAAGCCACGTTCAAGTTAATCAGGTGTTTTAAACTGCTTCTTTTAGTGAGAAATTAATCTTTTTTCTTATTTAATCAAACTGAGGGTATGGCTCTTAAGATATACCTTCTTTATATGAGGCCCTCAATTCAACTTTCTACCTTGCTTTGTTCCTAGGTTCTGTCTCTTCTCCTCTGCTTCTGACCCATGAAAACAAGAAATTGACAGATGACACAAGAACAGTGCTTGGCTTCAATATAGTTTTGGTGATTCATGTTTCCTCAGTAATTTTATCCTCTAACCATGTCCTTTATGTTCCTAACATTTGTACAATACATTTAACTGTTTTAAAATATTTTTTATCCAGATTTTTGGATATTTTGTAAAAGGAGATGTTTTCTAAAACATGTAATCCACCATATTGTTACACTCGTAAATCCTTCATGACTCACTTTTAACAGTTGTTCTTTACAGACCATAAAAATAACTGTGATGATCTTATCTCCTGTAGTTCTTCTCTAAACAATGTATGAATTTACATAGCATCAAGGGATCAGTCTTTGATGATGAACATTTCCACATTTTGGTTAATAAGATACAGGTTCTAAAAATCCTAATTTTTGAACATTTTATAAATATTGGAAGCATGCAGAAAATGTTTAAACAGAAAATGTTTAACTCGTTGATTAAAAACAGTGCATGTTACATCACTGGTCTGATTATCAAAGATCAGCTGTTGGACTTGTAGCCATTCTTCAATTGTACTTTCCAAATGTCTCTTCCTTTGGAAACTTTATTTCTGGGGAGAAAAAGGAGAATTCTGCAGATATAGAGTGGGATATCAATACAGAGACATTTGGTATACAATTGCAGATAGAAAAGAACAGATAGGACGAGGAAAAACTACAAGAAAAAGATGCTAAGGGCTGGGCAGATAAGGTGACATAAGTCCTGAAGATGAATAGGAAATAATGAGTAAAATGGAAGAAATGAAGTGTCAAACAGAAAAGGTAAAAGGAAATAAAACTGGGTAAAACTGATGAAGGCCGAAGGTCTGTCTTAAAAATCCTCTCTATCTTTACAGGCCCCCAGTGGAAGTTAAGAAATCACTTCTCAAGGTTGATAATATATCCTGTTACTATAATTCACAGTCTATTTCACTAATTTCATATATTTTTAAATTTATTTAACTCTCTATACCTTTCTATCTTATCTATCTATCATCTATCTATCTATCTATCTATCTATCTATCTATCTATCTATCAACATCTATCTATTTTGCCAAGAGGTGGCTCTGTTTCTCCCACAGAGTAAAATTCAGGACCTTTATAATATAAATTTTCTGATTAGAAGCTATTTTGTTTCTGATTTACATTTATGTTCCCAGTAGTTAAGATTCCTAGAATTCTGACCTAGGATAAATATAGACCTGCTAATTTAGAAAATGGAAAACAGACACCAGATTTGTTACTAAGTGCTTCCATTATCACTATGACAAGCTTACAGCTCTTTAAATTTCCATCTCTTTGCCCTGATATTTATTGTTCTTTATTCAGAAGCTTTCTATTCTGAGTTAAAACTCTCCTTTAGGTGCATTAACCAAACTCTCACCTCAAGAAACTAAACCTTTCTCCTTGGATTGTAAGCCATTCATGACTACCTGAATTCCATGATCAAGCCAATGGCTACACAGTCTACTCAAACTAGACTTCCTAGTTGAGAATGAGAGCATGAGAATATCTCTTTTTTCTTATCCCTAGGCCAAAAACTCTATTGCGTTAGTATCAACAGCATGCCAAGTCTATCTCCTTAATCCTCCCCTGAAAGGACCAAGTTTTCACTGGGCCTGGGATATTTTTTATTATATCACCTTTCCATAAAAGAACATAAAGACAGTAGTCGTTGGTTGTGGAATTTGTGAGACATCTTAAAAGTGAAAACTCAATTTATGAATTTCATAAGCCCATATATAGCAGTTTCCTTATAGGTATATAGGGTCTATTATAAGTACTGTATCTACCAATTTTTGTCTCTGGCTTAACCTGAATCATGAATTGTAAAAGCAGTAGAATAATGAAAATAAAACTATATTACCCCAAAAGATATTGTCTTTGACACTTTTTCTTATTCCATTAACAGCTTGTCAATTTTTAATGTTAATTAGACTTATTGATCTCTATTTTATATTTTAATAGTTTTTTTTTTCATGTAGCACAATTTGGAGCATATTGAACCTTCCATATGTACCAGGTCTTTCTTTTCTATAGTTACTAAAGCACTGACCATGGTTAAATTTTATAAGAAGTGGCAAATTGATGAGCAGCTTTTAAAGATAAGCATATTTATGGAATGATACATCATTTTTGAAAAATCTCAGCTTCATTTTCAAAAGCATTTTAAAATGAATGATTCACACACCAAAGCCAGTAGTTTCATTAAAGAGTGAGGTTAGAAAGGATAACAAAGTACAATTGATTCTGTAACAATGTCGGTTCTAGAATTTGAGTTCAAGTTAATAGTCCAAAATTTTAAACTCCTTAATCACACTTTTACTGTTTCAATTTTACATCTTCTTGTCATTTTCTCTTTACTCTGTTATTCTGCTTCTGACTTTAAAAACATATTACTGACAGTTTGCCACTTTTACCAAATATATGATATGAGGTATGAAAATTCAAATTATACAGTTTAGTTATTTAATATTTTTAGCCTTGAGTAATACTTGGAAAAAGTTATGGGTAATAATGACTTTATTTATTTTACTTTCTGATATTGACTTTAAATTAATTAGGCATCTATAACTTGCAAATAATTAATTAATCTCTTTCAACAATGGGTATTAAGCACAGTTCCAATATATAGCATGCAATAAAAATTGAAGAGAATAATCTGTGATTCCATGTGATAGTTGATAAAATCATATTGGCCTAATCAAATCAAATTATTGATCAATTTGTTGTGATGTAACAGAGAAATTCTTCTAGCCATATGATCATTAGATGCTTAAGTCATCTTTGGGTATATCTTTTAAACATTTCAGCTTGAAAAAGTCTTTTTCTTTCTTCCAGGTTTCTTGATATATAATTGGCATACAGCACTGTATAAGTTTACGGTGTACAGCATAATAATTTGACTTGCATACATTATGAACTGAAGACCACAATAAGTTTAGTGAACATCCATCATCTCATATTGATACAGATTTAAAGAAATAGAAAAAAATGTTTTTCCTTGTTATGAGAAGCCTTAGTATTTACTCTCTTAACAACTTTTATATATAACATATAACAGTGTTAATTATATTTATCATATTGTACATTGCATCCCTAGTACTTATTTATCTTATAACTGGAAGTTTCTACCTTTCAGCTGCCTTCATCAAATTTCCCCTACCCCTTCTCCTACCTCTGGTAACCACAAATCTGATCTATTTTTCTATGAGTTTGTTTCTTCCAGGTATACAACATAGTGATTCAATATTTCTATACATTGCAAAATGACCATCATAATAATTTTAGTTACCAATCTGTCACCATATGAAGATACTATATAATAATTGACTATATTCGCCACAATCTACAGTAGACATCTATTTTTTGCTCAATACCCTTTTGTTAAAACAAGTATCTAGCTGTTTCTTTGAGAACTATCCTCTTCTTTACTCTCAATCCATATGGTCTGTATAAGATTGAGACCATCCCAGACCTCCAAGGTTACACCCTGATTAGCCCAAACCATTTCTCTGTTCTCAGTCATCACTTTAAGGATGGATATCTTTTCTACTGTAGCCAGTCATATGCAATTAAAGTTTTGCTGATATTTTTGGAAAAGAGGCTGTTATTCCTTTTGCTTGGATAGAAAACTGAGATGATGTATGCACTGCATTGTCACTACCTTCTGACTTCATAGAGTGTGAGTATGAAGCCAACCCAGCTGAAGAGTCATAACATAGAGGTGAACTGAGACGGAGTCCTGATAACATCATTTAACCCTAAATATAGCTGTTCCTGAAGGCAGGTTTGCCCTTGGAGTTTTCATTTGTTAAGCAACCTATATATTACTTTCTATCTCTCAGAAAGACTTTACTGACTCTAAAATGTCAAATATAAATGAACAGGTAAAGTGAGAGTAAATAGACAAAGTTCCCCAAACTTGGAACATGTTACCATCTCTTTCATGTCCTCTTAAAGTCTAAGACTTCAATAAATATTGCTTTGGAGTAAAGATGAGCACAGGCATTAGATTTTACATCCTTAATACACCAATATGTGGATTCTTTGAAAGTAGTTTTTATTTGGTAAACTCTTTGCATCTCTTTGTCTAAGCTAGCTATAAAAGTGTTTATTACATTATATTTTAATAAAATACTTCATTAATGTAAATTCTATATTTTGTCCCCAATATTTGTTTTAATAATAACAATATTAGTAATAATAACAGCTACAATGTATCATGTGTTTATGTGCCAAACATTATGCTAAGTGAAAGGTACACAATTAATTATTTTAATTGAGAACACATATCTGTAAACTAAGCATTGTAATATCGATTTTATAGATGTGGAAATTGAGGGTCAGAAAGTTTAAATAATTTACGTCAGATAACATAGCTGATAACTAGCAGAGTAGGATATAAACTTTTCTGTCTGACTCCATGTCTAGGGCTTTAACTATTATGCCATTGAACTCCAAAATCTGTACTCTTAAACACTGTTCAAAACTATCTTTAAACCAAATGGTGAAAATAAAACAAGGAAATAAAACACTATGGATCCAAGAAGAGGAGAGGAAAGATAGATAATAATGATGAGCCAGAATATCAAGTGAAGAGAGTGAATAATAAAATACTTTCAATAACAAAAAAATCCATTAAAATAGGCACAGGAACTAAATAGACACCTTTCCAAGGAAGACATACAATGATCAACAGGTACATGAAAAGATGTTTAACACCACTAATCATCAAGGAAATGTAGACCAAAACTACAATGAGACATCACCTCACACCTATTAGAATGGTTATTATCATCAAGACAACAGATAATGAGTATTGGTGAGAATGTGAAGAATAGGGAGCCCCATATAATGTTGGTGGGAATGTAAATTGGTGCAGCCACTATGAAGAACAGTATGGAGTTTTCTTTAAAAATTAAAAATAAAACTACCATATGATCCAGCAATTCTACTTCTAGGTATATATCCAAAGGAAATGAAAAATAAGATATCAAAGAGATGTCTGCATTCCCATGTTTACTTCAGTATTATTCACAATAGGCAAGATATGGAAACAACCTAAGTGCCCATCAACAAGTGAATGGATAAAGAAGATGTGATACACACACACACACACACACACACACACACACACACACACAAAATGAAATATTATTCAGCCATGTAAAATAAAGAAATCCTGCCATTTGAAATAACATGGATGGGCCTTGAGGACATTATGTTCAGTGAGATAACTCAGACAGAGAAAGACAAATATTGTATGATATCACTCATATATTAAATCTGAAAAGCCAAATTCAAAAAAGCAGTGTAAAATGGTGGTTGCCAGGGACTGGAGGGTGGGGAAATTGGAGACATGTCGCTTAAGTGTACAAACTTACAATGAGTAGTAAATAAGTTCTAGCGATCTAATGCACAATACAGTGCATATTGACAATAATATTGCATTATAATCATCAAAATTGCAAAGAGATGAGATCTTAAGTATTACAACCACCAAAAATTAAATAACTATGTGATGTGATAAAAGTGCTATTACTAAAATGGCAATCATATTACAATATAAAAATGTATCAAATCAACATGTTGTATACCTTAAATTCACCTTTATATATTAAATATGTTTTAATTTAAAAGATCTTCAGTGTATAATAAGAGAAATAAAGCATAATTCAAGTAAAACTTGGTGTTCTACATTTTAGATACAACATAGAAAATACCTAGGGTTATATACAAGTGCATAAAATAGCCCAAGTTCAGAATCAGATGTTAAAATAAAAGTTAAAGTAAAATAGTCAATATTCTTATAAAACATGACAGATTTTGCTCAAGAGTTACCTAGGGAGATAACACATTTTGGTGACATATGTTAGGCTGTGCACAAAGAACCAACACTTACAATAAAATACAACTCTTAAAAATAAGCTATGCTAGATCCCCCCATGAGACTTTTAAAGATTCTGTTACTGAATTTGCATACCACTTGACAATATTTTTAAATTAAAAAATCAAGACTTTTAAAATGTGATTTTCAATTGGGTCAGTACAAGTTTGCATGACAGCAAAGACAGGATTTACAGTTTCAATGATTTTTATATACTGATTAAAGTCATAGCAATGTCAGATAGTAGAACATGTTGATGACAAAATAATTCTACAATATGTTTTTCTTCTTGGAAATAAAGGTAGAATCATTTAGATGCAGCTAGTTTACTGCTTCAAAATCTGGCTCTGTAACTTCTTGTGAATTTTTTTTCTCTCTGTTCATCAATGTCTCATAATCTATGTTCTGTGATATTTCAAGGCATAATCTAATCTAACAATAAAATTAAAGTGGGCTGATAAATCTGAAAAAAATGTATATCATATAGGAGACCTCAATAGAAGAACCCTTCTTAAAAGATTCCCAATAGTAATTCAGACTTGACCATTTTCATAGAATTTGGTGAACTTAGCCTGAGTTTGCCTGATTTTGATCTATTGACCAAGAAGTAAACTGAATCAGAATGGGCTATATGTACTTGAAGGTGCAAAGAGAGAATATGGCTCCAATTTGTTATTAAGTTAAATTTGAAATTAAAAATTGCCAAATAGTAGAAAATGGTCAATGTCTTATGAGACCTGAGTTAGGATAAAATATGTGGCATCTTGAGTGGATTCAACAAAGACAATTGTAACCCATATTCATTTCCAAACCAAGGCTCATTCAGATCAATTTCACCATGATAATCATTCAGGGAAAGATTGAGTTCTTTGAGTGACCACAATACACAGAAGATGAAATTGTTATTCATTAACTGGGAGGTCATAATGATATTTCAAAAGAATGTTGAACCATAATTTGAAAAGTTCATTCTTCAGGAGCCCTTGAGGAGTTGGAATCCCTAAATGACATTGATAGGGATAGACAGAGAAGCAGGCTACCTCTAGGTGAGTGTGGAATCATGGTATCCAAAAGAAGAAAATGTTTCAGAAAGGTAAATTAAGTTGAGGACTGATAAGTGGTCCTTGGTTTAGAGGATACAGATATTACTGATGATCTCAGCAAGAACAGTTTTGTGAAGTGATGAGGGACTGTGGAAGCCAGATTAGAAAAAGATGATATAAAAGTGGAGAAATGGAAATACCTTTGAACTCTGTCTCTACCACTGACACTTAGACATTTGATCACTCAGCTGCCACTTCCTTATCCCTTTATAGAGGATAAGAATTCATATTCACTACACATATAAGAAACATTAAAGAGCACACTTAGCACATTGATTTCACATGCTAAGAAATCAACTTTGTGGTTTAAGAAACCTAACCTTCACCCAAGATGTACATATATTATTTAACAAGTGTGATTTTTACCAAGTTTGCCCTGCACTTTCAAGGGAGGAATTAACATGCACTTCTATCTCACCAGTCACCCAGTAAACTCTATCCTCAAAAGTGTTGTGAGAATACTTGTCAAATGACTTAATGAACTCTTGATATGGTGTGTATAGAAGTCCCTGAATCTAAGGAACTCTCAGAGAGAAGACAGTGATAGTTTTTTTGTTTTGCTTTGTATTGTTTCATTTTTACAGTATTATATCTTTTAAAAGATATTTAATGTCAGGGTGAGATGCTTGAGATCAACATGAGGTGCGGATGCAATCAAGATGGTACAATGAAAATAAATATTTCCTCTGAATTCAAAATTAGTGAAGCAGTAGATTCCTGGACAAACTGTAATTTCCCCCTTTAAAACTGAGGAAAGCTGCCATAAGACATATTGCTCTAATTTTGATCCAAGGTACACTACAGGGTAAATCAGTGTCTCAAACGCAATGAGGCTTTCAGCACGTCTCAAGATAGGTCCAAAGACAGGTAATGTAAGGTGCAGGATACAAAGGTGTTTTGCAATATGGTAGATAAGGACCTTAAAGGGGGAAAATGTGCAGGTCAAGCAAGTCCTGAAGTTTCACATTTTACACTACCATAGATTGCAATATGATCAAAATCATGAGGTGGTGGGTCTTCTGCAGACCTCTGCTAACACCTGCAACTGTGGATTATGATCACATTTGGTAGGGCCAGGGCCAGAGCCAGGGCCAATCAGGTACTGTTCTTAGCAAGCTGCTCTTGTGAAATAAATGCATAGCAGTAACATCTGGACACAGCCTGGAGAAAATCCATTTGTTATAAAGAACAGGTTATTTATAGGTGTGTTGTTTTGTTTATTTATTTTTTGTCTGTGTTTACTAGCAGATATAACAAAATCCATTATAATAAAAGTGATTATTTTATTTGGAAAACAAAACAAAAGCAAATTAAAAATAAGCAAATATCCAAATCAATTGCATGTCTGACAGGTAATAAAAGAAGAAAAAGTAGTCTTTACTGACTTGTTTTTGACTCTACAGACTATGTTGTTATTGTAGCGCATAGGAACGTTGCTGTCAAAGAAGAGTTATAAAAGATTTGATTGACATCTTCAAAGTTACAAAGGTAGGTAATACAATCTTGTCAGGCTCTCCTTTTAGTTCTGTGCAGTAATATGAAAATCAAGGTGTCATTTGAAATGAATGGCTGTCAAATTTGGATATAATTTAAAAATTACTATTGCTGTGGTCAATATGAAGCAGGCTGCAGGACTGAGGAAGGTCACAGAGGCCAATTCTGTAGTCATTTCTGAGAAGGGCCTCATCATTTTATGACCACTAATAAAGTTTGTGGATTTCATGCAAGCTAAGCTAATGAAGAAGGTAGTCAAAGCCATGCTGCAGTGTCTAAAATAGCTGTCTGCCATATGTTAAAGGAATAATTTCATTTTCACCTTGCACCATTAACTCAGACAAAAAGATTATTTTCTCCATCTGGGAGACTCTAACCTAGGCACTGTGGTGCATTGAGTCATCATATGACTTCATTTATGGCATTAATAGAGATCCTTCACATTTGTATAGTAATTAACAGTTTTTAAAATATTTTATATTCAATTATCCATTTACTTCTCATAATATTCCAAAGTAATGATAATCCCATGGGATATTATTCTTACCTCTTGTTTATTTATTTTTTAATTTTTAAAGATTTTTTTTGATGTGGACCATTTTTAAAGTCTTTATTGAATTTGTTATAATATTGCTTCTGTTTTCATGTTTTGGCTTTTGTCTGTGAGGCATGTGGGATCTTAGCTCCCTAACCAGGAATCAAACCTGCACCCACTGCATTGGAAGGTGAAGTCTTAACCACGGGACCACAAGGGATGTCTCTCATTTATTTTTTAACATGAATATAATCCAAGCCAGACATTTCCTAGAACTCAGCTAAAGTTCTTCATTATTGATAGCTGTAAAATCAGAGCACAGGGTTAAGGAGGCCAAGGAATCTCGCTGATATTGGTCTCAGTTTTCTTATCAGTAGAATGAAAATGATGATCCTTAAGTTACACCCAGCTCTAATGTTACAGAAAACTATAAGTCTAGGTTACTTTTAAGGGCAATCTCATTTCAACATTAAATCCTTCCAGTCTGAAAGCTTAATAACCCTCCACCATCCTTGTAATTCTGAGGAAAATGTACATGCACTGTTAGGAGTTGAGGTGCACATTTTTTCACTAATGTGTTTTACCCCTTAACAGGTAGACTGTCAGTCTCATGCAGATTCAGACCAGTTTTCTTTTTCTTTTTTCACTTGATGCTATTCTCTGTTAAAAATAAAATCTTATATGGAAAGCTGATATATTAGCACCATGTTTAAATTTCATAGTACTATGAACTTAGGTGTGTTAAGTATGTAACATATTTTTCAAAACTTAAAATTAATTTCTACTGGAACCTCCATTTGTTTGAAGCAGAAATAGTTATCAAGTTACTTTCATACAAACTCAGTCACTTTTACTATTTTTCTCAGTCATTTTAATTTGAATGTGATCAAATTCATGGTATCACTGTCACCCCTTCTTTCTCCCTGTGGTATATTCTAAGTTTACATTGGAAGCTTATATAAATGTCACATTAAACTTACTCTAGATATTGATTTGTCTTGGTTTTATGATATGCAACTACTTCTAATACTGGGTTACATTCTCTTGCTTGCTAGCATCATTTTGACATAATGGTGTCCTTATCTGACTCCTTGCTGGATTATCCACTCTTGACCTCTGCTATAGCCTTCTCTCATACCACCCGAAGGTCCCCTGTATGTCAGCTGACTTTCTCTCCTCCTCAGCTAACTACTGCACCTGCCTCCTGGGAACTATAGGATATCTGTATATTTAACCACTCCAGAGCTTCAGAAAATCCAAGGAACTCTCTCTGATACTCCAATTGTTTGACATGTCATACTATCAATTCTTATAATGTTATGTGTTCAAAGTAATACTTTTCTATGAGTCTTGCATGAACCTCTGTGTTTCACCAGAGAAAGAGGTTCAAATATCTTCTCTTGGGGAAATCCAAACTCAAAATATTCCCTATTTCCCCAGATCTTAGACAGGGTTCCCATGTTATTTCCAACTTTCTATTATCTCCAAACTCTTATTGCCTCTTCTGTAGCCCAGAGAGTTCTTTTTTCCTCCTCTTGTGATGGGAGAAATGGCTAGCTAAGTATTCTTCTAAATACAAGATTTATGCTAGGACCTGGGACCTTGGAAGTTCAATGTCAATATTTTTTTTCTTTACATTTCAGCTGTGGCTTCAGTTTCTGGACAATGGAGCCCAAATTGAGTTTAAATCAGGAAGAGGGTAAGGCAAAGGGCATCAGAGAGAAGTGGGAAGGGATCCAAGCTAAAACAAATAAACTAAGAAGAGTGACCTCTTGATACACAGAGAGACAAAGTAAGAGCTATTCAGACCCACTCACTGTCTCTTGTTCCTGTCCTCTTGCAACAACCACTAAAATTTCCCAGAAACACTAAGAAACCTTGGAGCACAATTTGAAAACTGAGACATACTCAGAATTTTGGTTTAGTACTGGCTCTAACATTAACTAGCTGTATGACTTTGAAAAGGCTATTAATCTCTCTTGTGCTCTGCTTACCACATATTTTAAATAACAAGAAAACAAAAAAACTGTAATTAGACCCTCTGTGCCTAACTCACAGGCTAGTGCAAGATAATCAGAAGAAATATATGTAAAGCATCACTATAGTCAAGCACTATAGTCAAGCGAAATATATATGTATGTACACACACACAACACACACAGAGAAATACAGAGAGTATTTTTTTTTTCATTTTGTTTCACTCTGCCTAGTACTTTCAAGATCTGAGCACTTTGCTAAAGATTATTTTCCCTATAAAGAGCTATCTTATAATGAAATTTTGATGTGACTTTGGAATGCTTAAAGGCTTCATTGCCACAACTTGCTATGTATGGTCTCCAAAATCATACCTCATCATATGACCCCAATAAAGTCTCGTATGTGAAAACTTTTCTGCTTCCCCTTCTCCATCAAAACTTACCATTCAATCAGGATCTTAACCTCTGCTGCTCCATTCCTAATCATGTCTGTTATCTTAGTAAGGACCACCTGGAGGCAATGATCCAACTTAGATTAGTAACTATGCTTGTGTAAGTTGAACTCTAATTGTGGGTATTAACTATCATGGAAAGGTATTTGAAAAAGTTAATGGTGGCAGCAAGAGTAGGAGAAACACGGTAGATAGGCAGCAAAAATATCTTTTAGTGTGTTACAAATCATACCAAATTTTATTAAGTTGAACTCAGCCTTTAAATAATAAAAATATTTTGAGCTAGAAAGCAAGTTTTATTAGTAACTTTGAACATTCATCAAAGGGTTAAAATATGGGTCATAAGTCAGTATGCATGTGAAAAAATTTGTGCACAAATAGTGGCAATTGTGGGGATAAATATGGCTTTTTAATTTCCATCAAAATTTAGTCTTTCTCAATTCAGACAATATTTTACAAACAAACATTTAATAGAACAGGGGGAATGACTGATAGAACCTGCAAGACATGAATTAAAGGACACATTACTGAGCTATAAAGTGCAAAGCATTACTGAGCTATAAAGTGCAAAGCATTTTGGAACATGCCACTGTTTTGTTGTTTCAGTCATTTCTTGCTTCTGTTGTTGCAAGCCCCATGCACAGATTAGGAATGTTCCCATCCTACAATTACCTATTGTTTTATGTTTTAGACAGACTGAGGCATTGTTCAATGGAGACATAGGCATTTGACCATATTTCTTGACTGGCTCCATATTCAATTAGCTTTGCCATGCTTTTCAAAAGTAGGCTTAGAGTTGACTGATATAAAATGTATTTTGTGATAGCGGGTTAAAAAATATGGTCAGATACTGTGGGGCGTATGTAGTGTCTCTGCACATGGCCCGCCACCATCTTGAGATGAGTGTCCGCTGAGGAGGTTCAGTGCACACCCCGAACTGAAGTGTCAGCTCAGCCATTGCACGAGGAAATCTGGCCTGAAGGGCTAGGGCAAGGCCTCTGCACAGGGTCCGCAATGAGTAAGTGAAACAGACAAAGCACAAAGGGAAAAAAAGTTGATGGGCTATGTCTGAAATGAGATTGCCAGATTTATTTTCTTTCCAAATGAAATGTGGATCTTCTAGCACACGAGTGGTGTGGCTGACAATGTTTTGGGGATCTGGCCAGGTATCAGGCCTGAGCTTCTGTGATGGGAGAGGCGAGTTCAGGACACTGGACCACAAGAGACTTCCCAGCCCCATGTAATATCAATCAGCAAGAGCTCTCCCAGAGATCTCTGTCTCAACACTAAGACCCAGCTCCACTCAATGACCAGCAAGCCTCGATGCTGGACACACCATGCCAAACAAATAGCAAGGAAGGAACAAAATCCCACCCATAAACAGAAAGGCTATCTAAAATCATAAGAGGATCAAAGACACCGCAAAACACACCACCAAATGTGATCCTAAACACCAGAAAGACAAAATTGAGCCTCATTCACCAGAACAGAGTCACCAGTCTCTTCCACCAGGAAGCCTAGAAAATCGACTGAACCAGCATTATCCACTGGGGGCAGACAAGAAAAACAATGGGAACTACTAATCTGTAACCTGTGAAAAGGAGACCCCAAACACAGTAAGCTAAGCAAAATGAGAAAACAGAGAAATATGTAGCAGATGAAGGAGCAAGGTAAAAACCCACCAGAACAAACAAATGAAGAGGAAATAGACAGTTTACTTGCAAAAGAGTTCGGAGTAATGATAGGAAACATGATGCAAAATCTTGGAAATAGAATAGAGAAAAGAAAATAAACGTTTAACAAGTACCCACAAGAACTAAAGAACAAACAAACAATGATGATCAACACAATAAATGAAATTTAAAATTCTCTAGAAGGAATCAATAGCAGAATAACTGAGGAAGAAGAACGGGTAAGTGTCCTGGAAGATAAAATAGTGGAAATAACTACTGCAGAGCAGAATAAAGAAAAAAGAGTGAAAAGAATTGAGGACAGTCTCAGAGATTCTGGGAAAACATTCAATGAACCAACATTCAAATTATAGGAGACACAGAAGAAGAAGAGAAAAAGAAAGGGACTGAGAAAATATTTGAAGACATTGTGGCAGAAAACTTCCCTAATATGGGAAAGGAAATAGTCAATCAAGTCCTGGAAGCACAGAGAGACCCATACAGGATAAATCCTAGGTGAAACATTCCAACACACATATTAATCAAACTATCAAAAATTAAATACAAAAAAAATATTAAAAGCAGCAAGGGAAAACAACAAATAATATACAAGGGAATCCAAAAAAGGTTAAGAGCTGTGTTTTCAGCAGAAACTCTGCAGGCCAGAAGGAAGTGGCAGGACACATTAAAAGTGATGAAACAGAAAAACCTACAACCAAGATTATTCTACCCAGCAAGGATCTCATTCACATTTGAGAGACAAATTAAACCCTTTACAAATAAGCAAAAGCTAAGAGAATGCAACACCACCAAACCAGCTTTGAAACAAATGGTAAACGAACTTATCTAGGGAAGAAACACAAGAGAAGGAAGTGATGTGCAAAAACAAACACAAAACCATTGAGAGAATGGCAATAGGAACATACATATGGAAAATTACCTTAAATCTAAATGGATAAAATGCTTCAACTAAGACATAGACTAGCTGAATGGATACCAAAAAAAAGAGATCTCTATATATGCTGTCTACAAGAGACTCACTTCAGACCTAGGGACACATACAGACTGAAAGTGAGGGAATGGAAAAAGAAATTCCATGTAAATTGAAATGAAAAGAAAGCTGGAGTAGCAATTCTCATATCAGACAAAAAAAGATTTAAAATAAAGACTATTGTAAGAGAAGGACACTACATAAGGAACAAAGGATCAATCCAAGAAGAAGATATAACAAGTGTAAATATTTATGAATCAAACAAAGGAGCACCTCAATACACACAGCAAATACTAACAGCCATAAACAGGGAAATCAACAGAAACATAATAATACAAGGGAACTTTAAGAACCCATATTCACCAATGGACAGATCATCCAAAATGGAAATAAATAAGGAAACACAAGGTTTAAATGATACATTAAACAAGATGGACTTAATTGATAGTTATAGGACATTCCATCCAAAAACAACAGAATACAGTTTCTTGTCTAGTGCCCATGGAACATTCTTCAGGATAGATCATATCTTGGGTCACAAATACAGCCCTGGTAAATTTAAGAAAATTGTGATGATGTCAGGGTATCTTTTCTGACCACAACACTATGAGACTAGATATCAACTACAGAAAAACAACTGTAAAAAATAAAAACATACGGAAGTTAAACAATACACTACTAAACAATCAAGAGATCACTGAAGAAATAAAAGAGGAAATCAAAAAATACCATGAAAAAAATGGCAATGAAAACACGATGACCCAAAACCTATGGGATGCAGAAAAAGCAGTTTTAAGAGGGATGTTTATAGCAATTCAATCCTACCTCAATAAACAAGAAATGTCTCAAATAAACAACCTAATCTTACATGTAAAGCAATTACAGAAAGAAGAAGAACAACAACAAAAAACCCCACAAAGTTAGCAGAAAGAAAGAAATTGTAAAGATCAGATCATAAAAAAGTGAAAAATAATTGAAGAAAACAATAGCAAAGATCAATTAAACTAAAAGCTGGTTCTTTGAGAACATAAACAAAATTGAAAAACCATTAACCAGTCTCATCAAGAAAAAAAGGGAGGAGATTCAAATCAGCAGAATTAGAAAAGAAAAAGGAGAAGTAACAACTGACCCTTCAAAAATACAAAGGATCATGAGAAATTACTACAAACAACTATATACCAATAAAATGGACAACCTGTAAGAAATGGACACATTCATAGAAAAACAAAACTTTCTGAGACAGAACCAGGAAGAAATAGAAAATATAAACAGACCAATCACAAGCACTGAAGTTGAAACTGTGATTAAAAATCTTCCAACACACAGAAACCCAGGATCAGATGGCTTCACAGGCTAATTCTAACAAACATTTACAGTAGAGTTAACACTTTTCCTTCTCAAACTCTTCCAAAATAAAGCAGAGGGAGGAACACTCCCAAGTTCTTTCTAGGAGGCCACCATCACCCTGATACCAAAACCCGATAAAGGTGTCACAAAGAAAGAAAACTAATGGTCAATATCAATGATGAACATAGATGCAAAAATCCTCACCAAAATATTGGCGAACAGATTCCAACAGCACATTAAAAGGATCATACACCATAATCAACTGGGGTTTATACCAGGAATGCAAGTATTCTTCATATACACAAATCAATCATTGTGATAAACCATTTTAAAAAATTAAAGTAGGAAAACCATATGATAATTTTAATACATGTAGGAAAAGCTTTTGACAAAATTCAACACGGATTTATGATAAAAAAAAACCTCCAGAAAGTAAGCATAGAAGGAACCTAGCTCAACATAATAAAGACCATATATGACAGACCCACAGCCGACATCTTTCTCAATGGTGAAAAGCTAAACCCATTTCCTCTATGATCAGGAACAAGACAAGGTTGCCCACCCTCACCTCTACTTTTCAATATTGTCTTGGAATGTTTAGCCACAGTAATCAGAGATGAAAAAGAAATAAAATGAGTCAAAATCAGGAAAGAAGAACTAAAACTGTAACTGTCTGCTGATCACATAATACTATACATAGAGAATCCTAAAGATGCTAACAGAAAACTACTAGAGCTAATCCATGAATTTGGTAAAGTAACAGAATATGAAATTAATGCACAGAAATCTCTTGCATTCCTATACACTAATGATGAAAAATCTGAAAGAGAAATTAAGGAAACACTCCCATTTACCACTGCAACAAAAAGAATAAAATACATAGGAATAAACCTACCTAAGGAGACAAAAGACCTGTATGCAAAAATATACATCACTGATGAAAAAATTAACCATGATACAAACAGATGGAGAGATATACCATTTTCCTGGATTGGAAGAATCAACATTGTGAAAATAACTATCTACCCAAAGCAATCTACATACTCAATGCAATGGCAATCAGACTACCACTGAAATTTTTCACAGAACTAAACAATAAATTTCACAATTTGTATGGAAACACCAAAGATCCCGAATAACCAAAGCAATCTTGAGAAAGAAAAATGGAGCTGGAGGAATCAGGCTCCCTGACTTCATACAATTATACAAAGCTACAGTAATCAAGACAGTTTGGTACTGTCACAAAAACAGAAATACAGATCAGTGGAACAGGATAGAAAGCCCAGAGATAAACCCATGCACAATGGTCACCTTATCTTTGATAAAGGAGGCAAGAATATACAATGGAGGAAAGAGAGCCTCTTCAATAAATGGTTCTGGGAAAACTGGACAGCTACATGGAAAAGAATTAAATTCGAACACTCCCTAACACCATACACAAAAATGAACTCAAAATGGATTAAAGACCTTAATGTAAGGTCAGACACCTTCAAACTCTGAGAGGAAATCACAGGCAGAACACTCTATGACAGAAATCACAGCAAGGTCCTTTTTGACCTACCTCCTAGAGAAAGAAAATAAAAACAAAAATAAACAAATGGGACCTGATGAATCTTAAAAGCTCTTGCACAGCAAAGGAAACCATAAACAAGATGAAAAGTCAACCATCAGAATGGGAGAAAATATTTACAAACGAAGCAAGTGACAAAGAATTAAACTCCAAAATATACAAGCAGCTCTTGCAGCTCAATATCAAAAAAACAACCCAGTCCAAAAATGGGCAGAAGACCTAAATATACATTTCTCCAAAGAAGATATACAGATTGCCAACAAACACATGAAAGGATGCTCAACATCACTAATCATTTGTGAAATGCAAGTCAAATCTACAGTGAGGTATCATCTCACACCAGTCAGAATGGCCATCAGCAAAAATTCTACAAACATTAAATGCTGGAGAGGGTGTGGAGAAAAGGGAACCCTCTTGCACTGTTAGTGGAATATAAATTGATAGAGCCACTATGGAGAACAGTATGGAGGTTCCTTAAAAAACTAAAAATAGAAGTACCATATGACCCAGCAATCCCACTACTGGGTATATACCCTGAGAAAACCATAATTCGAAAAGAGTCATGTAACACAATGTTCATTGCAACTGTATTTACAATAGCCAGGCCATGGAAGCAACATAAGTGTCCATCAAGTGATGAATGTATAAAGTAGATGTGGCACATATATACAATGAGATATTACTCAGCCATAAAAAGAAACAAAATTGAGTTATTTTTTAGTGAGATGGATGGACCTAGAGTCTGTCATACAGCATGAAGTAAGTCAGAAAGAGAAAAACAAATACTGTATGCTAACAGATTCATATGGAATCTAAACAAGAACAACAACAAAAATGGTTATGAAGAACCTAGGGGCAAGACGGGAATAAAGATTCAGACCTACTAGAGAATGGGCTTTAGGACACGGGGACGGGGAATGGTCAGCTGGGACCAAGTGAGAGTGTAGTATGGACATATATACACTACCAAACGTAAAATAGATAGCTAGTGGGAAGCAGCCGCATAGCACACGGTAATCAGCTCGGGGCTTTGTAACCACCTAGAGTGGTGGGATAGGGAGGGTGGGAGGGAGGGAGACCCAAGAGGGAAGAGATATGGGTATATATGTATATGTATAACTGATTCACTTTTTTATAAAGCAGAAACTAACACACAATTGTAAAGCAATTATACTCCAATAAAGATGTTAAAAAACACAAAATTATAAACAAAAATAACAACAAAAAAAATATCCTGAAGGTTTATCCATGATGTCACAAATGGCAGGATTTCCTACTCCTATTTTCCATTTTGTAAGACCAAAGTTTATATCTAATATTTCTTTATCACTCATCTGTTGATAACAGTTAAGTTGTTTCCATAATCTAGTTACTGTGAATAATATAGGAAAAAACATGGGAGTGCAAATTTTTAAATTTCAATTCCAATTGTTCATTTCTTACATATAGGAAAATAAACTGACTTCTGTATTTCAACCTTGCATCCTGCACCCCTGATACACCTCTTTTTAGTTCCTGACATTTCTTTTTCTATAGGTAGGCAATTGAAATGTGTCATCTGCAAATAATTACTGTTTTATTTCATCCTTTCCAATTTATTGTACATTTTTTTATTATTATCTTATTATGCTACCTAGGACTTCCAGTAAAATGTTGAAGAGAAATAGTGAGAGAAGACATCATTGCCTTTCCCCTTTCTCAGGGGAAATCGTGTCTATCACCATTAAATATGATATGAGCTGTAGTTCTTTATAGTTGTCCTTTATCAAGTTGAAGAACATTCTTCTTATTCCCAGTTTGCTAAAAGTTTTTACTATAAATGGGTGTTGGATTTTTTCAAATGATTTTTCTGCACCTATTAATATGACCACATAACTTTTCCACTTTAGTCAACTGATTATTGAGTATTGAACCAACCTATCAAATCTGGGGTAAATCTCACTTGTATAATTATTTTTATACATTGTTGGATTCAATTCGTTAATGGTTTGTTGAAGGTTTTGCCTCTCTGTTTATGAGAGATATTTGTCTGCAGTTTTCCTTTCCTGTAATATCTTTTTCTGGTTTTGATAATGCTGGCTAGAGTAATGCTGGCCTCATGGTATGATTTAGGATGTACACATTGTGATTCTATAATCCAGAAGAAATTGTGGAGAAATGGTGTTATTCTTCCATAAATGTTTGATAAATTCAACTGTGAGATAATCTGAGCTTAGCAATTTCTTTTTTGGAGAGTTAATATTCATTGTTTCAATTCCTTTAATAGATTTCAGGATACGCAGGTTATATATTTCTCCTTCTGTGGATTTGGGTAGTTTGTGTATTTGAAGGAATTGATCCATTTCATGAAAGTTATCAAATCTGCGGACATGTAGTTGTTCATAGTATTCTTTTATTATACTTTTAATATCCTTAGGATGAGTAGTTATATCTTTTCTCTTTCATATATTGATTATTTTTGTTATCTTCATTTTTTCCCAGTTAGTATGATTAGAGCTTTATCAATTTTATTGATCTTATCAAAGAACAAACTTTTGCTTACATTTATTTTCTGTATTTTTCTTGCTTTTAACTCTATTGATTTCTGTACTACTTTGTTATTCCTTTTCTTCTAATGTCTAGGTTCAAATTACATTTTCCTCTAGTTTCTTAATGTTGAAGCTTATATTACTTGATTTTATATCTTTCTTCTTTTCTAATATGTACTTCTAATATTACACATTTCTATAGAACAGTTTTTGCTGCACCTCACAAATTTTGATATATATTTTCTTTTCATTCTCCAAAATATTTTTTAATTTCTCTTGAGAATTTTTCTCTGACCCATGGGCTATTTAGGGGTTTGCTGTGTAATCTCCAAATATTTAGGGATTTTTCAGCTATCTTTATGCTGATTTCTATATTATATCGTGATCTAAAAAAAAAATACTCTTTGTGACTCAAATCTTTAAAAATTTGTTAGTGCGTTTTATGAACCAGAATGCAGTGTGTCCTGGTGAATGGCCCATGAGAGGTCAAGAAGAAAGTGTGTTCTGCTCTTGTTGGATGGAGTATAATATTGATATAAATATAAAGTAAATCAAGCTGATTGATAGTGCTGTCAGGTCATCTACATTATTACTAATTTTCTGCATGCTTAGGTCTATCAATTATTGAAAGAGGGGTGTTGAAGTCACCAACTGTAATAGTGGAGTTGTCTTTATCTTTTTTCAGATTTATCATTTCTACCTCATGTATTTTAATATTCTGTTGTTGGGTGCATGCATGTTTAGAACTGTATGATGTACTGGAGAATTGATCCCTTTAATATTATGTAATGTCCATCTTCATCACTGGTAATATTTTGGAAACTCTGGATTTATTTCTGAAATTAATATAGCTACTCCAGATTTTTTTAAATTAGTATTAGCATGACATATATTCTCCACCTCTGTACTTTTAGATTTCTGTGATTTCATACTGAATGAGACTTTTTTGTAGAAGACATATAATTGGGTTCGTTTCGGTATTCACTCTACTTTACTTCATATATTTAGATCATTCACATTCAAAGTGACTATAGATATAGTTGGATTAATACCTACCATGTAGTTAACGGTTTTCTATATATTTATCTCTCATTTCTTTTTCTGCCTTCTCTGATTATAACTGAGCATTTAATATTATTTCATTTTATCTCTTCCTTTTATGTGTCAATTATACTTCTTTTTAAAATTTTCATACCGCTTTTTCTAGAGTTTACAATATACATTTTAATATATTTTATTTTTATAGCAGTTTTAGGTTCACAGTAAAATTGAGCATAAGATACAAAGATATACCTCCTGCACCCCACGTATGCATAGCCTTTCCCATTATCAACATCCTTTACCAAAATGGTGCATTCATTATAATTGATGAACCTATATTGACACAACATTATAACCCAAAGTGCTTAGTTCACATTAGTGTTCACTTCTGGTGTTGCACATTCTATGGATTTTAACAAATGCATAATGACATTTATTCACTCTTACAGTATCATACAGAGTAGTTTCACTGCCCTAAAAGTTCTTTGTGCTCCACCTATTCATCCTTCCCTCCCCTGGTAATCACTGATCTCTTTAGTGTCTCCATTTTTGCCTTTGCAAAAATGTCACATAGTTGGAATCATACAGTATGTAGCTTTTCAGACTGAATTCTTTCACTTAGTAACATGTACATAAGTTTCTGTTGTGTTTTTTATGACTTGATAGCTCATTTCCTTATGGTACTGAATAAAATTCCATTGTCTGGATGTACTACAGTTTATTTATCCATTAACCTACTAAGGGGCATCTTGGTTGCTTCTAGGAGTATGGCAATTATAAAGAAAGCTGCTATAAACACCTGTGTGCAGTTTATTATGTGGACATAAGCTTTGAACTCCATTGGGTTAATACCAAGGAGTGTTATTTTTGGATCATATGTGTATTAGTCTTTTCAGGATGCTATAACAAAGTACTATAGACAGAGTAGCTCATAAACAACAGGAAATTATTTCTTATAGTTTAATTATGACAAGCAGTTATATCTTTTTTACCACTTCATCATTATGTATGACCTCACTTCATCTCTGGTAACTTTTCTTTCTCTAAAATTTCTGCCGTATTTGAAATTATTATAGCTACTCCCACATTCTTTTGACTAGTGTTACCATGATACATTTTCATCATTCATTTATTTATAATCTATATGTGCTTTTCAATTTAAAGTGCATTTCTTTTAAACAACAGGTATTTGTGTCTTGCTTTATGATCCACTCTGAAAATCTTTGTCTTTCAATTGGTGTATTTAGACTATTGCTGTTCAAAGTAATCTTGATGTAGTTGGACTTACATCTACCATATTTGTTACTATTTCCTATTTGTTGTCTTTGTTCTCATTTTTGTCTTTTTTCCTTTATCTGCATTTTGTGTTTGTATTTGGGCATATAATTCCATATTCTCTCCTTTCTTAGCATATCAGTTTTAGTTTTTTTGCTTTTTTTTTTGCTTTTTTTACTGGTTGCCTTAGAGTTTGAAAAATACATTTACAATTAAGCCAAATACAGTTTAAAATAACACTATACTACCTCACAGGTAGTACAGGTTTTTTATAATAACAAAAAAATCCTAATTACTCTCTCCCTTCCCTTGTATCATTGCTGTCATTCGTCTTATTTATACAGAAGCATATATAAGTATATATATATATGTATAAATATATATAATGCATTATTTATATTATTAATTTGATTGAAAACATTATCAGTTAGATCAATGAAGAACAAGAAAATAAAACTTTTAATTTTACATTCACATATTCCTTCTATGATGCTATTTTTTCTGTGGATTCAAATTTCTTTTTTTTTTTTTTTTTTGTGGTACGCAGGCCTCTCACTGCTGTGGCCTCTCCCATTGCGGAGCACAGGCTCCAGACGCGCAGGCTTAGCGGCCATGGCTCATGGACCCAGCCGCTCCACGGCACGTGGGATCTTCCCGGACCGGGGCACAAACCCATATCCCATGCATTGGCAGGTGGACTATCAACCTCTGCGCCACCAGGGAAGCCCTCAAGTTTCTTTTTTTATTGACGTGTAATTGACTTATAATATTACATTAGTTTCAGAGGTACAACATAGTGATTCAATATTTTTAAACAATACAAAATGATCACCATGATATATCTAGTTACAATCTGTCACCATACAAAGTTATTACATTATTGAATATATTCTCTACAAGGTACATTACATCACTGTGACTTATTTATTTTATAACTGGAAGATTTTACCTCATAATACCCTTCAACTATTTCATGTAAACCCCCACAACTCTTTCCTCTGGCAACAACCACTGTGTTCTCTGCACCTATGAGGCAGTTTCTGTTTTGTTGTTTCTTCATTTGTTTTCTATTTAGATTGCACATATAAATGAGATCAGATGGTATATGTCATTCTCTGTCTGAGCTATTTCACTTACCATAATACCCTCAAGGTCCATCCATGTTTTCACAAATGGGAAAATAACATTCTTTTTTTATGACCGAGATGTGGCATATGACTGAGATGTGTCCATTCATCTATCAGTGGACACTTAGGACACTTCCATATTGTGGTTATTGTAAATAATGCTACAGTGAACAATGGGGTACATATATCTTTTCAAATTAGTGTTTTCATTTCATTTTCTTTGGAAAAATATCCAGAAGTGGAAATGCTGGATCATATAGTAGTTCTATTTTTAACTTTCTGAAAAACCACCATGATGTTTTCTATATTGGCTGTACCAATCTATATTCTCACCAATAAAGCACAAGTGTTCTCTTTTCTCCACATCCTTGCCAACCCTTGTTATGTCTTGTCTTTTAGATAATAGCCGTTGTGACAAGTGTGAGGTCATACCTCATTGTGGTTTTGATTTGCATTTTCCTAATGATTAGTGATGCTGAGCACCTTTTCATGTGCCTGCTGGCCATTATTTTGTATTCTTTGAAAAAATGTCTATTCAGATCCTCTGCCCATTTTTGGATCAGATTAATTGTTTTTATGATATTGAATTGTATGAGTTATTTGTATATTTTTGATATTAACCTCTATTGGATATATCTTTTGGAAATATCTTCTCCCATTCAGTGGGTTGTCTTTTCATTTTGTTGATGGTTTTCTTCACTGTGCAAAAGTTCTTAGTTTGATGTAGTCTTATTTATTTATTTTCACTTTTGTTTTACCCTTTCATGAGGAGACAGATTTTAAAATATATTGCTAAGACCAATGTCAAAGAGCTTACTGCCTAAACTTCTTTTCTAAGAGTTTTATGTTTCTGATCTTACATTCAAGTCTTTAGTCCATTTTGAGTTAATTTTTGTATATGATGTAAGATCATATATGGTTCAGTTTCATTATTTTGCATGTAGCTGTTCAATATTCCCAACACCATATAGAAGAAACTGTCTTTCTCTCATTGTATATTTTTGCCTCCTTTGTTGTAGATCAATTGACCTTATAAGAATTGGTTTATTTCTGGATTCTCTCCTCTGTTTCACTGAACCATCCATTTTGGTGCCAGTACTGTACTGTTTTGATACTGTAGATTTGTAGAATAGTTTGAAATCAGGAAACATGATATCTCCAGATTTGTTCTTCTTTCTCAAGATTTCCTTGATTATTTAGGGTCTCTTGTGATTCTATACAAATTTGGGGATTATTTGTTGCCTATAAGAGACTCACTTCAGATCTAAAGACACATACAGACTGAAAGTGAAGGGATGGAAAAATATATGTCATGCAAATTGAAACGAAAAGGAAGATGAAGTGGTGATACTCGTATCACACAAAATAGACTAAAGCAATAACAGTAACAAAAGACAAAGAAGGGCACTACATAATGATAAAGGGGTAATCCAAGAAAAAGATATAATATTATTTATGCACCTAATAAAGGAGCACATGAATATACAAATCAAATATTAACAGACAAAAGGAGAAGTTGAAAATGATAGTAGGGAATTATAATACAACACTTACATCAATTAATAGATCAACATGACAGAAAATCAATAAGGAAATGTTGCCCTTAAATAGCACATTAAACTAAATTGAACTGGTAGGTATATACGAGCATTCCATCTAAAACCAGCATAATACACATTATTTTAAAGTGTACATGGAATGTCCTCCAGAATAGTTCACATTTTAGGCGACAAAATAAGTCTCAATAAATTTTAAAATATTGAAATCCTATCAGGCATTTTTTCCTACCACAATGGTATGAAACTAGAAATTGATTACAAGAAGAAAACTGGAGAAATCACAAGCATGTGGAGACTAAACAACATGCTACTAAATAATCAATGGGTCAACAAAGAAATCAAAGAGAAAAAAATGCCTTGAGACAAATGAAAATGGAAGCACAACTTTCCAATATTAATGTGACCCAACAAAAGCAGTGCTAAGGGGGAAGTTCATAGAAATACAGGTCTACCTCAAGAAATGAGAAAAATTTCAAATGAGCAATCTAACACTTAATGGAACTAGAAAAAGAAGAACAAACAAAGCCCAATTTAGTAGAAGGAAGGAAATAATGAGGCTCAGAGTAGAAATAAATAAAATGGAGACTAAAAAATCAATAGAAAAGATCTATGAAACTAAGAGATGGCTCCTTGCAAAGATTAAAAAAAAAAAAAAAGATAAACCCTGAGTCACACTTATCAAGAAAAAAATGGCTCAAATAAATAAAACCAGAAATGAAAGATGGGAAGTTACAAAAAATACCACAGAAATACAGATAAACACAAGAGGATACTACAATTATATGTCAGTATATTGGACATCCTAGAAAAAAATGATAAATTTCTAGAAATACACAATTTCCCCAGACTTAATCAGGAACAAATAGAAAATCCAAATAGACCAATTACTACTAATGAAATTGAATCAGTAATTAAAAAAAAAAAAAAACTCCCAACCAAAAGAGGCCAGGACCAGATGACTTTACAATTGAATTCTACCAAGATTTAAATAAGATTACCTAAAAATCCTCCACAAACTATCAAAAAATTGAAGAGGAAAGAATACTTCCATGCTCATTTTATGAGACCAGCATTACCCAGATACCCAAACCAGACAAAGTCATTACAAAGATGGTTCAATATCTGCAAATCAATCAATGTGATACATCACAATAACAAAATAAAGAATAAAAATCATGATAATCTCAGTAGATGCAGGAGAAACATTTGATAAAATTTAACACCCATTTAAGATAAAAATTCTCAACAAATTGGGTATAGAAAAAGCTTACCTCAACATAATAAAGCCCATATATGACAAACCCACAACCAACACCATATTCAATAGTGAAAACCTGAAAACTTTTCCATTAAGATCAGGATGCCCACTTTCATTACTTTGTATTACTTTGTATTAGAAAATCTTTATTTCTCTTTACCTTTAGAAGGATAATTTTGCAGGGTACAGAATTCTAGCTTGCTGAGTTTTTCTCTTGACACTTTAAATATTTCACTCATTCTCTTCTTGCTTGCACAGTTTCTGAGAAGTCAGATGTAATTCCTATTTTTGCTCCTCTATTGGTATAGTATTTTTCCTATGGCTTCTCTGAAGATATGTTTTGCTTTTGATTTTCTATAGTTTTAAAATGATATTCCTAGATGAAGTTTTTCTGGCATTTTCCTGTTTGGTATTCTCTGATCTTCCTGGATTTGTGGTTTTATGTCTTATGTTAATTTGAGGATATTTTCAGTCATTATTGTTTCAAATGCGTCTCTTCCTTTCTCTCTTTCCTCTTCTGATATTTCCATTATGAGTATGTTAAAACTTCAGTCGTTGTTACTCAGTTCTTGGATATTCTGTATTTAAAAAAAAAAGAAAAGAAAAGAATCCTTTTTCTCTTTACTTTTCAGTTTCAGAGGTTTCTATTGAGATAGTCCCAAGCTCAGAAATTCTTCTCTCAGCTCTGTCTAGATTACTTGTAGGCACATTAAAGGCATTCTTCATTTCTGTTACGGTGTTTTTGATCTCTAACCATTTCTTTTTTGTTCTTTCTTAGAATTCCATCTCTCTACTTACATTGCCTATATGTTATTTTATTTTCTCCATCCATTAGAACTCATAGCACATTAATCATAGTTGATTTAGATTTTTGGTCATATATGAATCTGGTTTTGATATTTCTCTGTCTCTTCAAACTGTGTGCTTTTAATTTTAGTCTGCCATGTAATTTTTCCTTGGTAGCCATGCATGATGTACTACATTAACGGAACTTGTAAATAGGTCTTTAGTAATATGGTGATAAGGTGTGGAGGGAGGAGTATGTTCTATAATCCTATGATTATGTGTCACTCTTTGAGTGAGTCTGTACCTCTTGATTGTAAACTTTGCATTGGATTTCCAGCCCCCTTTACCCTTAGTGGTGCAGGATGTCTAGATTGGGCTAATGTTAAATATTTCCATCCCTCCAACTCAGTTTGGTCTGATAAAACCCCAGCAGATTATGGTCAGGTTAAATAATTTCTCCTGAGGGAAGGTCTTGTTGAGAAGAATGAATGCTTTCTGGCATATATCAAAATGGCTTATTTTCCCCTCTCCCTGCTGGAAGCATAAGGGGAGGGGAGTTCTCTCTGATATTCACTGTGAATACCTGGTAGTATTCCAAGAGGGAAAAACTCACAAAATTGTACTGGATATATATATATATATATATATATATATATATATATATATATCCAGTATATATTAGCAGATATATATATATATATGTTAATAGTGGATATATATATATATATATATATGTAAATCTATTTTCAAATAACAGTCTACTGCTTCAGGTGTAGTGTACTTGATGTATAACAGATTACTCCCAATTATGTCTTTTGCCATTTGTGTTGTTGCTGTCATTCATTTGACTTATACAAATTGTATAATTACCCAATACATTATTTCTCTTATTCCTTTAATCAAATAGTTATCTTTTAAATAAATCTCCTATGCTTTTCCTTTCTTTGTATAGATACAAGTTTATGACATAGCATTTTCTTTCTTCCTGATGATGTTCTGGGCATAAAGGTTTTTTTTGTCTGTTTTGTCTCAGTTATATATTTTGAAATTAGGAAGTGTGATGGCGCTAACTTTGTTCTTCTTTCTCAAGATTGCTTTGGTTACTCTAGGTCTTTCAAGATTTCACAGAAATTTTAAAATTCTTTTTTCTATATCTGTAAAAGTACCTTTGGGATTTTGGTGGGGCTAGCATTAAATCTGTAGATCACTTTGGGTAGTATGAACATTTTAACAATATTGATTTGCTAATAGATGAACATGGATGTCTTTCCATATATTTGTGTCTTCTTTAATTTCTATCAATGTTTATTTTTAATTTTTCGTGCATGTGTATTTACCTCCTCAGTTAAGTTTACTCCTAAGTATTTTTTTTTCTTTTTAATGCTATTGGAAATGGGATTGTTTTCTTAATTTCCCTTTGGAGTAGTTCAGTGTTAGCTTATTGGAACACAACTGAGTTTTACATGTTGATTTTGTATGTTGCAACATTCCTGAATTCATTTTTAAGTTATAACAGGGCTTCTCATGGAATCTTTAGGATTTTCTACATATAGAATAATGTCAGCTATTAACAAAGACATTTTTTCTTCTTCCTTTCTGGTTTGGATTCTTTTTATTTCTTTTTTCTTTTCAAATTATTCTGGCTAGGACTTCCAATACTATGTTGAATATAAGTGTTGAGAGTGGGCACCCTTGTCTTGCCTTGATTTGAGTCAAAACTTTCAGTTTTTCACCATTGATTATGATGTTAGTTGTACTTGTGGCTTTGTTATTTATAGCTTTTATTGTATTAAAGTACATTTCTTCTATACCTCATTTCTTTATTGTCTTTACCATGAAATGGAGTTGAATTTTGTCAAATGCTTTTTCTGCATGTATTGAGATGATTACATGATTTATGTCCTTTTTTCTGTTAATGCAGTGTACCACATTGTTTTGTATATAGTAATTTTTATCAGAGGGCTAAATCCCTCTTGATCATGGTGTATGATCCTTTTAATGTGATGTTGAATTCAGTTTGCTAGTTTTTTTTTGTTTTGTTTTGTTTTTGTTTTTTGTTTTTTTTGTTTTTTGTGGTACACGGGCCTCTCACTGTTGTGGCCTCTCCCATTGTGGAGCACAGGCTCCATATGCACAGGCTCAGCAGCCATGGCTCACGGGCCCAGCCACTCCGCAGCATGTGGGATCTTCCCAGACCAGGGCATGAACCCGTGTCCCCTGCATCGGCAGGCGGACTCTCAACAACTGTGCCACCAGGGAAGCCCTAGTTTGCTAGTATTTTGTTGGGGGGTTTTGCATAAATGTTCATCAGCAATATTGTCCTATAATTTTTTTTTTGGTAGTGTCTGTCGAGCTTTGGTATCAGAATAATGCTAGCCTTGTAAAATCAGCTTGAAAGTGTTATCTCCTCTTCAGTGTTTTGAAATAGTTTGAGAAGGATTGATATTAATCCTTTAAATGTTTAATAGAAATTACTAATAAAGTGTTCTGATCCTGGGCTTTTCTTTTTGGAACACTTTTGACTACTGATTCAACCTCCTTATTCATTATTAAACTGTACAAATTTCTTACTTCTTCATGATTTACCATTGATATCATTCCTATGATATTATTATTATTATAAATTTTATTCATTATCTCTAGGTTATACAATTTGCTGGTTTATAATTACTTACAGTAGCCTCTTGTAATCCTTTTTATTTCTGTATCTTCAGTTGTAATGTCTCTTGTTTTAGATTTTATTGATCTTCTTCTTTCTTTCTTAGTCTAAAAAGAGGTTCCTCATTGTCAATTTTATTTTTTTTAAACAAGCTCTTTGTTTCATTGATTTTTCTATTATTTTCCTCATCTCAGTTTCTATTATTTCTGCTCTAGTATTTATTATTTCCTTTCATTTGCTAACCCGCAACTTAATTTGTTCTTCTCTTCCTAGTTTCTTGTAATGTAAAGGTAAGTTGTTTATAGAGATTTTTTTCTTTCAATGTAGATGTTTATTACTATAATTTCCTATCTTAATACTGCTTTTACTATATTCCCCAAGTTGTGGTATGTTTTGTTTCATTTTCATTTGTCTCAGGATATTTTCTTATTTCCTTTTTGATTTCTTATTTGACTCATTGGTTGTTTAGAAAATTGTTGTTTAATTTCTACATATTTTTGATGTTTCCAATTCTCCTTCTGTCTTTGATTTGTAATTTCATACAATTCTGGTCAGAAAATATGCATGGTATAGTTTCACTCTTCTTCAGTTTGCTAAGACTTGTCTTGTGACCTAACGTGAACTATCCTAGAGAAGATTTTATTAGTCCTTGAGAAAAATATTCATTATGCTGCTGTTGGAGGTAATGTTCTATAAATGTTCTGTTAGGTCCATGTAGTCTATTGTGCTAAGTCCTATGTTTCAATTTTGATTTTCTGCCTTGATGATCTATCCATTATTAAAAGTGGAGTATTGAAATTCCATACTATTATTTTGTTGCTGTCTATTTCTCCTTTTAAATCTGTCAGTGTTTGTTTCATGTATCCTGGTACCCTGAGGCTGTGTGCTATGAACTTCAATTGTTACATCTCTCTGATGAATTGATATTTTATCATTATATAAGGTTCTTTGTTATCCCTCATGACAGTTTATGATTTGAAGTCTATTCTGTCTGATATTATATATATATATATATATATATAACCACCCTACTCTTTTTTATTTGCAATTTGCATGAAATATATTCCCTAAATCTAAAATGAGTCTCTTGTAGACAACATATAGTTAGTTAATCTTGTTTTATTATCCATTCAACAACTATGTCTCTTGGTTGGAGAGTTTAACACATTTACACTTAAAATAATTATTTAAAAAAATTTAACTTATTGCAATTTTGGTATTGGTTTTCTGACTATTTTGTAGTCCTTTTGTTCTCTTTTCCTCTCTCATTGCCTTTCTTTGTGTTTCACTGAAATTTTTGGTAGAGATATTATTTAATTCCTTTTATTTCTTTTTCTTCTCTGATTACTGTGACTAGGACATCCAATACTATGTTGATTAAAAGTGGTGAGAGTGGGCATCCTTCTTGTTCCTTATCTTAGAGGAAATGCTTTCAGCTTTTCAAAATTGAATATGATGTTAGCTGTGGGTTTGTTGTATATGGGATTTTTTATGTTCAGGTATGTTCCCTCTATGTCCACTTTCTGGAGAGTTTTCATCATAACTGGATACTGAATTTTATCAAAAGTTTTTCTGCATCTATTGAGATGATCATATGGTTTTTATTCTTGAATTTGTTAATGCTGTGTATCATACTGATTGATTTGCAGACATTGGAAAACTCTTGCATCCCTGGGATAAATCCCTCTTGATCATGGTGTATGATCCTTTTAATGTATTATTGGATTTGGTTTGCTAGTATGTTGTTGAGGATTTTTGCATCTATGTTCATCTGTGATATTGACCTTTAATTTTCTTTTTTGTCATATCTCTGTCTGGTTTTGGTACCAGGGTGATGGTGGCCTAATAAAATGAATTTGGAAGAGTGAAGCTATAATAGTACAGTATAAGATCTAGTATATGCAACAAGAAAAAAAAATCCCTTTCCAGAAACATAATTAGAATTATAAATACTGAAAAGGAAGAGGAAAGTTGTAAGTATTTGTAGAAAATGTATTGTCTACCAAAAATATGCAAGTGAATTAACTAAAAAACTACTAAAATTAATAAATTTATTAATATATTTGGACCAAAAATTTACATATAAAAGTCTATTTATATTAATTTAAGTTTTTCAGAATTAAAACATTGTGTTTCTTCACTTTTGTATGTAACTTAAAAGACATCATATATCAAGTTATATTGCAAAGTTACTTCATTTAAAACAAAATCATATTGACACAGGAACATCCAGACAAAAATGTAACAAAATAGAATATAAAGAAATAGACACATAAGAATGCTGGTATTTACTGTATTATCAATGTGACATTTAAATTATTAGAGGTAATTTACACTGAAAAAGAAGCCTAGTGCCATTCTGATTTTTAGTTATTTGTTATTAATATATTTTTGTCTCTCCAAAACCTGCATAATTTACTATTTAATCATAGAATATGAAATATTACCACAATATATTAAGATATTTTTCCTTAATCATCTTTTTTAGCACTCTCTTCTGGAACTCCTATTACATTATGTTGGAACTAATTCTTATATGTTAAATGCCTCATATTTTCTGTCATATTTTGTATATTTTTATCTTCTTATCTTTTATTTAAAAGAATATCTTTATTTTAAGTTATATGCATTTTGTTAATTAGCCCATCTTAAAAGTCTCTTTATTTTTTCCATTTAATTTTTTATTTCAACCAGTTTTTATTTTTTCCCATCCCTCCTTTTATGGAGTGTCCTGCTGTATTTTTATGGATACAATATCATCTTGAATCTCCTAGATTTCAATATACACACTTATTTTATTTTTGCCTTTATATTTCTAAAATCAGCCTGTACCTTTTTATGGACTGGATTTGGTCCCCAGAAAGTTCATCACTGAAGTCCTATTTCTCAATTTCATGGTAATTTGAGATAAGGACTACAAGGAGGTAATTCATTTAAATGAGTTTATAAGTCTGGGGCCCTGACATAGGATTAGTGTTCTAATAAGAAAAGATACCAGAGAACTCACCTTCTTCTCTCTCCATCATGTAGGATACAGCAAGAAGGTGGTCCTCTGCAAAACAGAAGCAGAATCCTCACCAGAACGCACCTATGCTGGAGTCCTTGTCTCAGATTTTCAGGCTCCAGAACTGTGAAAAAATTAATTTACTTCGTTTAAGCCACCCAGTCTATGGTAATTTGTTATGACAGTCTGAGCCAATACATACTTTTAACCAATTAGTACATATTTTTTTAAAAAATTGATTAGATGTTATGTCTTAAGTACTTTTCAGAATTGAGGAAATATATTACTTTTACTTTTGAAATCCTTTTATGTTCCTTGAATCATTTTCTCTTTATTTTTCCAGGGACAATTTTTCTGCTTGTAATATTGATCTTTCCATTCAATGCTATTGGTTTTCATCAAAAGCCTAGTGACTTTTTTCACATATATAAATTAAGGACTATATTATTCAGTATAAGTTGCTATGGTCAGTTGTTATGGCCAGTTTTCTAATAGACCTTCATAAAAGGGCTTTGCAGTAACAAACCTATGAAGGACAGAAATTGCTGAAACTTTCATTTCTCTTCAGACTGTGTGAGCAGAGGAGAATCAGGACAGTTGAGGATATCTAATGGAAATAAAGCATTCATCCTTTTTGCTGTAAAGAAACCTATGAATTACTGTAGTCACCTCACTCTTCTTCAACCACTTGTCCAATTCCTGCTATTGCTGGAATATCTCTTGTATCTACCATTACTTTCTGCTACTCCATGCATTCTACTTCATCTTTCCCCTTGAATACTACAATTTTGGTCATATCAGCCACCCATTTAAATCTTTTCAATAGCTTCCTGTTGCTCTTAAGGAAATAAATAGAACTTAAGAACATACAAAATCGTCTATGATCTAACTCTAATTTGGCTTCATTTCTATACATTCTCTCTTGCTGTCCTTGATGCAGCCAAACTACTCTTTCTCTCTTTTATACTAGAAGTCATGCCTTCTCCCATCACTGGGTTTTTAAACATGCTTCCCATTTTACCATCCACATTCTTTCACCTTTGCTTTTAGTCACCTTTATGATCTCAGCTGAAATATCACTTCTTCATGAACTACTTTTCTTAACTTCCTAAAGAAGTAAAATCCTTTTTCCCAGTTCTCTATTGAACCATACATCTTTATGTCATAGACATAAGTATGAGTTTTTGATCAATATCTGTCTCCCCAAACAAACAGTAAATTTCGTGAGGACAGATAATGTATCTGTTTTCACTCACCATATTACTCCTGGCATTTAGCAAAAAAAAAAAAATCTACTCATAGTAGGAACTCAATATACATTTTATAAAAGAATATACAAATGAATAAAATACTTTAGTATATTTCATACCTCAATAATTGCCATTATGTTAGTTTGTTTTCTTGCTTGTTTCTACTTTTCCATCGGTGATGCCCAAAGTACCTTGGATTTTTTTTTTATTTACAGTAAACTTTATTTGTACCTTGGATTTTGCTCTGCTTCTTTTCCTAGCCTGATCTTTTCAGGCTCATGTATTTCCTCTGATTTGGAGGATTCATTCTTACTTTTTCAGCAGCCTACTTTTAAACGTGTTAGGATTGTAGATCCTCTTCCACTATTTTGTTTACTTTATTCATCACCATACCCAAACATGCTTTAGGGTTAGCAAGTATCCTCCATTTGTGAAACAACTAGGGACAATAATTTATCTTATTGTGAGTCATAGTAATTGGATGGTTTACAAGAACCTAGACAAGTTCTTAAAAGATGAATAATAAGAAATTTTAATGCCAGATATAAAAAGAGTGGACATGAAGTTGTGGAGTATGAATCTGCTAGGCATAAGTACTCATCAGTGGGGCACTATTGTTGGGGAATTAGCAAAATCAAAGGAAGTGTGAGAGCACCGGAAAACAGAAATAATGGAAAAAGAGGGGCTCCAGAATACATACAAAATATCCAAGGGTACCAAAGGCAAAGTATGGCTATTGCACAATTTATCTAAGGGCTACACCAGGAATAGAGATATTATATTAACTCCTTCTTGAAGTGTAATGCCTCAAAAAAAGAATATATTCTAATCACTACTAACTTTAGCACTTAATAGTAAAGAATTTAAAAACATCATGCTTCTATTAATAGTGGAAGTCTTGACCCAATTGTATAATCAAGAACTTTATTAAGTTATTGAAAGTACAACATGTGTGAGTATGATACTAAGATCCAAGGAGTTAGCCACAAGCCAAGGGACTAAAGTCCCTAAATGTAGTCTGAGTTAGGAAAATACCCTTTAAATTACCCCCCATACCTGACATGTAAAATTTATTTTGCAATTAATACATTGTAGTAAGTGATAGATACTTTGACACTTTGCTTTCCACATTATTTTTTTAACATCTTTATTGGGGTATAATTGCTTTACAATGGTGTGTTAGTTTCTGCTTTATAACAAACTGAATCAGTTATACATATACATATGTTCCCATATCTCTTCCCACTTGCATCTTTCTCCCTCCCACCCTCCTTATCCCACCCCTCCAGGTGGTCACAAAGCACTGAGCTGATCGCCCTGGGCTATGCGGCTGCTTCCCACTAGCTATCTACCTTACGTTTGGTAGTGTATATATGTCCATGCCTCTCTCTCACTTTGTCACAGCTCACCCTTCGCCCTCCCCATATCCTCAAGTCCGTTCTCTAGTAGGTCTGTGTATTTATTCCTGTCTTACCCTTAGGTTCTTCATGACATTTTTTTTCTTAAATTCCATATATATATATATATATATATATATATATATATATGTGTGTGTGTGTGTGTGTGTGTGTGTGTGTGTGTGTGTGTGTGTGTGTGTTAGAATACGGTATTTGTGTGTCTCTTTCTGACTTACTTCACTCTGTATGACAGACTCTAGGTCTATCCACCTCATTACAAATATCTCAATTTCGTTTCTTTTTATGGCTGAGTAATATTCCATTGTATATATGTGCCACATCTTCTTTATCCATTCATCTGATGATGGACACTTAGGTTGTTTCCATCTCCAGGCTATTGTAAATAGAGCTGCAATGAACATTTGGGTACATGACTCTTTTTGAATTATGGTTTTCTCAGGGTATATGTCCAGTAGTGGGATTGCTGGGTCGTATGGTAGTTCTATTTGTAGTTTTTTAAGGAACCTCCATACTGTTCTTCATAGTGGCTGAACCAATTCACATGCCCAGCAGCAGTGCAAGAGTGTTCCCTTTTCTCCACACCCTCTCCAGCATTTATTGTTTCTACATTTTTTGATGATGGCCATTCTGACTGGTGTGAGATGATATCTCATTGTAGTTTTGATTTGCATTTCTCTAAAGATTAATGATGTTGAGCATTCTTTCATGTGTTTGTTGGCAGTCTGTATATCTTCTTTAGAGAAATGTCTATTTAGGTCTTCTGCCCATTTTTGGATTGAGTTGTTTGTTATTTTGTTATTGAGCTGCATGAGCTGCTTGTAAATTTTGGAAATGAATCCTTTGTCAATTGCTTCATTTGCAAATATTTTCTCCCATTCTGAGGGTTGTCTTTTGGTCTTGTTTATGGTTTCCTTTGCTTTGCAAAAGCTTTGAAGTTTCATTAGGTCCCATTTGTTTGTTTTTATTTCCATTTCTCTAGGAGGTGGATCAAAAAGGATCTTGCTGTGATTTATGTCATAGAGTGTTCTGCCTATGTTTTGCACTAAGAGTTTGATAGTTTCTGGCCTTACATTTAGGTCTTTAATAAATTTTGAGCTTATTTTTGTGTATGGTGTTAGGGAGTGATCTAATCTCATACTTTTACATGTACCTGTCCAGTTTTCCCAGCACCACTTAAAGAAGCTGTCCTTTCTCCACTGTACATTCTTGCCTCCTTTATCAAAGATAAGGTGAACATATGTGCATGGGTTTATCTCTGGGCTTTCTATCCTGTTCCATTGATTATTTTTAACAGCTCAACTGTTGAAGTTATTTTACAACTTAGAGGCCCTTAATTTCAACATATCATTCTCCTCTTAAGTGTTCATTATTTTTACAAGTTTAATGAAACACATTTTAAATTAGCAGCACACTAATGAATAAATATAAACAGATTTATGCCCCAATGCACAACCCTAGTGAAAGATTCTATAAGCTTAAATATAGAAATTTTAACCTTCATATGAAAGTCAAATATTATGGATAAATAGATATCAAACACTCACTATAAATAATATTATCAAAAGTAAAGCAAAACAGTTATTTCTTTAAAAATTATTTCAGAGGCTCATAATTTAGGAACTGATTTTTATTAACTTTAATTATTTCTTATGTAGAAGGAAATGATTTTCTTAAACTTATGAACATATTAGCAAAAACAGTACTGTATAAGGAGACATTAGCCAAGAACTACTATTCCTCAATACATGAAGTATATTTCAACAATAACATAGGGTAAATTCATATAACATTTGGTTAATTAAAAATGCACAAAATTTCAAGTTAGAATATTTGTGTTTAATTTTTGATTCTGTGACTAAATAGCTGTGTGATTAGGAGAAAACTTTCTCTTAACCTTAATTTTCCTCTTTGTATAATGAAGAAAATAAAACTTTTCTCAACAGATTTTTGCACGGGATAACTGAATTCAAGAACAAATGATATGAGGATTCTCTGGTGGGGCAATGGTTAAGAATCTGCCTGCCAGTGCAGGGGACACAGGTTCGAGCCATGGTCCAGGAAGATCCCACATGTTGCGGAGCAACTAGGTTTGCAAGCCACAACTACTGAAGTCCGTGCACCTGGAGCCAGTGCTCCACAACAAGAGAAGCCACTGCAATGGCAGGCCCACGCACCACAACAAAGAGTAACCCCCGCTTGCCACAACTAGAGAAAGCCCGCACACAGCAACAAAGACCTAAGAGCCAAAAAAAAAGGAACAAATGATTACTGTTTGAAACTATAAAGTATTGATACTATACAGATAAGCATCTTTTTCTATTTCATTTTCGTGTTTTTTAATATGTTTCCATTCTTATTCCCCAAATATATAAACTTACAACATAGGTTTCAAGTATGGAAAATGGTTCCAAAGTCCAAGACATTTTATATTCTTGCAGCTGCTCTTCCAAATAATGGACTCTAACCATTTTTCATTTTATTATTTTTAGCTTTATATATTGAAACAATTTTAGACTTAAAAAGTTGAAAAGATAGTACAAAGAGCTCCTGTATACACTTCATCTAAATTCCCCTAACGTTAGCATCTTACATATCTATAGAACAATTACCAAACTAAGAAATCTGTACTATACTATTAACTACATGGCTGACTTTATTCAGATTTCCTCCTTTTTTTTTCATTATTTTTGTTTTCTGTTACAAGATCCAATTCAGGATCTCATATTGCATTTTGTAGTCATGTTCCCTTAATCTCCTCCAACCTATGACAGTTTCCCTGTTTTCCATTGTCTTTTATAACCTTGACATTTTGGACTCCCGGTCAGTTACTTTGTAGAATGTCCCTCCATTTGAGTTTCTCTGATGTTTTTGAATGATTAATAGAGATTATTCATTATGGTGAAGAATACCACAGAGGTCATGTGCCTCTTTCAGTACAAGGAGTAGATGTCTTATTACTGGTCACATTAACTTTGGTTAAGGTGGTATCAGCCAGGTTAATCTACTGTTAAGTTTCTGTTTTACAGTTTGTAATTAAAAATATTTTGAGGGAGATACTTTGAGGCTATGCCAAAAATTTTTTCTTACCTAAAAATTTCTGCTCAATTATTTTAGCATATTTTTTTGTGGATCTTGCATGTAGCAATTATTACTGTAGCATTCTGGTGATGATTTTCCCCATTCTTTCTACATTTATTAGTTTGGATTCTTCCATAAGAGTTTTCAGGCTTTCTCCACGTATTTTTAATCATTTATTTACACTGGTATGAACTCATGGATATTTACTTCATTATTTGGGTTATAATCTGTTAGTATCTTTATTTAAATAGTTGGTAAAATTGTTCAGTTTCAGCCCTTGAGAGTTATTTCAGGTTGCCTCCTGTGTCTTTTTGGTATGCCTCTATTCCCCCTTCCCATCATTTTTTTTTCTAGCATTTCCTTACTTTCTGGCACCACAAGATATTCCATGCTCATCTTGTATTTTCCTTGCCCTGGTTCTGTGATTAAACATTTCTCCAAGGAGTACTGGTTCTTTTTATTGGAGAATGGTATTTAGAAACTATGATCTGGGTGTTAGGTGTGCTCATTGTTAGTGGGGTGTCCACAGGTTATAGGCCCTCTCAGCAGACAGAGCTAGTATGTATATTAAGCCAAGTGTGCACACATATCTATATTCATTTCTCTATGTCTCTACAGTTGAGCCTTGAACAACATGAGGGTTAGGGGTGCTGACCCTCTGTGCAGCTGAAAATCCAACCCTAACGTATGGTCAGCCCTCCATATAGGTGGTTCCTCATCTGAGGATTCAATTAAACACAGATTGTGTAAGAATGTAGTATTTACTATTGAAAAATATGCATATAATTGGACCCATGCATTTCAAACCTGTGTTTTTCAAAGGTCAACTGTATTTTAAAATATGAGTTTTTACTATGTTCATCTTCATTACAGCTCAACAGAGTTCATTCTAGCCTTTCTTGTGCTTATCTGCAACTTTCTTCCCTGATAGTGAGACACTTGGCTCTCATTATCTTCAATATACTTATCTGTTCAAACCTACAGTGTTTTCCTTTTTGTATTTTTTTGATATAAGTAAAGTAGTTTGAGAATTGCTAACCCCCACTCTTGTCAGAAACAATTTTACCAACTAGAGTGCCATGTTTGTGTAGAGTTTTTTTGTCCTTTGTCTTACAATGTTGAGACAAAACATAGTTTCAAAGTTACTTAGTCCACTGTTTTTATTCCTCAGCCCTTTGAGTAAGATCATGCCATACATTTTTTTAAATAGATCTTTACTGGAGTACAATTGCTTCACAATACTGTGTTAGTGTCTATTGTACAACAAAATGAATCAGCCATATGCATACATATGTCCCCATATCCCCTCCCTCTTGAGCCTCCCTCCCATCCTCCCTATCCCACCCCTCTAGGTCATTGCAAAGCATGAAGCTGATCTCCCTGTGCTATGCTGCTGCTTCCCACTAGCTAACTATTTTACATTTGGTAATGTATATATGTCGATGGTACTCTCACTTTGCTCCAGCTTCCCCCTCCCACCCTGTGTCCTCAAGTCCATTCTCTATATCTATGTCTTTATTCCTGCCCTCCATTTTTATTATAGTTATGCTTATTTGAGACAGTCTCCATTCCATCATGGGCTCTGCTGATACCCTAATTGATTTTTTTAGTTTTGCATTTAGTATAATTTACTCTTTATAAGATACAGGTGTATGGAATTTAACAAATGCATACAGTCATGTATCTACAACCACAGTGTCATACAGATCAGTTCCCTATATTTTGCCTTTTCTACGATGTCATTTAAACAATCCATGCAATATGTAGCCTTTTTGGTCTAGCTTCTTTTGCTTACCAAAATACATTTAGGGTTCATCCATGTTGTTGAATGAACCCATAGTTTGTTTCTTTTTATTGCTGAGTAGTATGTATGATGATTTGTTTATCCATTCACCTATTGAAAAACATCTGAGTTGTTTCCAGATTCTTATTATTATGAATAAATGACTAAAACCATTGACACACAGGTTTTTATTGTGAATAAAAGTTTTCATCTTGCTTGGCTAATATCTAGCAGTAGGATTGCTGGGTCATTTGGTAAACTTCTAAGAAATTGCCAAACTGTTTTCTGAAGAGCATGTGACACTTTGTACTCCCACCACCAAGAGAGTTGCAATTATCACATCCTTACTTGGTATTATCAGTTTTTATTTTATCCATCCTAATGTATGTGTAATGATATCTCATTGTGGTTTTACTTTGCATTTTCCTAGTAAATCATGATGTTCTGCATCTTTTCCTATCTTCATTTGCCATCCATACACCTTCTTTAATGAAATTTCCATTTAAATCTATTTAAAGTGAGTTGTTTGTTTACTTATATAGAGTTTTGAATTCTTTACATATTCTGGATTCATGTTCTTTTTTTGGAAATGCGATTTGCAAATATTTTCCTCAGTCACTGTCTTATCTTTTCATTCTCTTAATAGTATCTTTCTGAAAGAAGAATGATTTAATTTTGATTAAATTCCATTTACCATTTTTTTTAATGAATTGGGCTTTTGCTATCATATCTAAATGCTCTTTGCTGAAACAAAGCCGTGAAGATTTTCTCCTATGTTTTCTTCCAGAAAGTTTGTAAGTTTATGTTTTATGTTTATGTCTATGATACATTTTGAGTAAGTTTCATATAAAATATGTGGTGTGTTTTGAGGTTCATTATTTTCTATGTGAAACACCAATTATGATCTCAGAACCATTTGCTAAAAAAACTAACATTTCTCCATTGAATTCCCTTTGCAATTGCTTTTATCAAAAATCATTTGAGTACATTTGTGTGGATATATTTCTGGAATCATTATCCTGTTTCATTGTTCTGTTCCTATACATTTGCCAATACCAAACATTCTTGATTATTGTAGCTTTAAAGTAAAACATGAAATCAGGTAGTGTTACTCTTCCAACTGTGGCTTTTCATCAAAATTTTTTTGCTATATTAATTCTTTCACCTTTCCATATAAATTTTATAATCAGTTTGTTGATATCTGCAAAACAACTTACAGGTATTTATTTATTTTTTTAACATCTTTATTGGAGGATAATTGCTTTACAATAGTGTGTTAGTTTCTGCTTTATAACAAAGTGAATCAGTTATACATATACATATGTTCCCATATCTCTTCCCTCTTGCATCTCCCTCCCTCCCACCCTCCCTATCCCACGCCTCTAGGTGGTCACAAAGCACCAAGCTAATCTCCATGTGCTATGTGGCTGCTTCCCACTAGCTAGCTATTTTACGTTTGGTAGTGTATATATGTCCATACCACTCTTGCACTTTGTCCCAACTTACATTTCCCCCTCCCCATATCCTCAAGTCCATTCTCTAGTAGGTCTGTGTCTTTATTCCCGTCTTACCCTTAGGTTCTTCATGACCTTTTTTTTTTCCTTAGATTCCATATATATGTGTCAGCATGCGATGTTTGTTTTTCTCTTTCTGATTTACTTCACTCTGCATGACAGACTCTAGGTCCGTCCACTTCACTACAAATATCTCAATTTCGTTTCATTTTATGACTGAGCAATATTCCATTGTATATATGTGCCACATCTTCTTTATCCATTCATCCGATGATGGGCACTTAAGTTGCTTCCATGTGCTGGCTATTGTAAATAGAGCTGCAATGAACATTTTGGTACATAACTCTTTTTGAATTATGGTTTTCTCAGGGTATATGCTCAGTAGTGGGATTGCTGGGTCATATGGTAATTTTATTTTTAGTTTTTTAAGGAACCTCCATACGGTTCTCCATGACGGCTGTATCAATTTACAACCCAACCAACAGTGCAAGAGTGTTCCCTTTTCTCCACACCCTCTCCAGCATTTATTGTTTGTAGATTTTTTGATGATGGCCATTCTGACCGGTGTGAGATGATATCTCATTGTAGTTTTGATTTGCATTTCTCTAATGATTAATGATGTTGAGCATTCTTTCATGTGTTTGTTGGCAGTCTGTATATCTTCTTTGGAGAAATGTCTATTTAGGTCTTCTGCCCATTTTTGGATTGGGTTGTTTGTTTTCTTGTTATTGAGCTGCATGAGCTGCTTGTAAATTTTGGAGATTAATCCTTTGTCGGTTGCTTCATTTGCAAATATTTTCTCCCATTCTGAGGGTTGTCTTTTGGTCTTGTTTATGGTTTCCTTTGCTTTGGAAAAGCTGTGAAGTTTCATTAGGTCCCACTTGTTTATTTTTGTTTTTATTTCCATTTCTCTAGGAGGTTGGTCAAAAAGGATCTTGCTGTGATTTATGTCATAGAGTGTTCTGCCTATGTTTTCCTCTAAGAGTTTGTTAGTTTCTGGCCTTACATTTAGGTCTTTAATCCATTTTGAGCTTAGTTTTGTGTATGGTGTTAGGGAGTGTTCTAATTTCATACTTTTACATGTACCTGTTCAGTTTTCCCAGCAACACTTATTGAAGAGGCTGTCTTTTCTCCACTGTATATTCTTGCCTCCTTTATCAAAAATAATGTGACCATATGTGCACGGGTTTATCTCTAGGCTTTCTATCCTGTTCCATTGATCTATATTTCTGTTTTTGTGCCAGTACCATACTGTCTTGATTACTGTAGCTTTGTAGTATAGTCTGAAGTCAGGAAGCCTGTTTTCTCCAGCTCCATTTTTCGTTCTCAAGTTTGCTTTGGTTATTCGGGGTCTTTTGTGTTTCCATACATGTTGTGAAATTTTTTGATCTAGTTCTGTGAAAAATGCCAGTGGTAGTTTGATAGTGATTGCATTGAATCTGTCAATTGCTTTGGGTAGTGTAGTCATTTTCACAATGTTGATTCTTCCAATCCAAGAATATGGTATATCTCTCCTTCTATTTTTATCATCTTTAAGTTCTTTTATCAGTGTCGTATAATTTTCTAACTTGCTGTTATTTTGATTGGGATTGCATTGTATTTAGAAATATATCTGGAAGACTGACATCTTAACGATATTGAGATTTCCAACTCATCCATCCAAAATAGCTTCCTAATAATATAGATCACTACTGATTTCCTTTATTAGTGATTTGTAGTACCCAGCATACAGATCCTTCACACATTTTCTACATTTATGTCTAAGTATTTTTATTTTTGTGGTATTAATGATATTTTTTATTTCAAATTGATTACAAGTATATAGAAATGCAAATTAATTTTATGTTGCTCTTGCATCCTGCAAACTTACTAAACTTACTTAGTAATTCTTGATGATTTAGTTTCCTTGTTGATTCTTTTGATCTTTCCCATTGGTGTACCTTTTATTTCTTTTCTTTCTTATTTAACTGGCTAGAATATCAAATATATATTGAAAAAGGGTAAGAAGATAGGACATGTTTTACTATTTCTTGCTGTTAGCGCTACAACATTCTGTCTTTCAGTATTAAGTATGAAGTTTGCTGTAGGCTGTATTTTGTAGTTACACTTTATTAGGTTAAAAGATCCCTTCTAGTCTAGCTTTTGAGATTTTTGTTTTAATTGTGATTGTATGTTGAATATTGTCAAAGAGTTCTTTGGCATCTATTGAGGTATGATTTTATTCTTTAACATGTTGATTTGGTAAGTAAATTTGATTAATTTTCAAATGTTGAAACAAGCTTCCATTCTTTAGAAGAATCCCACCTAGTCTAACATTTTATCCTGTGTATATATTACTGGATTCAATTCATTAATGTATTGTTGAGGATGTTTTTGTCTGTTTTAATTAGGAATATTGTTTTTTGGTTTTCTAGTTTTAAGATGTCTCTTACTGCTATCAGGGTAATTTTTATTTTATAAACAGTTGGGAAGCATCTCCTTTTCTCCAATTTTCTGAAAGAGATTGTTTAGATTTGGTATCATTTCTTCCTTGTTGGATAGAATCTGATGGTGAAACCACTTGGAGATGCAGTTTTATTTTGAAGAATGTTCTTAGGTAGAGATTCAGTTTTCTTTAATAGAGGTAAGGGTGTTCATATTATCTATTTCTCCTTGAGTGAGGTTTTGGTAGTTTGTGTGTTTCAAGAAATGATCAATATAATCTAAGTTGCCAAATATAATGGCATAATATAGCATTTCCTTATTACTTTAATTTCTTTATGGTTAGTAGTGAAGTTTTCTTCTTCTTTCCTGAAATTGGTAATATGTATCTACTTCTCTCTTTTGCTTCTTCGTCAGTATGATTAGACATTTGCCAATTTTATTGATCTTTTCAAAGGACCACATTTGTTCTCATTGGTTTTCTATATTGTTTCTCTGTTTTCATTTTTATTTTTTTCAATTATCTTTATTATTTCCTTCCTTGTTCTTGCTTTGGATATAATTAACTATTTTTCTCCAATTTCTTAATGTAGAACTTTAGAAATCAGGCCTGATATAGTTCTACTTTTTTAATGTAAACATTTAATCTTATAAATTTCCCTCTAAGCATTTATCTACTTGCATCCTGAAAATTTGATATTTTAAATTTTCATTTTAATTCAGTTCAAAATATATATTTTTTAATTTCTCTTGAAACTTCTCTTTTGACATATGTTATTTGGAGGTATTTTTTAATTCCAAATATATTGTGGATTGCCCTGCTATCTTTATACTATTGATTTTTAGTTTAATTCTGTTATAATTCAAAAATAAACTTTATATGATTTATATATTTAAGAAAAATTTGAAGCTTTGTTTTATGATTTAGAACATATATTACCTTGGTGACTGTTTCATATTCACTTCATGAGAATCTGTAACCAGTTTTTATTGGGGGATTGTTCTCTGAATATCAATTAGGTCAATGTGGTTGTTAATGTTGTTCAAGTCATGTGTATACTCACTGATTTTCTGCCTCCTTTTACTGTCAGTTTTTGTAGGGGGGAGGGTAAAACTTTCCAACTCTGGATCTTTCCATTTTATCTTTAAGTTCATTTTAAAAATATTTTTATTGTAGTATAGCTGCTTTACAATGTTATGTTACTTTCTACTGTACAGCAAAGTGAATGAGTTATACGTATACATATATCCCCTCTTTTTTGAATTTCCTTCCCATTTAGGTCACCACAGAGCACTGGCAAGAGTTCCCTGTACTATACAGTAGGTTCTCATTAGTTATCAATTTTATACATGGTATCAATAGTGTGTATATAGCAATCACAATCACCCAATTCATCCCACCCACTCTCTTTCCCCCTTGGTATCCACACATATGTTATCTACATCTGTGTCTTTCTTTCTGATTTATAATGCTGGGTGACATGGTAGTTCTATTTTTCGTTTTTAAAGGAAACTCCATACTGTTCTCCACATTTGCTGTGTAAATTTCCATTCCCACCAACAGTGCAAGAGGATTCCCTTTGCTCCACACCCTCTCCAGCATATATTGTTTCTATATTTTGTGGTGATGGCCATTCTGACCAGTGTGAGGTGATATCTCATTGTAGTTTTGATTTGCATTTCTCTAATAATTAGTGATGTTGAGCATTTTCTCATGTATTTGTTGGCCATCTGTATGTCTTCTTTGGAGAAATGTCTGTTTAGGTCTTCTGCTCATATTTGACTGGCTTGTTTGTTTTTTTGATATTGAGCTGCATGAGCTGTTTGTATATTTTGGAGATTAATACTTTGTCAATTACTTCATTTCTAAATATTTTCTCCCATTCTGAGGGTTGCCTTTTCATCTTGTTTATGGTCCTCTTTGCTGTACAAAAGCTTTTACATTCCATTAGGTCCCATTTGTTTATTATTGTTTTTAGTCTCATTACTCTAGGAGGTGGGTCAAAAAAGATCTTGCTGCAATTTATATCAAAGAGTGTTCTGCCTATGTTTTCCTCTAAGAGTTTTATAGTATGTGGCCTTACATTTAGGTCTTAAATCCATTTTGAGTCTATTTTTGTGAACTGTTCAGTTCTTTTCTTTTTTCTTTTTAGTTTCAGTCTTTGAGTTTGATACAGGTGCACAGAAAACATAACAGCAAATGAAACTGAAACTTCTTCAAAGTCAGTGTGCATTAGAGCAGTGGTGTGCTATACATACAGACTTTATGTAGCTAACATAATGATCTTTCTAAAACATGGTTTTCAACATGTGGTGCCCTATTCAAATACTTACAAAATAAAATCTAATTCTCTTAGCTTGACATTCAAAGGTCACCTGAATAAGAATAGTCCATTCCCATCTCAGCACTTTTACTCATACTGCACTTCTCTTTCCTTCCTCTCTGCCTACCTCACAATTTTTAAGTCAAACAAAGCCTATAACTGTTGGCAGGACTCTAACTTTTTAAAATGGGTACACTTATTTTCCACATTCTATGACTGTAAAAAGTAAGCTCCATGAAAGCAAGGACTGTGCTTAACTTGCTCTCCTTTCCTTTTATTCCATCTTATTTTACAGAGCCTATAAAATCTGTGTCTTATACTGATTTTTACCTGAAAGGCATATGATTCTTATACAGAGTTATCAACAAATACTTGTTTAATATATAAATATCTATTGACTAAATGAATGCTTTTGTTGTAGACTCTGAAACTTTCATATTACATATTTATGAGAACTAACTTTAACCTTTATTCATTCTTTCACATCCTTTAGAGATCATCATCACATGTGGCAATTATTTTCTTCTATAAGTAAGAAAGTAATGCGGGAAAGATATATTTATAATTCTATGACTTTGTTTGAATTGATAAATAGTTCTGCTCTTTTGGAAAAGTTGAAAAGAAAAGGGAAAATATTTCAATTTGTATAGGGAAAAGACCTAAGGTGTATTACGCACTTTAGGATATCTGAAACTGGTTCAGATAAAAGGTTTGGTTTTGTATTGTTTATGCTTTTGATTGTAAATAGTTAGGGAACACTGTAACACCTTCTATAAAGTGTGTTCTGGAGAGCTCTCCAAACCTGGATATTAATCTGTTCTCTGCTACTAACAGAATATGTGACCCCAGGCAATTCAGGGACCTTCTACACACTCAGCTTCATCATTTATAAAGTGCATATCCCCACTAGTGTCAGAGGGTTTGTGAGGATCAAATGAAATAATAAATGTTGAATAACTTTCTAAAGCTATTAAACATTATTTCAATATAAGAGATCATTATCATTACAAATAAATGGTCAGAAGAAGAAATCTCAGTAAAACAAAAAGAAAATCTCTGCAAAGACTGATACCAAATGTCATGTAATACCTTTTAAAAACCCTTAGTGGCAAGAGATAGCAAGCTAATTAATATAGAATTGCCAGATAAAATACAGAATGCCCAGTTAAATTTGAATTTTGGATTAAAAAAGAATTATTTGGGGCTTCCCTGGTGGCGCAGTGGTTGAGAGTCCGCCTGCCAATGCAGGGGACATGGGTTTGTGCCCCGGTCTGGGAGGATCCCACATGCCATGGAGTGGCTGGACCCATGAGCCATGGCTGCTGTCCCTGCATGTCTGGAGCCTGTGCTCTGCAACAGGAGAGGCCACAGCAGTGAGAGGCCTGCATACCACAAAACCAAAAAAATCAAAAACACAAAAAAACAATTGTTTGTTGTTTAAGTAAATTATATACATGGGCTACTGCTTCCTAAACATATTAAAGACACTGCCATATATTTGTTAATTAGCAATGTGATTACTGAGAAATAATAACAAACAAGTTATTTTTTTCAACCACTTCTAATTACTGATATTTAAGAAGGAGAATGTAGGGAAATTTAACACAGGGTAAAGATGGGGTGAAATGACACATTGCATGGTATAGCAAATGTTGGTTTTCCATTATTTTACTTTAATTTGTGTGGATTCCTAGAATATCAAACATATCTACCTTCAAGTAGAATAACATAATCAACTTCTAAAGATTAATATAAATGTTTTCTGGCTCATTCACTGTTTTAGATTATCCAGTAAGGAAGATAATGTGAGTAGAGTGTGTAGACTTATGGTGGTTTTATAATATCTCAGAACTAAGATTTGTGCTGAGAGTAAATGTATTATTCCAAAGGAACTAATGTAATCCAAATAACATTACTGAAAAAAATAGAGCAAATTATTGACAACAAATACCAAAAATAGGCTGAGGTCAAACATGAAAACACAGCAATTGATTTCATTTATCAACCATAAACATTGTTTTAGAAAAAAAATAAGACACATAAAACATTAAGACAATATTGAGAAAATTACTTGTGTATATAAAGGGATTAAGTGATTTTTCACCTTTTATCAACACTATCTCCTTAACTCATAAACTTCATTTTGAAATCCCTTTTGTCAAGTTAGCAGGTGTCCTGTCAAACATGATATGTTTTTTATTTCATATATGAACTATCTTGACAAGTGTCCATATTAAGGGACACAAAAAAATAACTTAATCTTGGATAAAATTTACAAACCTGACTCTGAACATAAAATTAATTTCACTCTTCAAAAGTCAAAACTTGAATGAAGAAATAAATGAAAATAGTCACCTAACATTTCAAGATCATAAATTTTCTGTCTAGAATACATATATTTCTAAAGGGTAAATTTCCAGGTTGATTTCATCATTTGTTTTCTACATAGTGACAAACTGTCCACTATGCCTCATATATACATATAATCCAGGAAGACAGTGCAACTCTGAGTTAGCCATGTCAAGTTTATATACATCTGCTTCCATATCCTGCAGGAGGGAATTTCTAAACATCCTCATATAGAATTTATTTCTGGAAATGATGGTTTCTTCAACCTCTTTTGGTTTCACTCTTACTACCTGTGTGTCCTTTGGTAAGTTACTTAATATCTCTGAGTTTTCATTTCCTCATAAGTAAAATGGATCTCCAATGACTCAGTGTCTCCATGTCCTAACTTAACATTACCTCAGGAGAAAAGCTGATTGATTCTGGACTAAATAATGTAGTTTCTTCAGCATAGTGCCAGTTCAGTATTTCTAGAAATTTATCAATCATTCAGAATATTTGACTCAAATATCTCAATCTTACTGACTTCTTAAAACTATGCCTAGTGCACACAGCTAACTTAGATTGTCTTTATTCTTATTGGTAGAATGTTTCTACTAAATGAATTTAGATGACACTATTTTAGTGTTTGAGACATCAAACTAAAGCCAACATATTAACATTTCATTGGATCTACTATCACATATACAATATATGTGAAATTCTATATGTATATTGCATATACATTTATACTATTTATACAATACACATATAATTGCAATAAAATTTTCACTTAGAGAACTGAAAATTTGACAGTATATTAAGACCATGAGAGGTTCCCACAGAAATATTGATTGCATTAAGAATCCAATCCCATGTATATACATGCTATTATGGATGCATTCACTCACATATAAATGAGAGCTGAATTTTCTTTATACAGACACCACTTGCATTTTTTTTAAGTTTCAGTACTTGAGAAGCAAATTTAGGATTTCAAGCCAAGATCTCTTGCCAAAGATCAAATGTTACATATCTTGAATTGCCATTTATATTTTTGTTAAATCAGTGATTTGAAATGAAGATAAACCTCACACTAAGTTTATTATCTAGCTAATAACATTCTAGGTTGTTAAAATCAAATCTAAAATTTCACAGAGAAAGACACACACTTTCTTTGTGCAGGTGACATATGACTTTCATTACAATTAAAAATTATTAATATTTTACCCACCAGCCCTGTGTCACTCCTGTGGGATAATGACAGATGAGGAGGGTGAGCACCCCCTCTGGCCTTACATTGCTCACATATTACACCAACAGTCACAGAGGGCAAGCAGCCCTGTATTCCAGTCCCACAACACTTACATGACACCAACAGAAATGGAGAGTGAGCAGCTTCACTCCCGTGCACTGCTCACATGACCTCACCCACCAGAGACAATAGGTGCATATAAAACACACAAGAGAGTCCCCTTGAGTGCCATGCTTAGGTCAAGAAAGGAAAATGTGTTTCTGGAACCCATGGGGCTGAAATAAGTGGAGAGACAATCTGAGAGACAAACAAGAACTAGGGCAAGGTTACACAATAAAGTTTATCTCCTATACAGGGCCATTCCTTTAAGACAGAGAGAGAAAATTGTTTTGCATAATACATAGAAACAAACACAGAGAGTCAAGCAAGATGAAGAATCAAAGGAAAATGTTCCAAATGAAGGAACAAGATAAAACTAAAGGGGGAAATAACCTTAATTAAATGGAGATAAGTAGTGTACATGATAAAGAAATCAAAGTAATGATCATAAACAGGGTCACTGAACTTGGGAGAAGAATGAATGAACACAATGAAAATTTCAACAAAGAAATAGGAAGTATAAGAAAATTTCAAATAGAGCTCAGAGAACTGAAGAATACAATAACTGAACTGAAAAATACACTAGAGTAATCAACATCAGACTAGATAATACAGAAAAAAATATCAGTGACCTGGAAGGCAGGGTATTGGAAATCACCCAAAAAGAACACCAAAAAGAAAAATAAAAGAGTTTCTTAAAATAAAGATAGTTTAAGGAACCTGTAGGACAACATCAAGCATACTAATATTTGCATTATTAGGCTCCCAGAAGGAGAAGAGAGAGAGAAAGAGGCAGAAATTTTATTTGGAAAACTAATGGCTAAAAACTTCCCAATCCTTGTTCAGGAAGCACAGAGAGTCCCAAATAAGATGAACCCAAAGAGATCCACCTAAAACATATTATAGTTAAAATGTCAAAAGATAAATATAGAGAATCTTAAAAGCAGTAAGAGTAAACTGACTAGTTATATACAAGGGAACCCCCATAAGGCTATCAGCTATTTTTTCAGAAGAATTTTTTTTGGGCCAGAAGGGAGTGGAATGATATATCAAGGTGCTAAAGGGAAAAAAATCCCAACCAAGAATACTCTACACTGCAAAGTTATTCATAATTGAAGGAGATAACAACAGCTAAAGGACTCCTTACAAAAAAATGTTAAATGGACTTCTTTTTTTTCTATTACTTCATCTTAAATTTTTGTCACTAAATGGGAAATGTAAATAAATAATGAATATTACATTATATGAAGGTAAATTAACTTCATGAAAGTCAAGAAATTTGGGGCTGGGTTTACTCTAGTTCTCTTTGTCTTTTTTGTCATATATAAAGTTAATTTAAATAAATATTTTTGTCATTTAAACTGTTGCAGGTAATTATTTTAAGTCTAAAATACAATTTAATAAAATTAGAGAAAAGGGAGTGTACTTTTTATTATTCTGTTTATGTTTACTGTACTTTTAATTCAAAAACAGGGGCCATGCTTAGTGGATAAGTATGCATTTTTCTGTATGTAAATCATTTATATGTATGTTGTAGATGATTATTACCTGGGAAAATACTACAAAATACAATTGATCACTAATTGAAAATACTGATATTCTTAAATCAGAGCTAAGTTCTTAAAGATAACCTATTGAGATGAAACAATTTAAACTATTTTAGTAAGAATAATATTTTCATTATGACTTAACTCTCTCATTGAATCAATCACCATTTTTCTATGAGAGAGAGAGGGAGGGAGGTAGGGTGGGAGGGAGAGAGAGAAATATCTCAGGAATTAATTCATAAGTAAGAGGGTGAAAAATTGGGAAAGACCACAGTATGGAGCTATTATTAAAAGTGTGTGATCTAGTGGGGTGTCCAGGGCCACGTCAAACCATTTGGAGTACATATTAGAAACTGCTTGAGGGCAGAGGCCATACCTTACATGTTATTTTTATTTTTTATTTTTTTGTGGTACGCCGGCCTCTCACTGTTGTGGCCTCTCCCATTGCGGAACACAGGTTCCAGATGCGCAGGCCCAGCGACCATGGCTCACGGGCCCAGCCACTCCACGGCATGTGGGATCTTCCCGGACTGGGACACGAAACCGTGTCCCCTGCATCAGCAGGCAGACTCTCAACCACTGCGCCACCAGGGAAGCCCACATGTTATTTTTTTACAAATGTATGTCCATTTGTATATGTTCAGTAAGAGTTGCAGGTTGATAGATGAAAATAAGTTGGGCTCTGAAGAAGGGTCTATCTACCATAGATGAGGTTGGTAAAGACCAAATGGACTTGTTTAAGCTGAAAAGTAAAGGCCATAACTAGAAATAAGAAAGTATATAAATGAGAAAAGTCATGAGTAATGGCAAATATATAGTAAAGGCAGTGGATCAACCACTCATAAAGCTAGTATGAAGGTTAACAGACAAAACTAGTAAAATTAACTATAAATAAAATAATTAGCAAGGAATACACAAAATTTTAAAAATATGTAAAATATGACATCAATAAAAGGTGGAGGAAGGGAGTAAAAATGTAGAGTTTTAAGAATGCACTTAAATTTTTGTTCCTACCAACTTGAAATAGACTGCTATAAATATAGAATATTACATGTGAACCTCATGGTAACTACATAGCAAAAACCTAGAGTAGATACACGAAAGATAATGCAAAAAGAATCTAAATATAACACTGAAAAAAATTATCAAACAAGGGAAAAGAGAAAGAGAAAAGAAGAGAACAGAAAGGACCTACAAAAACATCCAGAAAACAGTGAACAACATGACAATACGTACATACCTATCAATAATTACTTTAATGTAAATGGACTAAATTATCAAAAGACATAGAGTGACTAAATGAATAAAAAAACAAGATATGTTAATATGCTGCCTACATGAGACTTATTTCAGATCTAAACATACACAGACTGAAAGTAGAGAGATGGAAAAAAGATACTACATGCAAATGGAAACATAAAGAGAGCTGAGGTAGTAATACTCATATCAGACAAAGCAGATTTTTAAATCAAAGACTATAACAAAGACAAAGAATTTCATTACATAATGATAAAGTGGTCAGTCAAACAAGAACATATAATATTGCTAAATATTTATGTACCCAAAATAAGAGCACTGAAATATACAAAGCAAACACTAACAGACATACAGGGAGATACTGACAGTAATAAAAAATAATAGGGGACTTTAACACCCCACTTATATAAATGGATAAATCATTTAGAAAGAAAATCATTAAGGGAACAGTGGCCTTATTTGACACATTAGCTCAGATAAATTTAAAAGATATATACAGAACATGAGCAGAATACACATTCTTTTCAACTGTACATGGAACATTCTCCAGGATAGATGGCATGTTAGGAGACAAAAAAGTCTCAATAAATTTAAGAAGATTGAAATAATATTAAGCATATTTTTGATGAAAATGGTATGAAACAAGAAATGAAGTACAAAAATAAAAGTGGACATATCCACACATGCTACTAAAAAAACAGTGTGTTAATGAAGAAATCAAAGGGGAAGTCAAAAAATACCTTAAAACAAATGAAGATGGAAAGAATATTACAAATAGAAATTAAGAAAATAATCTTATTTACAATAGCATCAAAAATAATAAAATACCTGGGAATAAATTTAACCAATGAGGTGAAATACTTGTATTCTGAACACTAGAAGACATTGTTGAAAGAAACTGAAGATACAAGTAAAAGGAAGTTATACATTTCTCATGGATTGGAAGAATTAAAAGTGTTAAAATATCCATACTACCCAAAGAAATCAATAGATTCAAATTACCAAGGGCATTTTTCACAGAATTAGAATAAATAATCCTAAAATTTGTATGGATCCACAGAAGACCCAAATAGCCAGAGCAATCTTGAGAAAGAAGAACAAGCTGGAAGGATCACACTCTCTGATTTCAAACTACACTACAAACCTATAGAAATCAAAACAGTACAGTACTAACATGAAAAGAGACACATAGATCAATGGAACAGAATAGAGAGCCCAGAAGTAAACCCACATATCTAGGGTCAATTAATCTATGACAAAGGAGGCAAGAATATACAATATGGAAACGACAGTCTCTTCAATAATTGGTGTTGGGAACAGATGCCTGAGGGTGGCACACGCACAGAGGTGGGCCCAAAACGAAAGCTGAGCCCCAGAGGCAGCACCAAAAAGGAAGAGGAATGGAAATCTTTCCATGCAGCTACACAAGCTGCAGATTAAATCCCTGTGATCAGCTTGGTAAATCCAGTGTCTGTGGAATACCTAATAGACAATGAGTGTTCCCACAATTGATACTGGCCTAGCCTTAGAAGCAGTAAATTTTAGGGGCAAGTACACATGTGAGTTGGGCCAAGTCAGAGTCTGAGCTGGCCCCACAGTGCCCATAGCAGGTCCAGAGACCTACTTAGAGGTACTGAGGACCTCCTGGGGAGGTAAGGATTGACTGCAGCTCACTGTGAGAGCAAAGACACTGACAGAGGAGACCCCAGGAAAATATTATTATTACAATTATTCTTTTCTTGTTTCATTTTGTTCAGTTGTTGGTATTGTTGTTTTTATTATTTTTTTATCTTTTTAAAATTTTCACTCATTTTTTTAATGTATATATACTTTTATTTTTACTTTACTTTTTTGTTGCTTGGTGTTTTTTTCTTGTTTTTGTTCTTTGTCCTATTTATTTTTTCATTTTTTTAAGTTTTTTATTGTTTTTATGTGTTTATTTTGTTTTCTTTGCTTTTTTGTTCATTTGCTTTCTGTTTTTGTTTTATTTTTCTTTTTTTGTTTTTGTTAGTTTAGTCCTTATTGATTGTTCTCATTTTTGAATTATTTTGTTTGTTCTCTCTTTTTTTGTCTGCTTCTTTTTTTCTGTTAGTTTGGTTTTGTTCTTATCACTTGTCTTGGATTTGGTGTGTCTGTTATTGTTTAGTTTCTTCTTTTCTTTTTTTTGTGTGTGTGTTGTTGCTGTTTGTTTTTGGTTTTGCTATTTGTCCTGGGTTTTGTTTGCTTGTTTTCTTTTCCTTTGTTTTCTTTTCTTTATTTATTCTCTGGCCATGCAGCATGGCTTGCAGGCTCTTGGTTCTGCAGCCAGGAGTCAGGCCTGGCCCTCCTGGGTGGGAGAACCAAGTCCAGACTGCTGGATGACCAAAGAATTCCTAGGCCCAGGGAATATTAATTGCCATGTGCTCTCCTGGAGATAGCCATCTCAACTCCAAGACCCAGATTGACCCAATTGCCTGGATGTTCCAGTGATGGACACCATATGCCAAACAAACAGCAAGACAAGAACACAGCCCCAACTATCAGCAGACAGGTTGCTTAAAGTTGTACACCCCAAATAATACCAACTGATATGGCCTTGCCTATCAGAGGGAAAAGACTCAGCTCCAACAACCAGAGCATAGGCATCAGTCTTTTCCAACAAGAAGCCTACACAAGCTCCTGCACAAAATTCACCCACCATGGGGCAGGCAACAGGAGCAAGAGGAACTACAGTCCTGTAGCCTGGAGAAAGGAGAACATGACCACAGTAAGTTAGACAAAATGAGATGACAGATAATTATGTTGCAGAAAAAGGATCAAGGTAAAAACCCCCAGGACCAAATAAATGAAGATGAAATAGGCAGTCTACCTGAAAAATAACTCAGAGTAATGAGAGTAAAGAAGATCCAAGTTGTTGGAAATAGAATGGAGGCACGGATCAAGAAGATACAAGAAATGTTTAACAAGGACCTAGAAGAACTAAAGAACAAACAGCCAGTGATGAACAACACAATAACTGAACTTAAAAATATGCTAGAAGGAATAAATAGCAGAATAACTGAGTCAGAAGGACAGATAAGTGAGTTGGACTATAGAATGATGGAAATCACTGCCTCAGAACAGAATAACGAAAAAAAGAATGAAACAAAAGGAGGACAGTTTAAGGGACCTCTGTGACAATGTCAAATGCAACAAGATTCACATTATAGGGGTCCCAGAAGGAGAAGAGAGAGACAAAGAGCAGGAGAATTATTTGAAGAGATAATAGCCAAAAATTTCCCTAACATGAGAAAGGAAGCACTCACCCAAGTCCAGGAACTGCAGAGAGTAACATACAGGCTCAACCCAAGAAGGAACATGCTGAGACACATAGTAATCAAATTGCAAATCGCCAAAAATTAAAGATAAAGAGAAAATATTAAAAGCAATGAGAGAAAAAGCAATATATGAAACATAAGGGAAACCCCATAAAGTTATCAGCTGATTTTTCAGCAGAAACTGCAGGCCAGAAAGGAGTGGCAGGATACATTCAAAGTGATGAAAGGGAAAAACATACAATGAAGAATACTCTATCAAGCAAGACTCTAATTCAGATTTGATGGAGAAATCAAAAGCTTTACAGAGAAGCAAAAGCAAAAAGAATTCAGCACTACCAAACGAGCTTTACAACAAATGCTAAAGGAGCTTCTCTAGGCAGAAAGTAAAAGCCCACAACTAGAAACAAGAAAATGATGAAGTGGAAAAAATCACACATAAAGGCAAACATACAGTAAATGTAGGAAACCATCCACAAACAAGTACAATATCTAAACCAATAATCATAAGATGAGGAAAGTACAAATGTAAAATTTTTGACAAAATTCAACACACATTTATAATAAAATATCTCCAGAAAGTGGGCATAGAGGGAAAATACCTTAATATAATAAAGGCCATATATTATAAACCCACAGAAAACATCATTCTCAATGCTGAAAAACTGAAAGCATTTCCTCTAAGATCAGGAACAAGACAAGGGTGCCCACTCTCGCCACTATTATTCAACATAGTTTTGGAAGTCCAAGATATGTCAATCAGAGAAGAAAAAGAAATAAAAGGAATCCAAATTGGAAAAGAAGTAAAACTGTCACTATTTTCAGATGACTTGATACTATTCATAGAAAATCCTAAAGATGCTAACAGAAAACTACTAGAGCTCATCAATGAATTTGGTAAAGTTGCAGGATAAAAAAAATTAATACACAGAAATCACTTGCATTCCTATACACTAATGACAAAAGATCAGAAAGAGAAATTAAGGAAACAATCCCATTTACCATTGCAGCACAAAGAATAAAATACCTAGGAATAAACATACCTTAGGAGGAAAAAGACCTGTATGCAGGAAAATATATGACACTGATGAAAGAAATAAAAGATGACACAAACAGATGCATAGATATACCATGTTCTTGGGTTGTAAGAATCAATATTGTGAAAATGACCATACTACCCAAAGCAATCTACAGATTAAAAGCAATCCCTATCAAATTACCAATGGCATTTTTCACAGAACTAGAACAAAATATTTTACAAACTGTAGGGAAATGTAAAAAAAAAAAAAACCGAAGAGCAAAGTTAATCTTGAAAAAGAAAAACGGAGCTGGAGGAATCAGGCTCCCTGCTTTCAGACTATACTACAAAGCTACAGTAATCAAGACAGTATGGTACTGGCACTAAAACAGAAATATAAATCAATGGAATAGGATAGAAATCCCAGAGATAAACCTACACACCTATGGCCACCTAATCTATGACAAACAAGGCAAGCATATACAATGGAGAAAAGACAGTGTCTTCAATAAGTGGTGCTTGGAAAACTGGACAGCTACATGTAAAAGAATGAAATTAGAACACTCCCTAATGCCATACACAAAAATAAATTCAAAATGGATTACAGTCCTAAATGTAAAGCCAGACACTATAAATCTCTTGGAGGAAAACATCAGCAGAACACTCTTTGACATAAATCGCAGCAAGATCTTTTTTGACTCCCTAGAGTAATGAAAATAAAGACAAAAATAAACAAATGGGACCTAATTAAATTTAAAAGCTTTTACACAGCTAAGGAAATCATAAACAAGACAAAAAGACAACCCTCAGAATGGGAGAAAATATTTCCGATTGAAGTGACCAACAGCAGAAAATACTCAACATATACAAAACAGCTCATGCAGCTCAATATCAAAAAAAACAAACAATCCGATCAAAAAATGGCTGGAAGTACTAAAGACAAATTTCTCCAAAGAAGACCTACAGGTGGCCAAGAGGCATATGAAAATATGCTCAACATCACTAATTATTAGAGAAATGCAAATTAAAACTACAATGAGATATCACCTCACACCAATCAGAATGGCCGTCATCAAAAATATCTGCAAAGAATAAATGCCAGAGAGGGTGTGGAGAAAAGGGAACCCTCTTACACTGTTGGTGGGAATGTAAATTGATAGAACCACTGTGGAGAACAGTATGGAGGGTCCCTAAATATCTAAAAATAGAACTACCATATGCCAATACTTGGCATATACCCAGAGAAAAACATAATTCAAAAAGACACATACACTCCAATGTTCATTGCAGCACTATTTACAAGAGCCAGGATATGGAACAACCTAAATGTCCATCAACAAAGGAATGGATAAAAAAGATATGGTACATATATACAATGGAATATTACTCAGCCATAAAAAGGAATCAAATTGGGTCATTTGTAGAGACATGGATGGACCTAGAGACTATCATACAGAGTGAAGTAAGTCAGAAAGGGAAAAACAAATACTGTATATTAATACATATGTTTGGAATCTAGAAAAATTATGTCAATCATCTTATTTGCAAAGTAGAAACAGAGACAGATGTAGAGAGCAAATGTATGGATATCAAGGGGGAAAGGGGGGGTGGGATGAATTGGGAGATTGGTATTGATATATATGCACTATTGATACTATGTATCAAGTAGATGACCAGTGAGAACCTACTGTATTGCACAGGGAAATCTACTCAGTGCTCTGTGGTGACTTAAATGGGAAGGAAATCAAAAAAGAGGGGCTATATGTATACGTAGATCTGATTCGCTTTTCAGTACAGTAGAAACTTACACAACATTTCAAAGCAACTATACTCCAATAAAAATCAATTAAAAAATGGTATTGGGAAAACTGGACAGCTACATGTAAAAGAATTAAACTGGACCACTACATACACCACATGCAAAAATTAACTCCAAATGAATTAAAGATCTGAATATAAAAATCTGAAGTCATAGAACTTCTAGAAGAAAACATAGGCAGTAATCCCTTTTACATCAGTCTTAGAGAGATTTTTTTTTAGATCTGACTCCAAGGACAATAAAAGCAAAAGTAAACAAATGAGGCTACACCAAACTGAAAAGTGTGTGCACAGCCAAGGAAACCATCAACAAAATGAAAAGGAAACCTACTGAATGGGAGAAGATATTTGCAAATCATATACCTGGTAAGAGCTTAATATCCACAATATAAAAATAATTAATATATCTCAATAATCTAAAAAACAAGCATCCTGATTTTAAAAAATGGGGAGAGGTCCCAAATAGGCCTTTTTCCAAAGACATACAAGTGACAATTAGGCACACAAAAAGATGGTCAACATCACTAATCATCAGGGAGATGAAAATCAGAACAACAATGAGGTATCACCACATGCCTATCAGAATGACTATCATCAAAAATATAAAATGTAGCAAGAGTTGTCAGGGTGTGGAGAGAAGTGAACCCTCATATACTGTTGGTGGGACAGTAAATTGTTGTGGCCAGTATGGAAAACAACATGGAGATTCCTCAAAAAATTAAAAATAGGAATAGCCTAGAATTACTCATTTGATACAGTAATTCCACCTTGGGGGTATTTATGTGAAAAAAATGAAAACACTAATTCAAAAAGATTATTTACATTTGTCAAAATATGAAACATCCTAAGTGCCCACTGATAGATGAATGGATAAAGAAAATGTGATATATATATATATACACACACATATATGTGTGTGTGTGTATATATATATTTATGAATACACACACATATGTATGAGAATATTATTCAGCCATAAAAAGAAAGAAATCTTGCCATTTGCAGAAATATGGATGTACCTCGAGGGTATCATCCTAAGTGAAATAAGTCAGTCAGAGAAATACAAATATTGTATGATTTCACTTATATGTGGAATCTATAAAACAGACACAAATGAATAAACAAAACAAAATAAAACCAATCTCATAGATACAGAGAATAGACTAGTGATCACCAGAGGGGATGATGGTGGGGGGGTGGTGAGTCAGAAGAATGTAAGGGATCAGAGCAAGTTTCCAGTAATAATGTGAGTAGTTTATGTGGAGGTAATGTACGCCATGGGGAACATAGTCAATAATACTGTATTAACTTTGTTTGGTGACAGATCACAATTAGCCTTACTGTGGTCATCATTTTGTAATGTATATAGACATCAAGTCACTATGTTATACTCTTGAAACTAACTTAATACTTTATGTGAATTATATTTCAATAAAAAATTACTAGCACGTTAAGTAAATTATCCATCTCCCAGCAACATTTTCATTCATTTTAGCTTACTGCCTCATTGCCTCTTATAAGTGCTAACCTAGAAGGACTGATTTATCCATTTGTCTATTCTGCAGTAGTGAGCCCTTGTTTGTAAGCCAATACACATGCTTCTGTATATTATTAAGTCCAGGTGTCATCCATCCCATGCTATATACTCTTCACTACACTTAGGTGATATTGTCAACTGAGGTTTTTCTGTTTGTCTGTTTTGTTGTGTTTTAACTAAAGCTTAATTTTACAGTTATAAACACAGTCAATCTCTCATACTTTTCTTCCATTCTGGACCTGTAAATCAATCATCCCAGTAACAAACAAGGGGAAAATCACCAGCGACTTCCAGAAGTATATTAATTGAATGGATTTTAATAATTCTTTTGGGCTTATCTAATATTTATTCTGTTCAAGGCACTATACTAGGCATTTTGGTGACTGCAATAATGAAGTAAATGTTACCTACCTTCTTAAAGACCTAGAGTATAGTAAAATAGACATGAAAAAATATAGATAGGATATAATTGGTAGAAACCAGGATGCCTAGGAGGAGGAGTTATACTTCTAACAGAGAAAACTTTTAGATTAATTATATTTTTAAAAAATCATAAAATGTATCAGAAACACATAAATTAAATATTAATGTATCAAGTATCCATGTACACACCACCAGATTTAATAAATAATGTTTTACTATTTTTGCTTCATGTCTATTTAAAAATAAATAAATAATTACAGATGGAGTAAGACCCTTTTGTGCTACTCATTGATTCCCAATCACTTCCTTCAGAAGTAACCACTAAACTTATGGTGGTGTGTTCTTCTTGTCCATGTTTTTATATTTTTCTATATAAACATATATTCATAAACAATATACCTATATCCATAAACAATTGATATGTGTTAATACACAGATATATTTTATAACTTGGTATTTTATTCAACATTTTATATTGGGGTATCTATGACAAAAGTAGAACTAACATCATTCTCATTGCTATATAATATTCCATTTTATGAATGAATATACCACAACTTATCTACTCTATTAATTATGGATATTTGTGTTATTCCCAATTTCACTTCAATGAATATCCTATCATGTGTTTTACTGCACATGTCAGCAATTTAAAGCCATGCACTGACTGTTTTGCTGTTTCTCAGATAAGTCAGTCATTCTCTCACATTGGGACCATCACACTGTCTTCCCTCTGTCTGGGATGCTCTTCTCATTGACTACCTATGTCACCTTTTTCAAGTCTTTGCTCAAATGTCACATATTTTTGCCTGTTTTGATTATTGTTTATCTCCCATACTGCTGTTATTATGTTGCTATTGTGAATGAGATCTTTTTAATGTTATATGTTTTATATGCCTATAGATTAAGTATAGAAATTTTGTTGGTTTTCATTGATTTTATTTGACTTTATTGATCTTGTATCCACCTTCCTTGCTGGATTTAATTATTTAATTCTTAAAATAATGTATCTGTAGATTTTGTTAGAATGCTTATAAACAAACATATTTTTTGTGAACAATTTTTACTTCTCCCTTTTAATCCTAATACCTATCAATTATTTCCTCTAATACAATGTTAAATAGAAGTGGTGAGAGAAGGAATCTTAATACAATTAATAGTAATTGCTTATATTTTCACCATTAATATGAGAATCCCCATAACTTTTGATGCATTTTCTTTATCAATTAAAGGATGTTACTTTCTATTTATATCTAGCTTGTTAAGATTGTCTTAACAGGCTGGGAGGGGAAGATGGCAGAAGAGTAAGATGTGGAGATCACCTTCCTCCCCACAGATAAACAAGAAATACATCTACACGTGGAGCAACTCCTACAGAACACCTACTGAATGCTGGCAGAAGACCTCAGACCTCCCAAAAAGCAAGAAACTCCCCACGTACCTGGGTAGGGCAAAATAAAAAAAGAAAAAAACAGACAAAAGAATAGGGTCGGGACCTGCACCAGTGGGAGGGAGCTGTGAGGGAGGAAAGATTTCCACACACTAGGAAGCCCCTTCATGGGTGGAGACTGTGGGAGGTGGATGGGGGAGCTTCAGAGCCACGGAGGAGAGCACAGAAACAGGGGTGCAGAGGGCAAAGGGGAGGTTCTCACACAGAGGACCAGTGCTGACCGGCACTCACCAGCCCAAGAGGCTTGTCTGCTCACCCGCCAGGGTGGGCGGGGCTGTGAGCTGAGGCTCAGGCTTTGGTCCCAGCGCAGGGAGAGGACTGGGGTTGGCTGCATGAACACAGCCTGAAGGGGTTAGTGCACCACGGCTAGCCAGGAGGGAGTCCGGGAAAAGGTCTGGAGCTGCCGAAGAGGCAAGAGACTTTCTCTTCCCTCTTTGTTTCCTGGTGCATGAGGAGAGGGACTTAAGAGCGCTGCTTAAGGGAACTCCAGAGACGGGCCCAAGCTGCGGCTAAAAACGCGAACCCCAGAGTGGGACACGAGCTGCAGCTAAAAGTGCGAACCCCAGAGATCAGCGCGAGCCGCGGCTAAAAGCACGGACCACAGAGACAGACGTGAGTGGTGGCTAAAAGCGCGGACTCCAGAGACAGGCACGAGCTGTGGCTAAGAGCACGGACCACAGAGATGGGTGGGAGATGCTAAGGTTGCTGCTGCCACCACCAAGGGGCCTGTGTGCAAGCACAAGTCACTATCCACACCCCTCTTCCAGGGAGCCTGTGCAGACTGCCACTGCCAGGTTCTCGGGATCCAGGGACAACTTCCCCGGGAGAACGCACAGCAGGCCTCAGACAGGTGCAACGTCACACCGGCCTCTGCCGCCACAGGCTCGCCCCACACTCCATGCCCCTCCCTCCCCCCCCCGGCCTGAGTGAGCCAGAGCCCCTGAATCAGCGGCTCCTTTAACCCCGTCCTGTCTGAGCAAAAAACAGATGCCCTCCAGCAACCTACATGCAGAGGCGAGGCCAAATGCAAGGCTGAGCCCCTGTGAGCTGTGAGAACAAAGAAGAGAAAGGGAAATCTCTCCCAGCAGCCTCAGAAGCAGCTGATTAAAGCTTCACAATCAACTTGATGTACACTGCATCTGTGGAATACATGAATAGACAATGAATCATCCCAAATTGAGGAGGCGGACTTCGAGAGCAAGATTTACGATTTTTTCCCCTTTTCCTCTTTTTGTGAGTGTGTATGTGTACGCTTCTGTGGGAGATTTTGTCTGTATAGCTTTGCTTCCACCATTTGTCCTAGCGTTCTATCCGTCTGTTTTTTGGGTTTTTTTAAAATTTTTTTCTTAATAATTACTTTTAATACCTTTATTATACTTTTCTTTCTTTCTTTCTTTCTTTCTTTCTTTCTTTCTTTCTTTCTTTCTTTCTTTCTTTCTTTCTTTCTTTCTTTCTTTCTTTCCTTCCTTCCTTCCTTCCTTCCTTCCTTCCTTCCCTCCTTTAGACAATGAATCATCCCAAATTGAGGAGGTAGACTTTGAGAGCAAGATTTATGATTTTATCCCCTTTATCACTTTTTGTGAGGATATATGTGTATGCTTCTGTGTAAGATTTTGTCTGTATAGCTTTGCTTCCACCATTTGTCCTAAGGTTCTACCATCCCTTTTTTTTCTAAATAATTATTTTTTAATTTAATAACTTTATTATACTTTATTTTACTGTATCTTCTTTCTTTCTTTCTTTCCTTCTTTCTTTCTTCCTATGTCTACTAATTCTTCCTCTCTACTTTTTCTCCCTTTTATTCTGAGCCGTGTGGATGAAAGGCTCTTGGTGCTCCAGCCAGGAGTCAGTGCTGTGCTTCTGAGGTGGGAGAGCCAACTTCAGGACACTGGTCCACAAGAGACCTCCCAGCTCCACATAATATGAAATGGCAAAAATCTCCCAGAGACCTCCATCTCAACACCAGCACCCAGCTTCACTCAATGACCAGCAAGATACAGTGCTGGACAACCTATGCTAAACAACTAGCAAAACAGGAACACAACCCCACACATTAGCAGAGAGGCTGCCTAAAATCATAATAAGTCCACAGACACCCCAAAACACACCACCAGACGGGGACCTGCTCACAAGAGAGACAAGATCCAGCCTCATCCACAACAACACAGGCACTAGTCCCCTCCACCAGGCAGCCTACACAACCCACTGAACCAACCTTAGCCACTGGGGAGAGACATCAAAAACAACGGGAACTACGAACCTGCAGGCTGCAAAAAGGAGACCACAAACACAGTAAGATAAGCAAAATGAGAAGACAGAAAAACACAGAGCAGATGAAGGAGCAAGATAAAAATGCACCAGACCTAAAAAATGAAGAGGAAATAGGCAGTCTACCTGAAAAAGAATTCAGAATAACCATAGTAAAGATGATCCAAAATCTTGGAAATAGAATGGACAAAATGCAAGAAACATTTAACAAGGACATAGAAGAACTAAAGATGAAACAAACTATGATGAAAAACACAATAAATGAAATGAAAAAGACTCTAGATGGGATCAATAGCAGAATAACTGAGGCAGAAGAAGGGATAAGTGACCTGGAAGATAAAATAGTGGAAATAACTACTGCAGAGCAGAATAAAGAAAAAAGAATGAAAGGAAATGAGGACAGTCTCAGAGACTTCTGGGACAACATTAAATGCACCAACATTCGAATTATAGGGGTTGCAGAAGAAGAAGAGAAAAAGAAAGGGACTGAAAAAATACTTGAAGAGATTATAGTTGAAAACTTCCCTAATATGGGAAAGGAAACAGTTAATCAAGTCCAGGAAGCACAGAGAGTCCCATATAGGATAAATCCAAGGAGAAATATGCCAAGACACATATTAATCATACTGTCAAAAATTAAATAAAATGAAAGCATATTAAAAGCAGCAAGGGAATAACAACAAATAACACACAAGGAAATCCCCATAAGGTTAACAGCTGATCTCACAGAAGAAAATTTGCAAGCTAGAAGGGAGTGGCAGGACATACTGAAAGTGATGAAGGAGAAAAACCTGCAACCAAGATTACATTAACCGGCAAGGATCTCATTCAGATTTGATGGAGAAATTAAAACCTTTACAGACAATCAAAAGCTGAGAGAGTTCAGCACCACCAAACCAGCTTTACAACAATGCTAAAGGAACTTCTCTAGGCAAGACACACAAGGGAAGGAAAAGACCTACAATAACGAACCCAAAACAACTAAGAAAATGGAAATAGGAACATACATAATGATAATTACCTTAAATGTAAATGGACTAAATGCTCCCACCAAAAGACACAGGTTGGCTGAATGGATACAAAAACAAGACCCATATGTATGCTGTCTACAAGGGACCCATTTCAGACCTAGAGACACATACACACTGAAAGTAAGGGGATGGACAAAGATATTCCATGCAAATGGAAACCAAAAGAAAGCTAGAGTAGCAATTCTCATATCAGAAAAAATAGACTTTTAAATAAAGACTATTAAAGAGACAAAGAAGGACACTACATAATTATCAAGGGATCAATCCAAGAAGAAGATATAAAAACTGTAAATGTTTATGCACCCAACATAGGAGCACCACAATACTTGAGGCAAATACTAACAGCCATAAAAGGGGAAATCAAAAGTAACACATATATAGTAGGGGACTTTAACACCCCACTTTCACCAATGGACAGATCATCCAAAATGAAAATAAATAAGGAAACAGAAGCTTTAAATGATACATTAAACAAGATGGACTTAATTGATATTTATAGGACACTCCATCTATAAACAACAGAATACACATTTTTCTCAAGTGCTCATGGAAAATTCTCCAGGATAGATCATATATTGGTTCACAAATCAAACTTTGGTAAATTAAAAAAATTTGAAATTGTATCAAGTATCTTTTATGACCAAAATGCCATGAGACTAGATATCAATTACAGGAAAAGATCTGTAAAAAATACAAACACATGGAGGCTAAACAATACACTACTTAATAACGAAGTGATCACTGAAGAAATCAAAGAGGAAATTTAAAAATACCTAGAAACAAATGACAATGGAGACACAATGACTCAAAACCTATGGGATGCAGAAAAAGCAGTTGTAAGAGGGAAGTTTATAGCAATACAAGCCCACCTTAAGAAGCAGGAAACATCTCGAATAAACACCCTAACCTTGCGCCTAAAGCAATTAGAGAAAGAAGAACAAAATAACCCCAAAGTTAGCAGAAGGAAAGAAATCATAAAAATCAGATCAGAAATAAATGAAAAACAAATGAAGGAAACAATAGAAAACATCAATAAAACTAAAAGCTGGTTCTTTGAGAAGATAAACAAAATAGATAAACCATTAGCCAGACTCATGAAGAAAAAAAGGGAGAAGACTGAAATCAATAGAATTAGAAATGAAAAAAGAGAAGTAACAAGTGACACTGCAGAAATAAAAAAGATCATGAGAGATTACTACAAGCAACTCTATGCCAATACAATGGACAACATGGAAGAAATGGACAAATTCTTAGAAATGCACAACCTGCCAAGACTGAATCAGGAAGAAATAGAAAATATGAACAGACCAATCACAAGCACTGAAATTGAAACTGTGATTAAAAATCTTCCAACAAACAAAATCACAGGACCAAATGACTTCACAAGCGAATTCTATCAAACATTTAGAGAAGAGTTAACACCTATCCCTCTAAACTCTACCAAAATATAGCAGAGGGAGGAACACTCTCAAATTCCTTCTATGAGGCCACCATCACCTTGATACCAAAACCAGACAAGGATGTCACAAAGAAAGAAAACTACAGGCCAATATCGCTGATGAACATAGATGCGAAAATCCTCAACAAAATACTAGCAAACAGAATCCAAGAGCACATTAAAAGGATCATACACCATGATCAAGTGGGGTTTATTCCAGGAATGCAAGGATCCTTCAATATATGCATATCTATCAATGTGATAAACCATATTAAGTAATTGAAGGAGAGAAACCATATGATCATCTCAATAGATGCAGAGAAAGCTTTTTACAAAATTCAACACCCATTTATGATAAAAACCCTGCAGAAAGTAGACATAGAGGGAACTTTCCTCAACATAATAAAGGCCATATATCACAAACCCACAGCCAACATCATCCTCAATGGTGAAACACTGAAAGCATTTCCACTAAGATCAGGAACAAGACAAGGTTGCCCACTCACACCACTCTTATTCAACATAATTTTGGAAGTTTTAGGCAGAGCAATCAGAGAAGAAAAGGAATCCAAATCAGAAAAAAAGTAAAGCTGTCACTGTTTGCAGATGACATGATACTATACATAAAGAATCCTAAAGATGCTACCAGAAAACTACTAGAGCTAATCAATGAATTTGGTAAAGTAGCAGGATACCAAATTAATGCACAGAAATCTCTGGCAATCCTATACACTAATGATGAAAAATCTGAAAGTAAAATCAAGAAAACACTCCCATTTACCATTGCAACAAAAAGAATTGAATATCTAGGAATAAACCTACCTAAGGAGACAAAAGACCTGTATGCAGAAAATTATAAGACACTGATGAAAGAAATTACAGATGATACAAATAGATGGAGAGATATACCATGTTCTTTGATTGGAAGAATCAACATTGTGAAAATGACTCTACTACCAAAAGCAATCTATAGATTCAGTGCAATCCCTATCAAACTACCACTGGCACTTTTCACAGAACTAGAACAAAAAATTTCACAATTTGTAAGGAAACACAAGAGACTCTGAAAAACAAAAGCAATCTTGAGAACGAAAAACGGAGGTGGAGGAATCAGGCTCCCTGACTTCAGACTATACTACAAAGCTACAGTAATCAAGAAAGTATGGTACTGACACAAAAAACAGATCAATGGAAGAGGATAGAAAGCCCAGAGAAAAACCCACACACATATAGTCAACTTATCTTTGATAAAGGAGGCAGGAATGTACAGTGGAGAAAGGACAGCCTCTTCAATATGTGTTGCTGGGAAAACTGGACAGGTACATGTGAAAGTATGAGATTAGATCACTCCATAACACCATACACAAAAATAAGCTCAAAATGCATTGAAGACCTAAATGTAAGGCCAGAAACTGTCAAACTCTTAGAGCACAACATAGGCAGAACACTCTATGACATAAATCACAGCAAGATCCTTTTTGACCCACCTCCTAGAGAAATGGAAATAAAAACAAAAATAAACAAATGGGACCTATTGAAACTTCATAGCTTTTGCACAGCAAAGGAAACCATAAACAAGACCAAAAGACAACCCTCAGAATGGGAGAAAATATTTGCAAATGAAGCAACTGACAAAGGATTAATTTCCAAAGTTTATAAGCAGCTCATGCAGCTCAACAACAAAATAAAAAACAACCCAATCCAAAAATGGGCAGAAGACCTAAATAGACATTTCTCCAAAGAATATATACAGACTGCCAACAAACACATGAAAGAATGCTCAACATCATTAATCATTAGAGAAATGCAAATCAAAACTACAATGAGATATCATCTCACACCAGTCAGAATAGGCATCATCAAAAATCTAGAAACAATAAATGCTGGAGAGGGTGTGGAGTAAAGGGAACACTCTTGCACTGCTGGTGAGAATGTGAATTGGTTCAGCCACTATGGAGAACAGTATGGAGGTTCCTTAAAAAACTACAAATAGAACTACCATATGAACCAGCAATCCCACTACTGGGCTTATACTCTGAGAAAACCAAAATTCAAAGAGTCATGTACCAAAATGTTCATTGCAGCTCTATTTACCGTAGCCAGGAGATGGAAACAACCTAAGTTTCCATCATCGGATGAATGCATAAAGAAGGTGTGGCACATATATACAATGGAATATTACTCAGCCATAAAAAGAAATGAAATTGAGTTATTTGTAATGACATGGATAGACCTAGAGTCTCTCATACAGAGTGAAGTAAGTCCAAAAGAGAAAGACGAATACTGTATGCTAACACATATATATGAAATTTAAGAAAAAAATGTCATGAAGAACCCAGGGGTAAGACAGGAATAAAGACGCAGACCTACTGGAGAGTGGACTTGAGGATATGGGGAGGGGGAAGGGTGAGCTGTGACAAAGCGAGAGAGAGGCATGAACATATATACACTAACAAACTTAAGGTAGATAGCTAGTGGGAAGCAGCCGCATAGCACAGGGATATCAGCTCGGTGCTTTTTGACTGCCTGGAGGGGTGGGATAGGGAGGGTGGGAGGGAGGGAGACACAAGTGGGAAGATATATGGGAACATATGTATGTGTATAACTGATTCACTTTGTTATAAAGCAGTAATGAACACACCATTGTAAAGCAATTATACCCCAATAAAGATGTTAAAAAAAATAAGATTGTCTTAACAATAATACAAGTTAAATTTAAAGGAATTTTTTATTGCAAACATTTAAGTAATAGGATTTTTCCTGTGGTAATTATATATTTTATATATATATATATATATAATTATACATATTAAACTAATATTGCTAATTTTAGTATTATATAAAATTAACTCAAATGACCCCCAGAAGTAAATGTAAAATTTTATAGTATAAACTGTTAGTAGAAAACTTATGAGAAAACCTTTGTGACCTTAGATTAAGCAAGGAGTTCTTAGGTTTGAAACCAAAAAAAAAAGATATTGTAAAAGAAGAAAATGATGAATTGTACTTTATCAAAATAAAAACTTTTGACCTTTGAAGAACACTATTAATATAATAAAAATATAAGCCACAACCTTGGAGAAAATAACTGTGAATTCAGTTTCTGACAAAGGCTCTATATTAAGAATATACTAACCTCAACAATAAGAAAACAATTTTTTAAATGAGCAAATCAGAAGAGATATTTCTCCAGAGAAGATATATGAATTAAAAATAAGCATATTAAAACAGTGATCTGTATCATTAGTCATTAGAAAAATGTAAAATAAAAACATGATGGGATACCACTAGACACCAATCAGAATGGTTTTAAAAAAGAAAAGAAAGAAAAGAATTGACAATACCAACTGCTGACTACAACATGAAACAACTGGATCTCTCAGACACTGCTGATGATTAAACAATATGCTACAGCAACTTTGGAAACATTTGTCAGTTTTTTTTATAAAGTTATATATAAACTTATCCTATTACCCAGAAATTCCACTCCTAGATATTTTTTTAGATAAATGAAAATCAATGTCACACAAAATATATGTACATATGTATAGCAGCTTTATGCATAGTCTATAAAACCTGGAGGCAAGAAATATGTCCTTCATAAGTGGGTGAATGACAACACTGGTACATCCATACAGTGGAATACTATTCAATGTAAAGAGAAAGTAGCTATCAAGCCCTACAAAAATATGGATAAATCTCAAATGCATTTTACTAAGTAAAAGGAGGAAGACCCTAAAGACTATATATTTTATGATTCCATGTATAGGGAATTATGAAAAAGGAAAATTAAAGGAACACAGAATGGATCTTTGTTTGCTAGGAACACAGGGTGGGCTGAGGGGTTATTTATAAAGAGGCAGTATGAAGGATTTGGGGAGTGATAGAATTGTCCTATGTTATGAATTTAGTGGCAGATTTGTATTTACCAAATACAGATGCATTTACCAAAATTGAGAGAATTGTACACCACAAAAGTTGAATTTCACTGTATGAAAATTAAAATATTGTTTTAATATCTCTTGTTTTTAGTATTTTCCTGGAATATCTTTTTAATTACATATTTTATTTTCAACATTATTGCTATTATGTTTTAAGATTGTCTCTTACAAACTGCATATATTTAGATTTCTTTAAATGTGAAAATATCTGTCTTTTAATAGAAGTTTAATCCATTTACATTTATCTTTTGAACAGCTAAGCATAAAAACTTATACTTTTATCTGCCTCACAATCTCTGAAATGTCTTTCCATTCAATCTTTACTCTCCATTTTCTAGTTTTTTTTAAGATTACCCTGGATTATAATCTCCTAAAATCAATGAATGGCATATTATAAAAGCAGGAACAACAATGGAAAGATTAACAGTAAGTTAACATTACCCTTGTTAAGTTATTTTGGCAACACAGTGTGCTGTGGTAGAGACGAATATTATGCTACTGGTGTGCTCTTTTTCATTGTATTGTAACACCTAGACCTATTTTACATTGCAGAGGGAACAAAAAATAGTTTTCTTTTCCCATGTAACTTAATAAAATCGTTGAAAATAATGTGATTTCAACTTTGTGTTTAGAAGGAAATTATAAGCACGTATCAGGAGGAGATATATGGGGTAACATAGCTACATTCAGAAGATCATCATGTGATTTTAGACTGCTAAAGGTAAGTACACAATGAAGCTGCTTCTCAAAGACTGATTTATGGGAACGGATTATGGATAAAATTTGCCTAATAACTATTAAACTTAACCTAAGACATAGGTATAACAGACTGCTTAGGTTGATAACTCCACCATTTGTTTCTCTGCTCCCCTTATTATTAATTCCTAGGAAATTAGAATCTCTTTATATGTTGTCAAGGAGGTCTTCTGATTATCTCATCTCACATTCAGTTGTCAATTAATCACCCTCAGTCTGTCACTATCCTTCTCCTACACATTGAAAACCCCTGACAGCTACTTATTCCATATCCCACCCCACCCTAATCTATCTCCCCGCCTTTCCCACCCCCATGAATTTCTAAAACAGCAGAGATATTGCATAAACTAGTGTGTTTCCTTCTATAAGTAACTTTTCATAGTTCACCATTGTTGAAAGTTTTAATAATTGCTCCACTACTGCACTTAACAAGGGACTATCAGTTCTCCACCTACCATCAGTGATGAGGTCTTTGTTGACACCTGAATGGTGGGTAAACAAGCTCCAAAATCCCATTTTAGAATCTGCTTCCTAGGAATACTTTTGGTACCAGCTGTCATTGATTCTGTTCCTTTAGAATCTGAGGTGACTTATTGGAGAACTTTGAGGGAAAAACAGCTGTTAGTAGTGAAGGAAAGAAGGATTGGACAGATAGAGGTGTTAAACTGTGATGCTGGGTCAACCTTTTAGAACTATTCCAAATTGAGGCAAGAGGGTCAGACTTTTGAATCCTACCATTTAACAGTTTTTAAACAAAAGCTTCCCCTAGGGAGGGTCTTCCATCTTGACCAATGCAGCTCTCTTAGGCAAAGGACAATTCCCAGAGAACCATTCAGCAGGCAAAACTCTTAGCACCTGGGGTAATGAGTGACTCATTCCTGAAGGGAAGACCTCACCAGGAAGGTACAACATCCACTGATATGCCTTACTTGGGTAAGTAACTGCCCTGAGCCTATAATTTTCATCTTGCAAGGTTTCAAGTACCATCAAAATAGTCATCCTTCTCTGCAAATATTATAATTGTCATTTACCCCATAATGATTACCACTGTATTACTTAATTTCCCAATGCTTCATCCTCCATGTGATCTTATTCCAAATAACCATAGGTGAAGGCTTAACTAGATGTGATGTCACTGCATGTTAGGAGTTACTATCTCATTTACCACCAGCAATGGAGTCTTTATTTTATTCAGAAGGGTGGACAGAAGAAATCCAAAATCTAGTCCTAAGGGTTTGTCTTTAGGAAACACCTCCAATACCAATTATACTTGTTTAGATTCCCTAGAAAACAGAGCCTGAGACAATTAGTAAGGTGGTATGTTTTATCAAAGAAGCAGGAACCAAAGACAGTAAGAGTAAAATAAAATAAACAAACAAAAGGAAACAGAGAAGTAGGGGAAACTATGCAAGGTGATATTCATGAACAGCCCGAAGAGACACTGCTGGTCATTTGGCTGATGTTTTCACTTAGTCACCCACAAGGGTTCTGGAGCTCATCATGGGAGAGAGGAAGGAGAGGAAAATTTTGCCCATCTCCTTTCCTTTTCCTGTTTCTCATTGACCAAAATTCATCCCACAGGGAGTTAATTCACCTGTAGTTCCAAATGACATAATACAACACTACCAGTGCTTACTCAGGAGGGCAAATCTCAGTAAAATCAGGATTTGTGGTGATCAGACTGGCCATATAACAGCAATTGAAAGAAGGTCCTTCTGGAAAATGATTTAACAGCCCCAGGTTGCAGAATCATGTGGGTCCAAGCAAAATAGACTGGCCGCTGTATCACTGCATCAAATGGCTGAGGCTCCAGGAGATTTTGGTACAGAGGTATGGAAGCACAAAAAGTGTAGCCAATACTATATCTAAGTAAGGTTTATCTTGAGAATCTAAGGTAGGATTAATAAAATGAAAGCAATGAATTTCATTCAACTTGAAGTAATCCAACACATAGTCAACAAATAAGCAAACAAAAATTTGTATGTAAGAAGTCAGAGGGAAAATCCTGAGAAAATAAGTTAAAAATACATAAACTATTGCACAACTTATTGAAATTCCTGAGATGAGAGATTGTAAAAAAAAGACTTCAACAGAGCCACACATTAAAAACAAATAATGTTGTTGTAATACATGGTATGTCTCTGTTCTTGATTTTTCTGTGATCCAAGACTAATATATTTCTTGGGGAGGAATGGCATTTTTTAGGCAAACAGACACTACACACCATAAACACTATTGTTTATAACTATTCAAATCTCCCTATCTAAAAATAAACATAATTTCATACAAGAATGAATTTTCAGATGCAATTTGACAAATATGCAAAGCACATGATTTCTGATGGGATTTATACATGAGGAAATACAAATAAACCATAGTAGGGAAAATGCACAGCTTTCTTGCCAATCTTACTGATACAAATTAAAATAAAGGTGCTATGAAAAATTTGTTTTCAAAAAGGTTAATCAGAGAGATCAGATCAAGATGGCAGAGGAGTAGGATGTGGAACACACCTTCTCCCACAAATACATAAAAAATACATCAACTTGTAGAACAATTCTCACAGAACATCTACTGAAAACTGACAGAAGACCTCAGACTTCCAAAAAGGTAAGAAAATCTCCACATAACTAAGTAGAGCAAAAGAAAAAAAGAAAAAGAAATGGGAGAAAGGAATCAGAAAGAGACCTGCACCCCTGGGAGGGAGCTGTGAAAGAGGAAAGTTTCCACACAGTGGGAAGTCCCCTTACTGGTGGGGAGGTCAGCCAGAACAGAGGGGGAGCTTCAGAGTCTTGGTGTAGGGTACAGCAAATGGTTCACAGAGGGAAAAGCAGAAAGGGACGAACATAGATCGTCAGTACCACCCAGCACTTCACCAGCCTGAGATGCTTATCTGCTGGGTCAAGCAGGGGCTGGGAGCTGAGTCTCAGGCTTTGGCGGTCAGACTCGGGGGAGAGGACTGGGGTTGTCTTCATGGAAACAGCCTTATGGGGTTAGGGTGTGGTGTGGGAGGAGACTTGTGCCCACCAGAGAGGCAGGTCGCCATTGCTGGGGGAGTGTGAGGAGCGGGCCGAGCCTGCCATAGGAGCTTTTTTTTCCACATGCATCTCAGGAATAGTGCACTACCTACATGAGCTCCAGAGACAGTCTTGAGCAACCACTGCTATCTCGGATTGCAGAGGCAAGCACAGACCATGGCCACCACCAAGGTTCCCATGACCAGGAGCCAAACACTGTCTCTGCCTTCCCTGTAGCACACATGGCCCACCGCCACTGCAGAGGATCCTGTGGCCAGGCACCCAACTGTTGTCCCAGACTCCCTGGGAGGGTGCATGATCAGCCACAGCCACCAGGGTCTTATGACCAAGAGGAACTGCTGGCCCTGCCTTCCTGGGGGCATGTGAAGACCACACACCTGCACAACCCCTATCAAGGAGATAAAGTCCAGCACACCTGGAGGAAAGAGACAGCAAACATTCAAACCAAAAACAACCCTCACACCAAAAAATATGAAAAGCACACAAGCTACACAGGGATGCTCCTACATATAAATAGCTCTCCAGGAATATAGTAGATAATTATTTCTCCTAAACTCACACAGTAAGATAAATATAAGCAAACTGAAGAAGCAGAGGAACCACTCCCAGTTAAACATCAAGAGAATTCCCCTGAAGGACCAAACAATGAAACAGACCTCTTCAGTCTAATAGACACTGAGTTCAAAAAGGAGGTAATGAAAATACTGAAGGAATTAAGAAAGTTTATTGAAAGAAATGCATATTATTGTAAAACAGAACTACAAACTATAATGAGGGGCCAAAAAAAAAAAACTAGAAAATTCATTTGCTGATATAAAAGCTAAGCTAAAGGCAATGAATAGCAGAATGAATAATGAATATGTCATCTGGAAGATAGAATAATGGAACATACCCAATCAAAACAGCAGACAGAAAGCCAAATGAAAAAAAAGAGAAGGCAATATAAGAGATCTATGGGATGATATAAAACGTCCCAATATGTGCTTAATAGGGATTCCAGAAAGAGAAGAAAGAGGAAAGTGGATTGAAAATATATTTGAACAACTTATGGCTGAAAACTTCCCAAACATAAAGGGGGAAATAGATATCCAGATACAGGAAGCACAGAGGATCCCAAACAAGATGAAGCCAAACAGACCTACACCAAAACATATTATAATAAAAATGGCAAATTTAAAGATAAAGAGAGGCAGTAAGAGAAAAATAAAGAGTTAATTACAAGGGAACCCCATAAGGCCAACAGCTGATTTCTCTACAGAAACACTGCAGGACGGAAGGGAGTGGCAAAATATATTCAAAGTCTTGAAAGGGAAAAATCAGTAACCTAGGATACTCTACCTAGCAAGATTATCATTTAGAATAGGAGGAGAGATAAAGAATTTCTCAGACAAACAAACAAACAAAAAGAACACAGCAACACTAAACCTATCCTAAAAGAAATATTGAAAGATCTCTAAATAGGAAAGAAGCAAGAAGATATACAAAGGAAGAAATCATAATTTGAAAATAAGTCAATTAAAGTAGCCAATACACAGATGTAAAAGAGAAAAAAAACTAACCTATTTGTACAAGTGATGATAAACACAAGGAACAGCAAAAGAATAACCATGAAGATGTAAAAAAGGACATCAAAGTCATAAAATGTGGGGAAGGAGAGTAAGAAAATACAGATTATTTTGTGTTGTTTGTTTGTTTTTATGAATGAGTTTGAGCCTATATGACTATCAGTCTAAAGCAAGCAGATATAGGAAGGGGTTAACATAACTTGAAGAACAGGGCAACAATAAATCAAAAACATACAGTAGATTCACAAAAACAAAAAAGAAGAAACAAGCATAAAATAAAAGGAACTCATCAAAACACACACACACACACACACGCACACACAGAAAGGAACAAAGAGGAAACAAAGAATCAACTGAAAAACAAGGTTTAATATGACAATAAGTGCATATATATCAATAATTACCTTAAATGTCAATGGACTGAGTGCTCCAGTCAAAAGGCATAGAGAGAGTGGCAGACTGGATAAAAAAAAAAAGAGCTTACAATATGTTGCTTACAAGAGACCCACATTAGGGCAAAGGAAACACATAGATTGAAAGTGAGGAAATGGAAAAAGATATTTCATGTAAACAGAAATGACAAGAAAGTAGGAGTTGCAATACTCATATCAGACAAAATAGACTTTAAAACAAAGCCCATAAAGAAAGATAAAGAAGGATATTATATAATGATAAAAGGATCAACAAAAGAACAGAATTTTACACACATCAACATATATGCACCTAATATAGAAGCACCCAAATACATGAAGCAAGTACTAACAGACATAAAGGGAAAAATTGATGGGAATACAATATAGTAGGTGACTTTAACACCACACTCACATCAAAGGACAGATCCTCCAGACAGAAGATAATAAGGCAACAGAGATCCTAAATGATGCAATAGAACAGTTAGGCTTAATTGATATTTTCAAGACCTTACATGCAAAGAAAACCAGAATACACATTCTTTTTAAGTGCACATGGAACATTCTCTAAGATTGAACACATACTAGGGCACAAAACTAACCTCAACAAATTTAAGAGTATAGAAGTTTTTTCAAGCATCTCCTCTGACCACAACAGCATGAAACTAGAAATTAACCACAGGAAAAGAAATGAGAAATAAACTATTGTATGGAGACTAAACAACATATTACTAAAAAACCAATGGATCAATAAGGAAATCAAAAAGGAAATTTAAAAATACGTAGAGACAAATGACAATGAAAACACAACCATACAAAGTCTATGGGATGCAGCAATAGAAGTTCTCAGAGAGACTTTCATAGTGATACAGGCCTTCCTCAAAGAACAAGAAAAATCTCAAATACACAAACTAAGCTACCACCTAAAAGAATTAGAAAAAGAATAACAAACAAAACCTAAAGTCAGCAGAAGGAAGGATAAAATAAAGATCAGGGAGGAAATAAATAAAATAAATATTTTAAAAATAGAAAAATAATTAGTAAAACCCAGAGCTTGTTCTTTGAAAGGGTAAACAGAATTGACAAGCCTCTGGCCAGGCTCACCAAGAAGAAAGAGAGAGAACCCAAATAAACAACACTAGAAAAGAAAATCGAGAAATCTCAACTGATACCAGAGAAATACAAAAAAACATAAGATAATACTGTGAATAATTATATGCAACAAATCTGACAACAAGGAAGAAATGGTAACTTTCTAGAAACATACAGCCCAACAAAATTGAATCAAGAAGAAATAGATAATTTCATCAGACCAATCACTAGAAATGAAATAGAATATGCAATAAAAAAATACTTCCTACAAACAAAAGTCCAGGACCAGATGGCTTCACAGGGAAATTCTACCAAACATACATAGAATAACTTATACCAATTCTTCTCAATCTCTTCCAAAAGATTGAAGAGGAGGGAACACTCCAAAAGACCTTCTATAAAGCCACCATCACCCTGATAACAAAACCAGACAAAGATACTGCCAAAAAAGAAACTTACAGGCCAATATCTTTGATGAATATAGATGCAGAAATTCTCAACAAATTATTAGCAAACTGAGTCCAACAACACATAAAAAATATCATACTCCATGACCAAGTGGCATTCATCCCAAGTTCACAAGAATGGTTCACCATACACAAATGGATCAATGTAATACACCACATTAACAAAAGAAAAGTCAAAACCACATAATCATCTCAATAGATACAGAAAAAGAATTTGACAAAATTCAACATCCATTCATAATAAAAACTCTTACCAAAGTGGGTATACAGGAAACATATCATGATAAAAGCCATTTATGACAAACCCACAGCCATTATAATACTCAATGGTGAAAGGCTGAAAGCCTCCCCACTAAAATCTGGAAAAACACAAGGATGCCCACTGTCACCTCTTCTATTCAACATAGTATTGGAAGTCCTAGCCACAGCAATCAGACAAGAGAAATAAATAAGAGGTATCCAAACTAGAAGGGAAGAGAGAAAATCGTCACTATATGCAGGCGAAATTATACTATATATAGAAAACCCTAAGGAGTCCACACACAAACTACTAGACCTAATAAATGAATTCAGCAAAGTAGCAGGATACAAGATTAACATTCAGAAATCAGATGCATTTCTTTACACTAACAATGAAATATCAGAAAGGGAATGTAAAAAAGCAAGACCTTTTAAAAGTGGACCAACCCCCCCCCAAAACCTAGTAATAAACCTGACCAAGGTGATGAAAGATTTATACACTGAGAACTATAAAACATTTAAAAAGGAAATTAAAGAGGATTCAAAGAAATGGAAAGATATACCATGCTCTTAGATTGGAAAAATTTAAATTGTTAAAATGGCAATACTACCCAAAGCAATCTACAGATTTAATGTGATCCTTATCAAATTACCCATGACATTTTTCACAGAACTACAACGAATAACCCCAAAATTTATATGGAACCATAAAAAAACCCAGAGTTGACAAAGGAATCCTGAGGAACATAAACAAATCAGGAGGCATAACTCTCTCAGACTTCAGACAGTACTACAAAGCTACAATAATCAAAACAGTGTGGAATTAGTAGAAAAATGGACATAAGGATAAATGGAACAGAATAGAGAACCCAGATATAAACCCATACACCTACAGTAAATTAATCTTTGACACAGGAGGCAAGAATATGAAATGGGAAAAAAGACAGTTTCTTCAGCAAGTGGTGCTGGGGAAATTTGACAGCTACATGTAAATCAATGAAGTTAGAACGTACCCTCATGCCATGCACAAAAATAAACTCAAAATGTCTTAAAGACTTAAACATAAGGCATGACACTATAAAACTCCTAGAAGAGACCATAGGCAAAGCATTCTCTGACATAAACTGTACAAATATTTTCTGAGGTCAGTCTCCCAAGGCAATAGAAATGAAAACAAAAATAAACAAATGAGACCTAATCAAACATACAAGCTTTGGCACAGCAAAGGAAACTATTAAAAAAAAGAAAAGAAAAGACAACCTACAGAATGGGAGAAAGTATTCAAAAATGAGGTGACCGACAAGGGCTTAATCTCCAAAATATACAAACAGCTCATACAACTCAACAACAACAACAAAAAAACCCAAATGAAAAATGGGCAGAAGGCCATAATAAACATTTCTCCAAAGAAGACTTCCAGATGGACAACAAACACATGAAAATATGCTCAATATCACTAATTATTAGAGAAATGTAGATCAAAACTACAATGAGGTATCACATCACACCAGTCAGAATGGCCATCATTAAAAAGTATACAAATAAGAAATTCTGGAGAGGGTGTGGAGAAAAGGGAACCCTTCTACACTGTTGGTGGGAATGTAAATTGATAGAGCCAATATGGAAAACAGTATGGAGGGCCCTAAGAAGACTAAAAATAGAATTACCATATGATCCAACAATCCCATCTCTGGGCTTATACCTGGAAAAACTAAAATTCAAATAGATACGCACACCCCTATGTTCATAGCAGCACTATTTATAATAGCCAAGACATGTCAGCAACCTAAATGTCCATCAACAGATAAATGGATAATGAAGATGTGGTACATATGTACAATGGAATACTACTCAGCCACAAAATAATGCTATTTGCAGCAACATGGATGGACTTAGAGATGATCATACTAAGTGAAGTAAGTCAGAAAGAGAAAGACAAATATCATATGATATCACATATGTGGAATCTAAAATATGGCACAAATGAATCTATCTACAAACCAGAAACAGACTTACAGACATAGAGATCAGACTTCTCGTTGCTAAGGCTGCAAGGGGGAGGGAGAGGGATGGATTGGGAATTTAGGGATGGTAGATGCAAACTATTACATACAGAATGGATAAAAACCAAGGTCCTGCTGTATGGCACAGGAAAATATATCCAATCTCCTGGGATAAAACATAATGGAAAAGAATATTTAAAAAATACTGTATATGTATATGTGTGTATAACTGAGTCACGTTGCTGTACAGCAGAGATTGGCACAACATGGTAAATCAATTACACTTCAAGAAAAAAAATTAAAAGTTTAATCAATATATATAAATAAAAAGAGTGGTAAACCTATAGGAAAACAGTCTTATATTGAGGTTTATACTATAAATTAGATAAACTTTCTGGATAGATATATACTAAATTGTACCAAGAACAATCAAGCCGTTTATATAGTTTTATGGAGCCACCAAAACGAGCACAACTAAGGGACCCTGAACCAAGATGGCAGAGTAGAAGGACGTGCTCTCACTCCCTCTTGTGAGAACACCAGAATCACAGCCAGCTGCTGGACAATGACAGGAAGACACTGGAACTCACCAAAAATGATACTCCACATCCAAAGACAAAAGAGAAGCCACAATGAGACGGTAGGAGGGGTGTAATCACAGTAAAATCAAATCCCATAACTGCTGGGTGGGTGACTCACAGACTGGAGAACACTTATACCACAGAAGTCCACCTACTGGGGTGAAGGTTCTGAACCCCACATCAGGCTTCCCAACCTGCGGGTCCAGCAACAGGAGGAGGAATTCCTAGAGGATCAGATATTGAAGGCTAGTGGGATTTGATTGCAGGACTTCAAAAGGACTGGAGGAAACAGAAACTCCATTCTTGGAGTGCACACACAAATTAGTGTGCACATCAGGACCCAGGGGAAGGAGCAGTGACCCCAGGGGTGAATGAACCAGACCTACCTGCTAGTGTTGGAGGGTACCCTGCAGAGGTGGGGCTTTGCTGTGGCTCACTGTGGGGACAGGGACACTGGCAGCAGAAGTTCTGGGAAGTACTCCTTGATATGAGCCCTCCCAGAGTCCACCATTAGCCCCACCAAAGAGCCCAGGTAGGCTACAATGTTGTGTTGCCTCAGGCCAAACAACAAACAGGGAGGGAACCGAGCCCCACCCATCAGCAGTCAAGCAGATTAAAGTTTTACTGAGTTCTGCCCAACAGGGCAACAGTCAGCGCTACCCACCACCAGTCCCTCCCATCAGGAAACTTGCACAAGCCTCGTAGATAGCCTCATCCACCAGAGGGCAGACAGCAGAAGCAAGAAGAACTACAATCCTGCAGCCTGTGGAAAGAAAACCACATTCACAGAAAGATAGACAAGATGAAAAGGCAGAGGGCTATGAACCAGATGAAGGAACAAAATAAAACCCCAGAAAAACAACTAAATGAAGTGAAAATAGGCAACCTTCCAGAAAAATCATTCAGAATAATGATAGCGAAGGTTATCCAGGACCTAGGAAAAAGAATGGAGGCAAAGATCGAGAAGATGCAAGAAATGTTTAAGACCTAGAAGAATTAAAGAACAAACAGAGATGAACAATACAAAAACTGAAATGAAAACTACACTAGAAGGAGTCAATAGCAGAATAACTGAGGCAGAAGAACGGATAAGTGACCTGGAAGACAGAATGGTGGAAATCACTGCTGCATAACAGAATAAAGAAAAAAGAATGAAAAGAAATGAAGACAGCCTAAGAGACCTCTGGGACAATACTAAATGCAACAACATTCACATTATAGGGTTCCCAGAAGGAGAAGTGAGAGAGAAAGAACCTGAGAAAATATTTGAAGAGATTATAGTTGAACACTTCTCTAACATGGGAAAGGAAATAGCCACCCAAGTCCAGGAATTGCAGAGAGCCCCATACAGGATAAACCCAAGGAGAAACATGATGAGACACATAGTAATCAAACTGGCAAAAATTAAAGACAAAGAAAAATTATAGAAAGCAACAAGGGAAAAATGACAAATAACATACAAGGAAACCCCCATAAGGTTAACAGCTGATTTCTCAGCAGAAACTCTACAAGCCAGAAGGGAGTGGCATGATATAATTAAAATGATGAAAGGGAAGAACCTGCAACCAAGATAACTCTAGCCAGCAAGGATCTCATTCAGATTCGATGGAGAAATCAAAAGCTTTACAGACAAGCAAAAGCTAAGAGAATTCAGCACCACCAAATCAGCTCTACAACAAATGCTAAAGGAACTTCTCTAAGTGGGAAACACAAGAGAAGAAAAGGACCGACTAAAACAAACCCAAAACAATTAAGAAAATGGTAATAGGAACATATATATCGATAATTACCTTAAAAGGGAAAGGATTAAATGCTCCAACAAAAAGACACAGGCTTGCTGAATGGATAGAAGAACAAGACCCATATATATGCTGTCTACAAGAGACCAACATCAGACATAGGGACACATACAGACTGAAAGTGAGGGGATGGAAAAAGATATTCCATGCAAATGGAAATCAAATGAAAGCTGGAGTAGCAATACTAATATCAGATAAAATAGACTTTAAAATAAAGAATGTTACAGGAGACAAAGAAGGACACTACATAATGATCAAGGGATGAATCCAAGAAGAAGATATAACAATTATAAATGTACATGCACCCAACGTAGGAGCACCTAAATACATAAGGCAACTGCTAACAGCTATAAAAGAGGAAACCGACAGTAACAAAATAATAGGCGGGACTTTAGCACTTCACTTACACCAATGGACAGATCATCCAAAATGAAAATAAATAAGGAAACACAAGCTTTAAATGACACAATAGATCAGATAGATTTAATTGATACTTATAGGACATTCCATCCAAAAACAGCAGATTACACTTCTTTCTCAAGTGTGCACAGAACATTCTCCAGGATAGATCACATCTTGGGTCACAAATCAAGCCTCAGTAAATTTAAGAAAATTGAAATATATCAAACACCTTTTCTGACAGCAACGCTATTAGATTAGAAATCAATAACAGGGAAAAAACCCATAAAAAAAACACATGGAGGCTAAACAGTACGTTACAAAATAACCAAGAGATAACTGAAGAAATCAAAAAATACCTAGAGGGCTTCCCTGGTGATGCAGTGGTTGAGAGTCTGCCTGCCGAGGCAGGGTACACGGGTTTGTGCCCTGGTCTGGGAGGATTCCACATGCCGCGGAGCGGCTAGGCCTGTGATCAATGGCCACTGAGCCTGTGCATCCAGAGCCTGTGCTCCGCAATGGGAGAGGTCACAACAGTGAGAGGCCTGTGTACTGCAAAAAAACAAAACAAAAAAATACCTAGAGACAAATGACAATGAAAACATGCAATCCAAAACCTATGGGATGCAGCAAAAGCAGTTTTAAGAGGGAAGTTTATAGCTATACAAGCCTAACTCAAGAAACAAGAGAAATCTCAAATAAACAATTTAACATTACACTTAAAGGAACTAGAGAAAGAAGAACAAACAAAACCCAAAGTTAGCAGAAGGAAAGAAATCATAAAGATCAGAGCAGAAATAAATGAAATAGAAACAAAGAAAACAATAGCAAAAATCAATAAAACTAAAAGCTGGTTCTCTGAGAAGATAAATAAAATTGATAAACCATTAGCCAGACTCATCAAAAAACAGAGGGAGAGGACTCAAATCAATAAAATTACAAATGAAAAAGAAGAAGTTACAACAGACACCACAGAAATACAAAGCATCCTAAGAGACTACTACAAAAAACTCTATGCCAATAAAATGGACAACCTAGAAGAAATAGACAAATTCTTCAAAAGGTGTAACCTTTGAAGGCTGAACCATTGAGAAATAGAAAATATGAACAGACCAATCACAAGTAGTGAAATTGAAACTGTGATTAAATGTCTTCCAACAAACAAAAGCCCAGGACCTGCTGGCATCAGAGGTGAATTATATCAAACATTTAGAGAAGAGCTAACACCCATCCTTCTCAAACTCTTCCAAAAAATTGCAGAGGAAGGAACACTCCCAACCTCATTCTATGAGACCACCATCACCCTGATACCAAAACTAGACAAAGATACTACAAAAAAAGAAATTTTTTTCCAATATCACTGATGAACATAAATGCAAATATCCTCAACAAAATAGTAGCAAACAGAATCGAACAACACACTAAAAGCATCATACACCATGATCAAGTGAGATTTATCCCAGGAATGCAAGGATTCTTCAATTTATGCAAATCAATCAATGTGATACACCTTATTAACAAATTGAAGAAAAAAAACCATATGATCATCTCAATAAATGCAGAAAGAGCTTTCAACACAATTCAACACACATTTATGATAAAAACTCTCCAGAAAGTGGGCATAGATGAAACCTAACTTAACATAATAAAGGCCATATATGAAACACCCACAGCAAACATCATTCTCAATGGTGAAAAACTGAAAGCATTTCCTTTAAGATCAGGAACAAGACGAGGATGTCCACTCTCACCACTATTATTCAACATAGTTTTGGAAGTCCTAGCCATGGCAATCAGAGAAAAAGAAATAAAAGGAATACACAGTGGAAAAGAAGTAAAACTGTCAATGTTTGCAGATGACATGCTACTATACATAGAGAATCCTAAAGTTGCCACCATAAAAGTACTAGAGCTAAACAATGAATTTGGTAAAGTTGCAGGATACAAAATTAATTCACAGAAATCTCTTGCATTCCTATACACTAACTGAAATATCAGAAAGAGAAATTAAAGCTCCCATTTACCATTGCAACAAAAAGAATAAAATACCTAGGAATAAACCTACCTAGGGAGACAAAAAACCTGCATTCATAAAACTATGACACTGATGAAAGAAATTAAAGATTATACCAACAGATGGAGAGATATACCATGCTCTTGGATTGGAAGAATCAATATTGTGAAAATAACTATACTACCCAAAGCAATCTACACATTCATTGCAATCCCTATCAAATTACCTATGGCATTTTTTATGGAACTAGAACAAAAAATCTTAAAATTTGTATGGAGACACAAAAGACCCCGAATAGCCAAAGCAGTCCTGAGGGTAAAAAAATGGAGCTGAACGAATCAGACTCCCTCACTTCAGACTATACTACAAAGCTACAGTAATCAAGACATTATGGTATTGGCACAAAAACAGAAATATAGATCAATGAAAGAAGATAGAAAGTCCAGAGGTAAACCAACACACCTATGGTCAACTAATATATGACAAAGGAGACAAGGATATACATTGGAGAAAAGACAGTCTCTTCAATAAGTGGTGCTGTGAAAACTGTACAGCTATATGTAAAAGAATAAAATTAGAACACTCCCTAACACCATACACAAAAATAAATTCAAAATGGATTAGAATCCTAAATATATCACTGGACCCTATAAAACTCTTACAGGAAAACATAGGAAGAACACTCGACATAAGTCACAGCAAGATCTTTTTTGATCCACCTCCTAGAGTAATGGAAATAAAAACAAAATAAACATATTGGACCTAATGAAACTTCAAAGCTTTTGCACAGCAAAGGAAACCATAAACAAGATGAAAAGACAACCCTCAGAATGGGAGAAAATATTTGCAAACAAATCAACGGATAAATGATTTATCTCCAAAATATATAAACAGCTCATTCAGCTCAATATTAAGAAAACAAATAACCCAATCCAAAAATGGGCAGAAGACCTAAATAGACATTTCTCCAAAGAAGACATACAGATGGCCAAGAAGCACATGAAAAGCTGCTCAACATCACTAATTATAAGAGAAATGCAAATCAAAACTACAATAAGGTATCACCTCACACCAGTTAGAATGGGCATCATCAGAAAATCTACAAACAACAAATGCTGGAGAGGGTGTGGAGAAAAGGGAACCCTCTTGCACTGTTGGTGGGAGTGTAAACTGATACAGCCACTATGGAAAACAGTACTGAGGTTCCTTAAAAAACTAAAAATGTAATTACCATATGGTCCAGCAATCCCACTACTGGACATATACCCTGAGAAAACCATAATTCAAAAAGACACATACACCACAATGCTCATTGCAGCACTATTTACAATAGCTAGGTCATGGAAGCAACCTAAATGCCCATCGACTGACGAATGGATAAAGAAGATGTGGTACATATATCCAATGGAATATTACTCAGTCATAAAAATGAATGAAATTGGGTTATTTGTTGAGACGTGGTTGGATCTAGAGACTGTCATACGGAGTGAAGTAAGTCAGAAAGAGAACAACAAATATCGTATATTAACACATATATGTGGAACCTAGAAAAATGGTACAAATGAACCCGTTTGCAGGGCAGAAATTGAGACATAGTTGTAGAGAACAAACATGGCCACCAAGGGGTGAAAGCTGTGGGGTGGTGGGGGTGTGGGTGTGATGAATTGGGTGATTGGGATTGACATGTATACACTGATGTGTACAAAATTGATGACTAATAAGAATCTGCTGTGTAAAAAATTAAATAAAATAATAATAATAATCAGAAGGAAATACACCACACACACACAAAAAAAGAGCACTGCTGAAATGGTATAATGGCTCAAACATGATAAAAGTAGAATGGTTAGCATCCCTCCTGAAATGTGTCATTCTGGACCCAGATTCTTTCCATCTTCATCCTCCACCATCTTCAACCAATGGCTTCCAAAGTCACCATGATCATTTGCATCCAGGCAAGAGAAGGGGAAAGCACTGGGGATCTTAGGTAGGAGGTTTAAAATTATGTGGAAGTAGAATTCTTTTATCTTCAATTCTTAATTCTGTTGTCTGCAATTCAATCACATGACCACACTTAACTGGGAAGGAGGCTGTGGAATATACTCTAGCTGTGTGTTTAGGAAAAAAAAAAGTGAGTTTGATGAAGAACAAACCAGTCTCTGCCACACAGTGATTTTTTTCATTTTTTTCCACCACAATCTGTACCAAGAAAATAATCCAGAAATGTACAAAGAGTAAAGGTATACATGGCAGTGCTATTTAATAATAGAAAGTGCCAGAATTTCCTCTTCCCTCACTATAATATAAATTCCATGAGGGCAGGGTTTTTGTAGGTTTGGTTTACTGCAATACTCTGCATCTGTACTAATGCCTAGAATTTAGTATGTGTGCAATAAATATTTGTTAAATGAATTAATTAAAACTCAATTTATCTGTCAGTAGCAAAATAAACCCAGCAACCCAGCAAAAAGATCCAGGAATTAGATACTAAAATGGGCTAGGTTGTTTGTTGTTGCACACAGTAGTAGCTGATGAAACTAAGTTCAGGCAAGTAGTCAGAACTTGACTTCAAGAAAATGTTGTAGAAATTAATGACAGTATAGATAATTATACACATTTTTTCAAGGTTGTAACAAATATTTGGTTATAAATGCAGACAGTACAAAGTAATAGAGGAGCCTAGTGGAAGATCTTGGTAAATCTGTGGCAAGCTGGCATTCATTGAAAGGACACCAGTTGCCAAGAGAGCTGGTAAGATTAAAACAGAGTTATGATTCCAGAGAACTAGGCTGTAAGTAAATTTTTAATTTGGGGACTCAGGCACTGTAGGTGACCCAAAAACTCAAACCATGGAACCAGGGCAATACTCAAAAATAAACGAGAAATAAAGTTGATTTGATGCTAAGCTCTAATTCCAGAATTGGTCTCCAAATTAATGACAAGTATAACTCAGTCAGTGTAAGTTTAGGGACTTGGTATGGGTTTTTAAGAAATATCAGATAGGGACCAAGCTATTTTATTATAGCAACAACATAAAATGATTAAATAATGTGGAGTGGATAAACAAACTAAGAAATATCATCATGATATAATAGTTTATGTCAAATAAAAATGACAAGGGTGTAGAATATCCAACATATAAATATATATGTATGGAATAGTGCCCAATGGGAAAAAAACAGATTACAAAAAATGTACACTGACTTTAATGATGTTAAATGCACATGTATTAACAAAAATCAGTAAATAATTTGGATTTATATTACAAATGTTTAACATTACTTAAATTAAAATCTAGTTGCTTCCATGTCCTGGCTAATGTAAATAGTGCTGCAATGAACATTGGAGTGCATGTATCTTTTTGAATTATGTTTTTTTATGCATATATGCCCAGGAGTGGATTGCTGGATCATATAGTAGCTCTATTTTTAGTTTTATAAGGAACCTCCATACTGCTCTCCATAAAGGTTGTATCAATTTACATTCCCACCAACAGTGAATGAGGATTCCCTTTTCTCCACTCCCTCTCCAGCATTCCATCAACTGAGGAATGTATAAAGAAGATGTGTTACATGTATACAATTGGCTATTACTCAGCCATAAAAAAAGAACAAAATAATGCCATTTGCAGCAACATGGATGGACCTGGAGATTATCATATTGAGTGAAGTAAGTCAGAGAGAGGAAGATAACATATGATACCTCTTATATGTGGAATCTAAAAAGGGGCTACAAATGATCTTATCTACAAAACAGAAATAGAGTTACAGATATAGAAAATAAACATATGGTTACTGGGGGGTAAGGGAGAGCAGAGGGATGAAATTGGAAGATTAGGATTCAAACATACACAATACTATATATAAAATAGATAACTAATAAGGACCTACTTTATAGCACAGGGAACTCTATTCAATACTCTGTAATGGCCTATATGGGGAAAGAATCTAAAAAAGAGTAGATATATGTATAACAGATTCACTTTGCTGTACACCTGAAGTTAACACAACATTATAAATCAACTATACCCCAATAAAAATTTTAAAAAAGAAGAAAAATATTAAAATCTAGTTGTTTAAGTTGATAATAATAGTAGTAATAAAATGTCGACAAATTAAACATGGTTTCCATCCTGGAAATGAAATTATTTGTTTCTCTTTTGTTTTTTGAAAAGATTGATTCAAATTATTATGTCTAGCTTTGGTCAATGTGCTTCTTTGATTCGTACATTTAGAGCCTTTTGTTCTATCCTGAAAGAAACAAGAAACCAAGCTCTGAAAAGAGATAGTGTTTGGTTCTGTTTCTTAAATACAAACACTAAAAATGTGATCCTTTGTGATCTTTAGTTTAATTAAAACTAGAATGTTTAATGAATACTCTTTATTCATTCAACATATTTATTGAAGGATGTAATAATATTTATGTTTTATTCCTAATACAGGCAATTTATGTCTTTGTCTCTCAGTCTTGAGAAAATTTTGTCAATTGTACTGCTCTTTTCAGAAAACATAGCTTTTTGTTTCATTAACTTCTCTATTGTTTTTGTTTTAAATTTTATTGCTTTCTGATCTCATCTTTATTATTTCTTTCCTTTTGTTTGTTTTGTTTATTTTGCTCTTCCTTTTCTGTTTCCTGGAGGGAGGAACTTAGGTTTTGATTAAATTATTGATTTAAGACCTTTCTTCATTCCTAATATAAACATTTAGTGCAATAAATTTCCCTCTCAGCACTATTTTAGGTAGGTCTCAAATATTTTTTATATACTATATCTTCATTTTCTTTCACTTCAATGTATTTATATCCTCTTTGAAAATTCTTTGATCCATGAATTATTTAGGAATGTGTTGTTTAATTTCCATATGTATGGGTATTTTCCTCTTTTCTGTTATTGATTTTTAGTTTGATTCCATTAAGGTCAGAGAGTAGCCTTCTGTACAATTTCAATTATTTTAAATTTAAACTTGTTTGTGTATTATTTAGAATATTTTCTCTCCAGGTCAATGTTCCATAAGCATTTGAAAAAAATGTATATTCTGCTATTGTTGGATGGAGTTTTGTATACATGTCAATGTAAGCCTATTGGTTCATTTTGTTGTTTATATCTTCTGCATGCTTTCTGATCAATTACTGAGAGTGGTGTGTTATAGTCCCTAATCATATTTGTGAATTGGACTGTCCTTTTAGCTCAATAATTTTTTGTATCATGTATTCTAAGGCTCCATTATTTGGTGCATACATGCTTAAGATTGGTACATCTTGGTGGATTGACTCTTTTACCATAATTTTGTGTATCTTTTTGACTCTAGTATTTTTTTTTGCTAAACAGTCACCATTATGTACATTAATATAGCCACTTCTGCTTATTTTGATTAATTTTTTCCATGCTATATACTTTTAAAATAATTTTACTTTCAACTTTTTGACAATGTCTTTCTATTTGAAGTGAGTGTCTCATAGACAACATATAGTTGGGCCATGTTGTTTTCATCCATTCTGCCAATTTTTGTCTGTTATTTTGTGTAGACTACTTACAATTTGAGTAATTATGAATATACTAGGGCTTAAGTACACCATTTTACTACTTCTCTTCCATTTGTTTCCTATTCTTGTCTTTCTCTTTTCTTGCTTTCCTGTAGGTTGCATGAATATTTTTAAATTTCATTTTTAACTACTTATAGCATGTTTGAATATATCCCTTTGTCTAGTTTTCTTAGCAGTTGCTCTGTGTATTAGAAAATACATAAGTAACTTACTGTAGTCTACTGGTATCAATATTTGGTTACTTAATGTGAAAGGAATCACTTAGGTCCTATTGACCTACTCATTTAAAACATATAATTGCCTTAAATATTTCTTCTATATACCATGAGCAGCACATCCGATGGTGTTATGATTTTTGCTTCAAAAATTGAAATATGATTAAGAGGCTCAAGAAAAGAAGGATAATCTATTTATATTAACCCTTACTTTTACTAATTCTAATGGTCTTCATTCTTGAGTGGTTTCAAACTTTCTTCTGTTATTTCTTTTCTGTTTAGAGACTATCTTCAGCTATTCTGTAAAGATGGGTTTACTAGCAGCACAGTTTTTTAGCTTTCCTTCATGTGAGAAAGTCTTCATTTCTCCTTTATTCCTTAAATGTGTTTTCACTGGGTATAGAATTCTGAGTTAACATTTCTTGGTTTCAATAAATAACAAAAATCATGTGCTACTTAATTATGAACTTCCTGGTATCAGATAAGAAATCCACTGTCATTCAAACTGTTATTCTTCCAAATTTAATGTCATTTCTCTCTGAATGTGTTCAATATTTTTCCTTTTATATTTAAATTTCAGAGTTTACTTGTGCTATATCTTGGTGTTAATTTACTTAGGTCTATCCAGTTTGGGATTCATCAACATCTTGAATTTATGAGTTTGTGTCTTTGCCAAGTTTGAGAAATTTAAAAGCATTATTCTTTAAATACTTTTCTCAGTCCAACTCACTCTGCCCTCTCCTTCTGGGACCCCAATGATGTGAATATTAGCATTGTGGTTATTTTCCTACAGGCTGCTGAGACTTGGTTTACTATTTTTATTTACTTTGTTTCTGTTGGTAAGATTAAGTAAATTCTACTGATATTTACTCAAATACACTGAGACTATCCTTTACCATTTCCACCCCACTATTGAGCCCCTTCATTGAGATTTATTTCAGTCTCTGCATTTTTCAATTCTATGAGTTTAATTGTTTTATTAATTTCAGGCTTCTCACTAATCTTTATTGTTTTCCAAATTAAATTATCTGATTTGCCTTTTACAGAACAGAGAGACCAGAATTTGAGGGAATACATTGCTGAAGTCCTTACACTGTTAGGAAGATGTAATTGCTAACAAAGATCTTTTTAAAATAACATCCTTATGAAGATAAAATTTACATGTCATAAAATTCAGCCTTTTAAAGTGTACGACTCACTGGTTTTTAATATACTGAAAGAGTTGTCCAATTATCACAAGTATCTAACTTAGAAAATTTTCATTATTCCTTAAAGAAGACCTTTACTTAGTAGCAGTCATTCCCCACTCATTTAACCCCCTAACCCTGTACAACTACTAATTTACTTTCTATCTCAATAGATTTGCTTTTCTGGACATTTCATATCAACAGACTCATACAATATATGGTCTTTTTTAACTGGCATAGTTAATTTAGCATAGGGTATTCAAGGTTCATCCATTTTGTAACATGTATAAGTGCTTCATTTCTCTGTATTGCTGAATAATATCCCATTGTATGGATAAACTACATTTTGTTCATACATTCTTCAGTTGATGGATATTTAGGTTTTTCTTGAACACTTTGTGCCTACCATGAATTGTGCTGCTATGAACATTTTTGCACACAATTTTGTATGAATATATATTTTTTATGTCTCTTGGATAAATACACTGGAGTGAAATTGCTCAGTTAGATCATTAATCTATTTTACCATTTAAGGACCAGCCAAACTGTTTTCTAAAGATTCTCTACCACTTTACATTTCTATCTGTAAAGTACGAGGGTTCACATTTCTTAACCTCCTCACCAGCCTTTATTACTGTCCTTTTTAATTTATCCATCCTAGTATTTGTAGTTGTATCTCATTTTGGTTTTGTTTGCATTTTCCTAATGAGAAAAAATGTTGAACATATTTTCATATACTTATTGGCCATTTATATAACTTCTTTGGAGAAATGGCTATTCAGACCCTTTACCCATTTGGTAATAGGGATATTTTTCTATTTATAATTGAATCGTGAGTGGTATCTACATATTCTGGATGCACATCCTACTGTGGTTTGAATGTCTGTGCCTCCCCCCCCAAAATTCATATGTTGAAACTTTTACTTTCTAGGACGTGTCTTGGTAAACATATGTATTTATGTTAGGTATATTACTAGGAGTGAAATTGCTGGGTCATAGTGTATTCATGTTTCAATTTAGTAGATACTGACAAACATCTCCATTAGCAGTGTATGAAGAAAACTATTGTCTACATGTCATTATCTATCTATATATATATCTATATATATATTAATTTTGGATATTCTGGTGTCTTTTCCTTGCATCTAATTGTTATTCCCTTAGTTCAATATGTCTAAAATATTTCAATTCACATACACTTCTAAAAGCAAAGGATTGTTAAAACATACCAAAACACGTGGGAGGGTTGTATCAGGTCATAATTTGAAAGAGTCAACTACAAATACACAATTTACTTGAAGTTCTGTGGTTTAGCATAAAAGTTAGTATAAATATTGTATTTTATCTCCTCAAATTAATATTCCAAAATATTTGATACCTTAAGAGTGTGCAGAGTATTTATCCTGTGATATTGTTTATGCCTTAAGAAATAAATTTCTGTATCTATGTATATTCCACTCTAAATATCATCACAATTGATCACCCAATAAGCTTGTGCTTGGATAGGAAGTTTTATTTTAATTTCCATTAAAATCAATGCCTTTCTCAATAGTTCAAAGCATTTGATTAATTTGTCCCCTTTTAAGATGGTTGCTAAATATTTTAAGGACTCATTAACAATGACACATATAGCCATACTTTTTTCCATTGAAACTTGTTTTTTTACTTCTCTTTTTTTAAAAATTTATTTTCCTTTTCTTTTGGAGCATAGTTGATTAACAATGCTGTGTTAGTTTCACTTGTATAGCAAAGTGATTCAGTTATACAAATACATGTATCTATCCAATATTATTTATCCTTCTACTGTTTTTGTAGTCTCTATTACTTTATTTTTAATTTTTATTGGAGTATAGTTGATGTATATAAAATAATAAAAATATTATTTTTAAAATTATTTTCCCATTTAGGTTATTACAGAATATTGAGCAGCAGTCTCTGTGTTATACAGTAGGTCTTTGTTGATTATCTATTTTAAATATAGCAGTGTGTACATGTCAATCCCAAACTCCCAATCCATCCCTCCCCCCTACTCTTCCCCTGATAACCATAAGTTTTCTCTCTAAGTCTGTGAGTCTGTTTCTGTTTTGTAAATAAGTTTATTTGTATCATTTTTTTTAGATTCTGCATATTGGCAATATCATACATTTGTCTTTTTCTGTCTGACTTACTTCACTTAGTATGATAATCTCAAGGTTCTTCCATGTTGTTGCAAATGGCATTATTTCATTCTTTTTAATGACTGATTAATATTCCATTGTATATATGTACCATACCTTCTTTATCTATTCATCTGTTGATTTGGACATTTAGTTTTTTTCATGTCTAGGCTATTGTAAAGAGCACTGAAGTGAACAATGGGGTGCATGAATCCTTTTGAATCATGTTTTTCTCCAGATATATGCCCAGGAGTGGGATTGCTGGATCATATGGTAGCTCTATTTTTAGTTTCTTAAGGAAACTCCATACTGTTCTCCATAGCAGCTGTACCAATTTACATTCCCACCAACAGTGTAGGAGGGTTCCTTTTTCTCCACACTCTCTCCAGCATTTATTGTTTGTAGATTTTTTGATGAAGGGCATTCTGACTGATGTGAGGTGATATCTTATAGTAGTGAATTGCATTTCTCTGTTCTTACTGCCACTTTGTTAAATGTTTAAGATTTGTTTCTGTAGATCATTTTTCTTCCTTTCCTCTTTTGTTCTCTTACAATTTTATGACTAACTTTAGTGTTGTGTTTGGATTCCTTTTTCTTTTTTGCATGTGTATCTATTGCAGATTTTTGCTTTGTGGTTACCATGAGGTTTTGATATAGCAGTCTATATACATAAATCAGATTGCTTTAAGTTGCTGGTCTTTTAATTTCAAATGTACTTCCAATATTCTGCATTTGTGGTCTCCTCTTCTCACAATTGCTGGTTTTGTTATCATATTTGCATGCTCATGATTTTCTACCTTTACTTTATGTTTTCCTTTACCAGTGAGCTTTTCCATTCATAATTTTCTTGTTTCTAGTAGTGTTCTTTTCTTTTCCACTTAAAGAAGTTCCTTTAGCATTTGTTGCAAAGGTGGTCTGGTGGTGCTCAATTCTCTTAGCTTTTGCTTCTCTGTAAAGCTATTGATTTCTCTGTCAAATTTGAATGAAAATCTTGCTGTGTAGAGTATTCTTGGTTGTAAGTCCTGCCCTTTCATCACTTTAAATATATCGTGCCACTCCCTTCTGGCCTGCAGAGTTTCTGCTGAGAAATCTGCTGATAAACTTATGGGAGTTCCCTTGTATGTTACTTGTTGTTTTCCCCTTGTTGCTTTAAATATTTTTTCTTTGTTTATAATTTTTGTCAGTTGATTACTATGTTGTCTCAACATGTTTCTCCTTGGGTTTATCCTGTCTGGGACTCTGCTTTCTGGACTTGAGTGACTCTTTCTTTTACCATGTTAGGGAAGTTTTCAGCTATTATCTCTTCAGATATTTTCTCAGGTCCCTTTTCTTTCTCTTCTCTTTCTGGGACCCCTATAATGCAAATGTTGGTGCATTTAATGTTGTCCCAGAGGTCTCATAGACTGTCTTCATTTCATTCATTTTTCTTTATTCTTTTTTGTGGCAGTTATTTTCACCATTTTATCTTCCAGCTCACTTATCTGTTCTTCTGCCTCAGTTACTCTGCTATTGATTCATTCTAGTGTATTTTTTATTTCAGTTATTGTATTGTTCAACTCTGTTTACTTGTTCTTTAGTTCTTCTAGGTCTTTGTTAAACATTTCTTGCACCTTCTCAACCTGTGCCTCCATTCTTTTTATAAGATCTTGGATCATCTTCATTATCATTACTCTGAACTCTTTTTCATGTATCTTGCCTATCTCCACTTCAATTAGGTGTTTTGGGGCTTTGCCTTGTTCCTTCAATTGGGACATATTCCTATGCTATCTCATTTTGTCTAACTTTCTGTGATTTCAGTTTCCCTTCCACAGGCTGCAGGATTGTAGTTCTTCTTGCTTCTGCTGTCTGCCCTGTGGCAGATGAGGCTGTCTAAGAGGATTGTTCAGGTATCCTTGTGGGAGGATCTTGTTCCTGCCCACTGGTGGCTGGAGCTGGGCCTTGTCCCTCCTGTGAGCAGGGCCATGCTCAGGAAGGTTTTAAGCAGCCTATATGCTGATAGGTGGGGCTATGTTCCTGCCCTGTTGGTTGTTTGGCCAAGCATTGGAGTCTACGGGGAGTTGGGAGGGCAAATTGTGGCTTCCAGGAAGGCTCGTGCCAATGAGGACTCACCAGAACTGCTGCTGCCAGTGTCTTTGTCCCCACAGTGAGCCACAGCCACCCCCTGCCTCTTCAGGAAACCCTCCAATACTAGCAGGTAGTCTGGATCAGTCTCTTAAGAGATCACTTATTTTTTCCTGGGTGCTGGTGTGCACAAGACCTTGGGTACACGTTGCAAGAGTGGAGTTTCTGTTTCCTCCAGTCCTGAGGAATTCCTGTAATTAAACCTCAGTGACCTTCAAAGCCAGGAACTCTGGGGCTTCTCCTCCCGTTTCCAGACCCCCAGGCTGGGAACCCTGACGTGGGCCTCAGGACGTTCACCATTGTCAGAGAACTTCTGTGGTATAATTATTTTCCTGTTAGTGGGTTGACCACCTGGTGGTATGGGATTTAACTTTATCATCATTGAATCCTTCCTACTGTCTTGTGGCCTCTTTTTTGTCTTTGGATGGAGGTTATCATTTTTGGTAGGTTCCACCATTTTTTTGTCCATGGTTGTTCAGCAGTTAGTTGTGACTTTAGTGTTTTTGTAAGAAGGGGTGAACTCACATCCTTCTAATCCACCATCTTTCCAACCCTTCAAAACGTGTTTTAACGTATGTGATTTGTTTTCAAAATTTGGGTGGTTATCCAATATAGCTGTTTAAAGACCAAAATATTGAACAGACCTTTTACCACTTAGAGATGTTCATCATGTAATATACCTCATTAGATATCAAAACTGAGGTTTAAGTAATGGAAAAGAGTGAATTGATAGTAAACATCACATAGTAAAACAGAAAAAAACAATCAAATAAAATAAACCAAAACAAAAGCAGGAAAACAAACCCAAACCCTGGTTGGATATATTCAGTCTTTTACTTTTAAACTAAATTCAGGTTAACCTACACTGGTGTGTGAATGGCACACAGGGTTTGATGGGGAAGAATTGTAGTTGCATTCAAATTAAACACAGAGATCAAGCAAGTATAGGATAAACTTCAAAATAAGTTGAATGATTATAAGCAAATATTTATAAAGCTCTAATGGTGTTATAGAACATATTAAAGAAACAGTTCTTGCCTAGGAATTTGTTGTGCAAATAATTCAAAGAAACTTAATGTCTGAGTAAAAAAATCTACTTGATAAATTTTTAGTCAAGCTGTTAGATCTGAAATTATTGCTGTAATATACGGGATTATTAATATGACTCTCCTTTACACAGTTGTTTCTAGGGATCACAGTATATAAAGGACAAAGAAATGTCATTTCTTCGGCTATTCAAATGCATGGGTAGGGCTGATTCATCTTTATATATCAATTTGTAGACCAGTGGGAAGTTCACATATGGACCCATAACATACACAGTCTCTTCAAGGTAGCTAGAATATGATTGGATTAGAAAAGACATTTTCTTTTGATAAGGCTATGTCTATTGCCATCACATTCTTTCCCAGAAGCCTGACTTGAAATCCTATACTTTATTAATCATTGTTAGTTTACTCTTTATGCAAAAGGAGATTTCAATTAAAATTTGTTTATACTATTCTAAAAGAAATATTCAATATTTAAACCTACATATTTAAATTAGAATAGACAGATAGATATAAATAGATACAAACATAGAGGTATAAATTAAGAGAGAGGGAGAGTGAGAACAAGAGCAAGAGAGAATAAATTATTCAATTAAATTGGATATAGGAATTGGTGATTGATATTAAAAGTTTATTAAAATGTGAAAATGCACACACAGAAACAAATACATTTATAGCATACACATATTAATGTACATTCTTTGCCAATATTTTATTTAGGAACAAGACTGGAAGCCTTTTTTAAAAAAATGGAAAGAAAAATTAAATATGATTTTGAATCAATATGAGTGCAGAATATTTTTATTTGTGTTTTTTAAAGTTTTTTAAAGCACGTTTTGGGGATCCTCATCCCTATCTGATCTTTTTAAAATATGCAAATTATTTTCATAGTTATAACTCATACTTCATGCTCATATTTTATTAGTTTCCATAATATTAATTTAAAACAGGTAATTAGGAGACCTTCAAGATGGTGGAGGAGTAAGACATGGAAATCACCTTCCTCCCCACACATACATCAGAAATGCATCTACATGTGGAACAACACCTACAGAACACCTACTGAACACTGGCAGAAGACCTCAGAGATCCCAAAAGGCAAGAAACTCCCAATGTACCTGGGTAGGGCAAAAGAAAAAAGAAAAAACAGAGACAAAGGAATAGGGATGGAACCTTCACCTCTGGGAGGGAGCTGTGAAGGAGGAAAAGTTTCCACACATTAGGAAGCCCCTTCACTGGCAGAGACAGGTGGTGGCAGGGGGAAGATTAGGAGCCACGGAGGAGAGCACAGCAATAGCGGTGCAGAGGGCAAAGTGGAGAGATTCGCACACTGAGGATCAGTGCCGACAAGCACTCACAAGCCTGAGAGGATTGTCTGGTAACCCACTGGGGCGAGTAGAGTCTGTGAGCTGAGGCTTCAGCTTCAGAGTTCAGATCCCAGGGAGAGGACTGAGGTTGGCTGCTTGAACACAGCCTGAAGGGGGCTAGTGCACCACAGCTAGCCAGGAGAGAGTCCAGGAAAAAGTCTGGAATTGCCTAAGAGGCAAGACACGATTGTTTCAGGGTGCGCGAGGCAAGGGGATTCAGAACACTGCCTAAACAAGCTCCAGGGACGGGCGCGAGCCGCTGCTATCAGCATGAACACCAGAGATGGGCATGATATGCTAAGGATGCTGTGACAGCCACCAAGAATCTTGTGTGCAAGCACATATCACTATCCACACCTCCCCTCCCAGGAGCCTGTGCAGCCGGCCACTGCCAGGGTCCAATGATCCAGGGACAACTTCTCCATGAGAACACACTGTGCATGTCAGGCTGTTGCAAAGTCACATCAGCTTCTGCCGCCGCAGGCTTGCCCTGCACTCTGTACCCCTACCTCTCCCTGGCCTGAGTGAGCCATAGCCCCCTAAACAGCTGCTCCTTTAACCCTGTCCTGTCTGAGCAAAGAACATATACCCTCAGATGACCTACATGCAGAGACAGGGCCAAATCCAAAACTGAAGCCCAGGAGCTGTGTGAACAAAGAAGGGAAAGGGAAATTTCTCCTAGCAGCCTCAGTAGCAGTAAATGAAATCTCCACAATCAAGTTGATGTACACTGCATCTCTGGAATACCTGAATAGACAATAAGTCATCCCAAAACTGAGGCAGTGAACTTTGGGAGCAACTGTAGGCTTGGGGTTTGCTTTCTGCACCTAATTTTTTTCTGTTTATCTTAGTTTAGTATTTAGAATTTATTATCATTTGTAGATTTGTTTATTGATTTGGTTGCTCTCTTCCTTTTTTTAATATATAGATATATATTTTTTTTCCTTTTTGTCTTTTTGTGACTTTGCATGTGCATGCTTCTTTGTGTGATTTTGTCTGTATAGCTTTGCATTTACTATTTGTCCCAGGGTTCCGTCTGTCCATTTTTTTTTGTTTTTTCTTTTAGTAATATACTTTTTAGCACTTGTTATCATTGGTGGATTTGTTTTTTGGTTTGTTTGCTCTCTTCTTTCATTCTTTTTTTCTTATTTATTACTTTTTAATTTTTTATTTATTATAATTTTTTTATTTAAAATTTTAATAACTTTATTTTAATCTTTCTTTTTCCCTTCACTTCTGAGCCATGTGGCTGATAGGTCTTAGTGCTCCAGCTGGGTGGCAGGCCTGTGCCTCTGAAGTAGGAGAGCCGAGTTCAGGATATTGGTCCACTAGAGACCTCCCGGCTCCACATAATATCAAACAGCGAAAGCTCTCCAACCGATCTCCATCTCAATGCTAAGACCCAGTTCCACTCAACGACCAGCAAACTACAGTGTTGGACACCCTATGTCAAACAACTAGCAAGACAGGAACACAACCCCACCCATTAGCAGAGAGGCTGCCTAAAATCATAATAAGGTCACAGACACCACAAAACATACCACCAGACACAGTCCTGTACCAGAAAGACAGGCTCAAGACTCATCAACAAGAACACAGGCATCAGTCCACTCCACCAGGAAGCCTACACAACCCACTGAACCAACATTACCCACTAGGGGTAGAGACCAAAATCAAGAACTATGAACATGCAGCTTGCTAAAAGGAGACCCCAAACACAGTATAAGTTAAGCAAAATGAGAAGACAGAGAAATACACAGTAGATGAAGGAGGAAGGTAAAAACCCACCAGACCAAACAAATGAAGAGGAAATAGGCCATCTACCTGAAAAAGAACTCAGAGTAATGACAGGAAAGATGATCCAAAATCTTGGAAATAGAATGGAGAAAATACAAGAAAAGTTTAACAAGGACATAGGAGAACTAAAGAGCAAACAAAAAATCATGAAAACACAATAAATGAAATTTAAAATTCTCTAGAAGGAATCAATAGCAGAATAACTGAGGCAGAAGAACGGATCAGTGACCTGGAAGATAAAATAGTGGAAATAACTACTGCATATCAGAATAAAGAAGAAAGAATTAAAAGAAATGAGGACAGTCTCAGAGACTTCTGGGATAATATTAAACACACCAATATTCGAATTATAGGGGTCCCAGAAGAAGAAGAGAAAAAGAAAGGGGCTGAGAAAATATTTGTAGAGATTATAGTTGAAAAACTTACCTAATATTGGACCGGAAATAGTCAATCAAGTCTAGGAAGCACAGATACTACCATACAGGATGAATCCAAGGAGGAACACGACAAGAAACATAAAAATCAAACTATCAAAAATTAAATACAAGGAAAAAATATTAAAAGCAGCAAGGGAAAAGCAACAAATAATATACAAGGGAATCCCCATAAGGTTAGCAGCTGACCTTTCAGCAGAAACTCTGCAAACCAGAAGGGAGTGGCAGGGCATATTTAAAACAATGAAAGGGAAAAACCTACAACCAAGATTACTCTACCCAGCAAGGATATCATTCAGATTCAATGGACATATTAAAACCTTTACAGACAAGCAAAAGCTAAGAGAATTCAGCACCACTAAACCAGCTTTAAAACAAAAGCTAAAGGAACTTGTCTAGTCAGGAAACACAAGAGAAGGAAAAGACCTACATTAACAAAGCCAAAATAATTAACAAATGGTAATAGGAACATACATATCAATAATTACCTTAAATGTAAATGGATTAAATGCTCCAACCAAAAGAGATAGACTGGCTAAATAGATACAAAAACAAGACCCATATATATGCAGTCTATAAGAGACCCACTTCAGAACTAGGCACACATACAGACTGAAAGTGAGGGGATGGAAAAGGATAGTCCTTGCAAATGGAAATCAAAAGAAAGCTGGAGTAGCAATTCTCATATCAGACAAAATATACTTTAAAATAAAGACTATGACAAGACAAAAAAGGACACTACATAATTATCAAGGGATCAATCCAAGAAGAAGATATAAAAACTGTAAATGTTTATGCACCCAACATAGGAGCACCTCAATACATAAGGCAAATGCTAACAGCCATAAAAAGGGAAATCTACAGTAACATAATCACAGTAGGGGACTTAAACACCCCACTTTTAAGAAAAGACAGGTCATCCAAAATGAAAATAAAAAAGAAAGCTCAAGCTTTCTATGATACATTAAACAAGATGGATGTAAATGATATTTATAGGACATTCCATCCAAAAACAACAGAATACACTTTTTTCTGAAGTGCTCATGGAACATTGTCCAGGATAGATCATATCTTTGGTCACAAATCAAGCCTTGGTAAAGTTAAGAAAACTGAAATCATATCACGTACCATTTCCACCTACAACGTTATGAGACTAGATATCAATTACAGGGGAAAAATCTGTAAAACTTACAAACAGAAGGAAGCTAAACAATACACTACTAAATAACCAAGAGATCACTTTGGAAATCAAAGAGGAAATCAAGAAATACCTACAAACAAATGACAATGAAAACACGACGACCCAAAACCTATGGGATGCAACAAAAGCAGTTCTAAGAGGGGAGTTTATCATAATACAATTTATTTATCATAATACATTTATCATAATACAATCCTACCTCAAGAAACAAGAAACATCTCAATAAAAAACCTATCCTTATACCTAAAGGAATTAGAGAAACAAAGAACCAAAAAATCTCCAAAGTTAGCAGAAGGAAAGAAATCATAAAGATCAGATCAGAAATAAATGACAAAGAAATGAAAGAAACAATATCAAAGAGCAACAAAACTAAAAGCTGGTTCTTTGAGAAGATAAACAAAATTGAAAAACCATTAGACAGACTCATCAAGAAAAAAAGGCAGAAGTCTCAAAGCAATAGAATTAGAAACAAAAAAGGAAAAGTAACAACTGGCACTGCAGAAATACAAAGGATCATGAGAGCTTACTACAAGCAACTATATGCCAATAAAATGGACAACCTGGAAGAAAACTACAATAGTCCCCCACCCTTATCCAAGGGGGATATATTCCAAGACTCCTAGTGGATGCCTGAAACTGCAGATCATTCTGAACCCTATATATACTGTTTTTTTTCCTATACATACATACCTATGATATAGTTTAATTTATAAATTAGACACAGTAAGAGAATATTTGAATTACCAGCATCAGCACTCTTGTGCTTTGGGGTCATTATTAAGTAAAATAAGTGTTACTTGGACACAAGCAGTATTATACCACAACAGTCAATCTGATAGCATAGAGGGCTACTAAGTGAAGAAGGGGCAGTTAGCATATACAGTGTGGATACGCTGGACAAAGGGATGATTCATGTTTTGGATCGGCCAAAGTGTCACAGAGGGAGACTTCATCATGCTATACAGAATGTCTATGCAATTTAAAATTTATGAATTGTTTATTTCTGGAATTCCCATTTAATATTTTTGATCATGGTTGACTGTGGGTAACTGAAATTTCAGACAGCAAAACCTCAGATAAGGAAGGACAATCATACTCTTTTTTCCGAAGTGAGATTTTAAATCATTTATGAAGAACTTGCAATGGAGGTGTCTGAAACCCAATTGTGTTGCCCTTAGCCTTTCACTTAATTTTGTAAAGGGTTAAGTCAGTAAAGTTAGAGAAGTTGGTAATCAGAGGACTTCAGATTTTTGTCAATGTGCAAAAGGGTTGGTAAGAAGAATGGCTCTGTTGCAGAGTGTCCTACTGTATATGAATGGTGCATCCTGTAGTTTTTTTTAAGAGTTGTCCCAGGGTAGGGGATGATTTTTTTCTCACTTTAAGGTCAGTGAGACAGTCTTCAACTACATCATTCAGAATGCTTTATAAGCATCCTGTGTCACTTGGGGAAACACAGATTGATGCCTGATTCATACCTGAGAAATTTAAGAGTGAAAAGTTGGCTGAAGAGCCTGTGGCAGAAAAATAGAGGTCTGTAAATTCAGAACTAATGATACTCTCACAAATAACAAATCAGAAGTCTATACATTAGTGGACAAGATATGAAACATGTATGAAAAGACCCCACAAACACAAGGTGCCTTGACGCCAATTCAACATAGCACCATTCATATGACATATCTTGCACCCTCATCTCTCTACTGCTTGAAAACTTGAACACTAGATATGTCAGAAACCACAGTTAGTAATCTGTGAGAGAAGCATTAGAAGCTCAAAATGTGGGAAAAGGAAAGAATCAATCATGTCTTCATTAGTCAGATTAAGCCAAATTTTATTAAACAATCCCCAAATCTCAGTGGATGAACACAATCAGTTTGTTTCCCACTCACACAGTCTTATGCGGATATTTTTGGTTTAGGTGTTCTGGTCAGCTCTCCTCCAGGCAAGGATTTTAGGCATCTGGGACTCTTATTTCTTGTCACTCTGCCATTGCAAAGTCCTTTGCTTTCAGACTTAGAAAACGGCATATATCACTTTTACCCACATTCCACTGGCTAGCACTCAGTCAGATAATTCCACCTAGATGAAGGGGGTGTGTGGTTGAGAAATGCATTTTACTGAGTGCAAAGGAGTAAATTGAAATATGTGAACATATGGCACCATTACTACAAGAACCCCTTTTCCTACTGCAGCTACTAGCTGTGAGACAGGAGAAGCTTTAGCTTCACATGAAGTTTGGAGTTTAGATAATTACACTGATTTGTACATATAAGTTAACTAAGGTGATCAGAGGACTTACCCTTGGAGAGTGATAGTGAAAAGTTTGGTCCAGTCTGAAATTTCAGGTAGAGGGCAGGAGAAGAATCAGCTCCATAAGAATGTATATAAAGGAGCCATGATAATGAAATAATAATTTTGATTTCTTTTATATCCATTGAATCCTGCTCTTTCAAACACTGTATGTGTGTATGTGGTGTGTGTGAGTGTAGTGCTCTGCACACAGCAGTATCACACTGGTTTAAATACTATGTCTTATTACTACATTTTAATAAGGAACAGTGAACATTCTCCATCATAAACATATTTTTATAATATGTTCATAACTACTCATCTATTTGCTGTTCTAGAAGAAATTTAGAATCATTTTTCCAGCATGGAAAGAAATCCTATTGAATTCTTAATTAAAATAACATTAATTGTAATAATTTGGAAAGAACTGGTATTTTTAATAATAATTCTATCTTATAATACATAGGTATTTTATTTATTCAAGCTTTTTGTTGTCCTGTTAATATTTTCTTCATTTAGTACTGAACATTTTCAATTATATGAATTCTTAGTTATTTTGTAATTTTTGTTGCAATTGTAGAATTTAGAGGGTAGTTTCAGCTGTTCTCTGAAATATAGGAACATTATTTTAGTGTATCCATTGTGCAAATCACCATTTTATTGTACTCTTATTAGTTTTCAAGTTTTTCATTTGATTCTCTGAGTTTTTTAATTGTATTCTAAATAATCAATGTTTTGTTGTTTTTCTGTTTTCCTCATAGGTCTTTGGAAGAGTTCCATTTCAACTTATAGTTTCTGGGTTTCTTCATTTGTTTGTTTACTTAAAGTTTCAATATTAAATTCTGATTTTATTGTACTGTGGTCAAAGAATGTTGTCTCAAAATACCTGCTTCCAAAATTTATGTATTCTTTATATGCAACTGAAAACATAATCAACTTTTGTAGTAAATGTTTCATAAAAACTTTAAAAAAGTAACTACTGAGAGATGGTGATTGGAATAGAAACAGATTTTAGATCTTCCCGAATTCCAAAATAAAAACAAATGAAAACAAATACTGATGCGAAATATCTATAGACAATTTTATAACTAAACTATGGGGAAATTGTTCCTCTCCAGCCCTGAAGTACAGGTGAGTGGGGAGAAACCCACCAACGACCATGAGATCTGAATATTATCAACATCTGTGTAGGAAGAAGCAGAAGGAAATAAAAGGGCTTCCAATAAACTTGGGAATAGGATAATTCAAACATAGCCTACAGGTATTCACTGAAAAGAAAGTGAGCCATTTTGAAAATAGAAGTTTAAATTGCCAGGGGTTTTGCTCACCTCAATAAAGTTTAAGTGCAATTATCCCAATGTAAATTCGCAGAGGCTACAGCACTCTAAACCCATGTACTCTCAAAACTGCTCTGCCACAGTGCAGGACTCTCTACAAAGGAGAAAATTGCTGGAAAAGAAATGAAAATTCAGTGAGAAAAGGATGACAAAGACATAGAATAGAAAAGGCCCAGATAAAGTGAAAGAGAGGAACAAAGCCAGGAAATGTTTAAACACAACCAGGTATATTTTTAACACTTCACAAAAACAGCATAAGTAGGATCTTTGCAAAGTTGAAAAAGCTATTAGGAACCATGTCTCTTATAGGTTTAAGGAAACTATCTTCACATGAGGAAGAGAAACAGGAAAGTAATGACATGAAATACTATACAAAATTATTATCTAAAATAAAAGAAAAAAGAAAATAATATCCCTATAGCTACCTAGTCTTTTGGTTGACATAGAACCCAAGCCTCTGTATCACAAGGCAAGCATGAGAATAATGATCTTCTTATATTCTTTCAGGTGGGTTAAATTTTCATGAGGTAAATCTTTGATATTTGTCTCCATTCAATTTCATTAGAATATGAGTAGTAGAAATTCAATCCATATTCTTCCAATAGGCTATATATTTGAGTTACATGATATTGGTATGATGTTTTATTTATCTATATATTATTATTTATTTTATTGAAAATTTAAAGTGCATCTTTCAAGGACTACTATCCATTGTTGTAAAAACACTTTCAGTCATTTGAAGCACAGTGGAAATAGAATTTAAGGTCATGAAGTGTTAAAAATTAGAAATCCTTGGGTAACTGTTTTAATGACTATATCATCAATAAGTTCATAAATTGTCAACTGTTTCTTCAAGGATGATTAAAATAAATAATATATACTAATAATATATATATGTAATAAATAATTTAAAAAGCTATAGTTCATTTTTAGTGGGTAAATATTATATCCATTTATACATGGTCTGAAAATGATTTTTACTATGAATTTGAAAACATTTATTTCTAGATATAAGAAAAGATTAATTTACAAAATAGTTCAGCCCAAGCTGTCACAATTAGAAGGATTTGATTAAATGTGTTTATTCTGAAATATCATTGAAGAAAACAAATTTAAAACATTTTCTTATAAATTACAGAGTTAATCTTGTATATGTGAGTTAAATAAATAAACCATATGAAATTGGTGATTTGACAACAATATTTCATCTTGTTGAACCCAAGTAAAATAAAATGTGAGCTATGTTAAAGAACTAGAAAGGCCAATATTCCTAACTTATTCAGAAATTAGGAATCGTAGAGAGGAAGTCTGCAGAATCACCATATTACACACAGCATGTTATCAAATATACATTTTAAAACAAATTAACATTTTAAAAACTAATCAAAGAATCTTCTTGTGGGAATTAAGAGAATAGAGAGAACTACCTTCTTGAATTAATAACTGTGATAGAATTAGTTGTATGTGGGATTTTCATTTTGTGAAATCTATAGCTAAAATTAAAGGGGATATTGAGAGGTTAACTTGAATTCTAAAAAATGGTGTGTTAAACTACCTAAAAACTCAGAACAACAAATTTGACAAATCTCTAAAATTGGACACCCAGACAACTGGACATTAATGTTGTGGCATCCCACTTTTCTGGATAATTATACATAGATATTAGGTGAAAACATTCATGCTCAATTCCAACCAAATGTTTCCATAAAACAAAATGTGTAATATATTTTAGTTTATCTAATTGTGAAACCATTTTCTTTTTAAGGGTACATTTTTATCTCCAAAAACTCTTTGTAGTCTCTCCAAAGAGAATTAACAACATGAACACTGGGACTGGTCATCATAAAATAAAATAAAGTCCACCATTTTTTTAAAACAGGGAAATCACTCCGAAGTCACACTGAGCTGCAGACTTAATGGTGGAAAACTGTTCCATCTCTTATTCTGTGCAAAGTTACCATGCAATTCTGTGCAATGTTACCATGAAATTTGAAAAGATTTTAATGTCTACAATTTGCTATTGCCCTTAATGATTCTTTTTAAATGTCTGGAAGATGAATTCAGAAGAGGAAAAAGTGTTCTCAAATTCTTAGGTCACTGAACTGATACACATATTCCCATGTATATCTTCCCAGCATTACTGAGAACTTGTCTTCGGTTCCCAAGAAAAAACTAGGTGATTGGTAGGTGTAGTATGTAACTACCACTCCAGCTGCCTTCAACTGGGCCATCTTAAAAGAAGAAAAAGAAACACTTATATATAAATGTCAAATTGTTTTCCCTCCTATCTTATTAAAGACAACCAGCCCAGACTCAGGCTAATAGCCCAACTTGGCCAAATCTAGAGATCAGGAAAGTCAGGTTTTTTTTTTAATTGAAAATCCCCAAAGACAGGGAAATTCTCAATGACAGTCAAGGATGATGAGGAAATTTTGTTTTTGTCATTCCCCAGAAGAAATGTAAAGTTCCAAAAAAGGAACTTTTCCTTTTCATGAGCATTTTCCTTGAAAGGTAAAAAACAAAAACAAAAACAAAAAAACAATGAATATAAGCAGAATGTTTTCACATGTAACAATTTCACGTAAATTGAATTATATAATTCTTCATTTAAAACAGGTGAGAGGTAATTTAATAACTGAGTTATAATACAATTTTCATATCATAGCTATTTTTAATAATTTATGTCATAACTGTATCTATATCCATATATTATATAAATGGAATCCTGAACATTTTTAAGATCTAAATTTTGAGAATTGTAATAGAAAAGTTAAAACTCAACACTTTCTTCCACAAAATCAAAATACAGATTGAATCAACTTGGTCAAAAAAACACATGAATACAACTGTTCTTTCTACCTCCTCCAAGATGTCATTGAAATGACAACCCTATCAATGATGAGATCACAGTGAAAGTTACAAAACTCAGTAGAATAATATCTCACATAAGTAGATCCATAAAATAAGATGTTTGATGCTAAATAAGAACTTGGTATAATGTAAAACATTCTTAAATAGAATATAAAATGAGTATGTTTAAAATGATTAAAGACAAAAGAAGAAGATGTAGAAATCATAAGTAAGGAAAGAGTAAGAGGGAAAAAGCAGATTTTTTTTCAATTAGCCAAATCATACAAATACTGGAAATCCAGAGAGGCGTCCAGTAGTAAATATGAAGTTTAGAGGTTACCAGAACTAAAGGAGAAGTTAGGATATGACTGAGATTAAAAATGTGTACTATATATTTAGGTCTTTAATCCATTTGGAGTTTATTTTTTGTGTATGACGCTAGGTAGGGTTCTAATTTCATTCTTTTGTATGTAGCTGTCCAGTTTTCCCAGCACCACTGATTTAAGAGGCTGTCTTTTCTGCATTGTATGTTCTTGCCCCTTTTGTCCTAAATTAGGTAACCATAGGCACTTGGGTCTATCTCTGGGTTTTCTGTCCTGTACAGTTGATCTATATTTCTGTTTTTCTGCCAGTACCATACTGTCTTGATTAATGTAGCTTTGTAGTATAGTTTGAAGTCAGGGAGCCTGATTCCTCCAACTGTGTTTTCCTTTCTCAATATTGTTTTGGCTATATGGGGTCTTTTGTGTTTCCATATAAATGGTAAATTTTTTTGTTGTAATTCTGTGAAGAATGCCACTGGTAGTTTGATAGAGATTGCATTGAATCTGTAGATTGCTTTGGGTAGTATAGTCATTTTCACAAGGTTGATTATTCCAATCCAACAACATGGTATATCTCTCCATCTGTTTGTATCATTTTTAATTTCTTTCATCAGTGTCTTATAGTTTTCTGCATACAGGTCTTTTGTCTCTTTAGGTAGGTTTATTCCTAGCTATTTCATTATTTTGTTGTGATGGTAAATGGGATTGTTTCCTTAATTTCTCTTTCGAATTTTTCATTGTTAGTGTATAGGAATGCCAGAGATTTCTGTGCATTAATTTTGTATCCTGTCACTTTACCAAATTCATTGATTAGCTCTGGTAGTTTTCTGGTAGCATCTTTAGGATTTTCTATGTATAGTATCATGTCATCTGCAAACAGTGACACTTTTACGTCTTCTTTTCCAATTTGTATTGTTTTTATTTCTTTTTCATCTCTGATTGCCATGGTTTGGACTTCCAAAACTATGTTGAACAAGAATGGTGAGAGTGACATCCATGTCTGGTTCCTGACCTTAGTGGAAATGCTTTCAGTCGTTCACCATTGAGTATGATGTTTGCTGTTGGTTTGTCATATATGGACTTTATTATTTTGAGGTAGGTTCCCTCTATGCCCATTTTCTGGAGAGTTTTTATCATAACTCAGTGTTGAATTTTTTCAAAAGCTTTTCCTATGTCTATTGAGATGATCATATGGTTTTTATTCCTTAATTTGTTAATATGGTGCATCACATTGATTGATTTGCATATATTGAAGAATCTTTGCATCCCTGAGGTAAATCCCACTTGATCATGTTGTATGATCCTTTTAATATGTTATTGGATACGATTTGCTTGTATTTTGTTCAGGATTTTTGCATCTATGTTCATCAGTGATATTGATCTATAATCTTTGTGATATCTTTTTCTGGTTTTGGTATCAAGGTGATGCTGGCTTTGTAGAATGAATTTTGGAGTATTCCTCCCTCTGAAATTTTTTGGAAGAGTTGGAGATGGATCGGTGTTAGCTCTTCTCTAAATGTTTGGTACTCCAAATGGATTAAAGACCTAATTGTAAGACCAGACACTATAAAACACTTAGAGGAAAACATAGTAAAAACACTCTTTGACATAAAAAGCAGCAAGATGGGTTTTTTTGACCCACCTCCTAGAGTAATGAAAATAAAAATAATCAAATGGTACCTAATTAAACTTAAAACCTTTTGCACAACAAAGGAAACCATAAGCAAGGTGGAAAGACAACCCGCTGAATGGGAGAAAATATTTGTAAATGAAACAACGGACAAAAGATTAATCTCCAAAATATACAAACAGCTCATAGAGCTCAATATCAAAAAACAAACCATCCAATTAAAAAATGGGCACACACTTAAATAGACATTTCACAAAAGAAGACATACAGATGGCCAAGAGGCACATGAAAGATGCTGAACAACACTAATTATTAGAGAAATGCAAATCAAAACTACAATGAGTTATCACCTCACACCAGTCAGAATTATCAAAAAATCTAGAAACAATATATTCTGGAAAGAGTGTGGTGAAAAGGGAAGCCTATTGCACTGTTGGTGGGAATGTAAATTGATACAGCCACTATGGAGAACAGTATGGAGGTTCCTTAAAAAATAAAAATAGGGCTTCCCTGGTGGTGCAGTGGTTGAGAGTCCGCCTACTGATGCAGGGGAAACGGGTTTGTGCCCTGGTCTGGGAAGATCCCACATGCCGTAGAGCAGCTGGGTCCATGAGCCATGGTCGCTGAGCCTGCGTGTCCGGAGCCTGTGCTCCGCAATGGGAGAGGCCACAACAGTGAGAGGCCCATAAACCCAAAAAAATAAATTAATTAAAAAAAATAAAAAAATAAAAATAGAACCATCATATGACCCAGCAATCCCACTACTGAGCATATACCCTGAGAAAACAGTAATTCAAAAAGACACATGCAGGGCTTCCCTGGTGGTACAGTGGTTGAGAGTCCGCCTGCCGATGCATGGGACACGGGTTCATGCCCCAGTCCAGGAAGATCCCACATGCCGCGGAGCGGCTGGACCCGTGAGCCATGGCCGCTGATCCTGCGCGTCCGGAGCCTGCGTTCTGCAATGGGAGAGGCCACAACAGTGAGAGGCCCGAGTACTGCAAAAAAAAAAAAAAAATAGGACACACGCACCCCAATATTTATTGCAGCACTATTTACAATAGCCAGGACATGGAAGTAATCTAAATGTCCATCAACAGATGAATGGATAAAGAAGGAATGGCACATATATACAATGGAATGTTAGCCATAAAAAGAAATGAAATTGAGTTCTTTGTAGTGAAGTGGATGGACCTTGAGTCTGTCATACAGAGTGAAGTATGTCAGAAAGAGAAAAACAAATACCATATGCTAACGCATATATATGGAATCTAGAAAAAAAAATGGTTCTGTTGAACCTAGGGGCAGAACAGGAATAAAGACGCAGTCGTAGAGAAGGGAGTTGAGGACTCAGGGAGGGGGAAGGGTAAGCTGAGACAAAGTGAGAGAGTAGCGTTGACATATATACACTACCAAATGTAAAATGGATAGCTAGTGGAAGCAGCATCATAGCACAGGGAGATCAGCTATGTGCTTTGGTACCACCTACAGGGGTGGGATAGGGAGGGTGGGAGGGAGGCTCAAGAAGGGCGGGATATGGGGTTATATGTATGCATATAGCTGATTCCCTTTGTTGTACAACAGAAACTAACACAGTATTGTGCAGCAATTATACTCTAATAAAGATCTACAATAAATGTATACTATATAAAACTTCAGACATAAATAAATGAGAAATTAATATCTATTCTTTCCAAGAAAGCTCCTTAATATTCCTAGTTCAAATAAGTAAATGCAATGTACAATAGTCAGCAGTAGTATGACAGTGAAAATTATAATTTGACTAATAATATAATTAAACACATTTGTAATATATAGGCCAGTTAGATCCCTAACTCTCCTTCTTTAGTAGTTTGTTACTATGCCTAAAGTAGTACTCTATCAACTGGAACTTCTGACATATAAGAGTCCCAGAATGTGTGCTAATGCCAGAGAATAAAATCAGTGCACCAGGTAACTTACTCCTGCCCACACCTCACTTGACCTTTATCCCATTTCTTTCCAGCCATCAGAGGAAATCTCCAGTTATCAGTACAAACATTCACTGAAAGGTTTACAGGAGTTAACAAATATGAACAAAATACAAGAAGTCAACCAACAGTTGACGAAAATCAACAACATAAAAGAGAGGTACTAATTTTAATAGACAACTAAAGAATTAATCTCCAGGCAATAAAGTTAATAGAGGAAATGTCAAAAAACATAAGTACAATTTACATCCATTGAAAAATCCAAAAGTATAATATACCCATTCAAAAAGGCTGCTATGAAATAATATATGAAAATTAATTTTATAAATTATAAATGTGATAAATGAAAAAATTAATTATAATAGTATAGATGACTAACAAAATAGATTTAGTCGAAGATGTATAAAGTTATCTAGAATATATAATAGAAGAGTTCTCCCAGAATACACTACAAAAGGACAAAGAAATAGTGAGAGAAGAAAACTTTTATTCCAACACCCATATAATTAGGACTTCTGTAAAGAAAGAATAAAAGGGAGACAACTTTAAAAATAACAATCAAAAATTTTGCCATTATAATAGACATGTATAAATCTTTCACTTTTTTTCATTTCTCAACCCAGCTCTTAATGAGTCCCTTATCCAGTTTCCACCTAGCCACCAGAATGAATTTTTAAAATATAAAATGGAAACTTTGGTCTTTGATTAAGCCATCCACAGCCTTCCATTGTTTATAGAAAAACAAAATCTAATTCCTTGATTTGATTTAGCCCCATGACTACCTCTCAAACCTCCCATCATTCTACTTTTCCTTTCCTCATTATACACCATTATCGTGATCTTCTATTAGTTCCCAGTAAACATCAAGATATTTCCTGTCTCTTGGCCTTTGGGCTTTCTGTTCCTCTTGCCTGGACTAAGCTCCCCAATTCATACTCAAGCATTTCACTAATATGCTTCCTATTTCTTCTTCACACTAGTATTATGTACCATTCTCCTTAGGAAAGCTTACCCTCATCAAAACGACTATTTGCCTTTTACTATTCTTTATCATAACTTGCTGTGTATTTCCTCTATAATGCTACCAGGATCTGTAGGTTGAAATTTTTACATAATTGCTGTCCAACACAGTGAAATACAATTTCCAGGAGAATAGGGGCCTTCTCTGTCTGGTTCTCCATTTTATGACCAGCATTTAGCTCGGTAAGTAGCCTAGCACAAGATAAGTACTCAATATATTTGTTAAGTCAGTGAACAAATGAATTCATTTGGAAGGGTACAATAAGGGTTCAATACAATTCAATAAAAATGGTATGCATCTCTACTTAGTTACGGTGGAATTCAGAATTCAAAGGATAAATAGAGCATATTTTAGGAGGCACAGAGAAGAAGTGATGTCACAGAAAATGTTGGAATGAAGCAGTGGAATAATTGGCCCCTTCACTGAAACAACTTTAAGATGGCAAATATTAAAATAATCAATTTTTTTCAGAACTCTGAAATCTAATCCAAAATTTACAGCAACTAGGGAGCTGCTTAATGAAGAAAAAGACAGGTAAATTTTGGTTAGACAGCATCTACAAATTATAAGTATAATTTTAAACAGTCTACAAATCATATATATATAATATATGCTATATTTCATATATATATATGACAAACTAAAAGCAAAAAATACATATGAAGGCTAAAAACACAATTAGGAAGTGCTCACATCACATTGGAATAAAATATCTAAAATTGGAACTATACAGAGAGTAATTATCCTGTCTCAGACCAAAGGCTGCAAGCAAATTTAAGAAACATTTCATATTTAGAATAATAAGAATAAATTGAATAGCAAGGATAGGCAAACCACAATGGAAGTATGGATAAATTAATATCAGAAACAATAAGATTCAAGGTAAACATTTTAAAGAGTACAAATATGAATATTTTATATAAATGAAAAACAGATTCCACCAGGAATATATGATAAAAATGAATCTTTATGTACCCAGAAGCACAGCTTTGAATTATATAAAGTGTAAACTGTTCAAAATACAAGAAACAGAAAATGCTTATTTTCAAACATTATTGAAATAAATTTTAATAATTCTCTATTATAATACCAAAAAAACTCAATAATTTCTAAGGAACAAAATATAGAGCACACACCCATTTATAGCAGTGCAATAAAACTATAAATAAAACCAAAATGAGAATATCCCAACATAATCCAATAGAAAGTTAAGGACAAAAATAATTCTTCTAGATAATTATTTCAGTAAAAGGGAAAACAAACCTGAACTCACATTTTCTTTGTACATCAACAACCAGGATAGTCAAACCAAAAGCTGTGGAATGTGGCAAAAATGACGTTCATAGAAACTGTATTAGTGTATTTATTTATGAATTTTGCATTAAACACATATTATGAGACAATCATTATTCTAGGAGCTGGTAGAATTTTTTTTAATCAATATAATTCAGTTAGAATATACCAACAACAAAATGTACAGATTTTAAATGTGTAGATAGATGAGTTTTTATAACTGATTTCCATCTTGATTTCTTCTTTGACCCATTGGTTGATCAGGAATATGTTGTTTAATTTCCACATATTTGTGAATTTTCCAGCTTTCCTCCTCTTTTACACTCACCTAACCACCACCACAATCATAATAAGTAACATTTCCTTTACAATAAAAAATGTTCCATCATGTGCCTTCCCAGTCACTTTTTCTTATATCTCTGGACACAGGCAACCATGGTACTGATTTCTAATACTATACATGTTTTACAAGTTCTTTGAGTCAATACAAATGGAATCAGACAATATGTAATTTTTGTGTAAGATTTCTTGTCTTAACAATGTCTGTAAGATTCGTCCTTGTTGTTGTATTAACAGTTCTGCATTTTCAACTGCTGAGATAAAAGCATACAAGAATTTGATTGTACAGATTTACTATAATATGTTTATATATTCACTGCTAATGTACATTTGGATTATGTCCAGTTTGTCGTGATTAACAATAAGGTTGCTATTAACACTCATGTATATGTCTCTGTCTGGACAGCATGTTTTTATTTCCCTTAGGTAAATACCTGGAAGTGGAATTATTGAATCATATGGCAAATTTATGTTACTTTATAGGAAGCTGCCAAATTGTTTCTCAAAATGACTGCAATATACCTTCTTTCTTGGAAAATTTGAGAAGAGTAGAATATATATAATGAAGAAAAGAATAAAAGAAAATTATTTTGTAATAATAATTACAAAATAATTTTTATTTTGTAATTACCCACATCCAGAGATGACTATTATCATTTTGGTGAATTTCCATTCATTTTATTATCTCTCTCCCCTCCTTCTCCTTCTCCCTTTCCCCTTCTTTCTCTCTTTCTCTCTCTCTCTCTCCCCTCATAAGATACATATATATGTATATATAAACATAGGCACATATGTTTTTGTGCATATATTGATTCTGATTTTGGATCATATCATAAGAGAAATATATAACAAAATTTGTATCACACTATATAAAAAGGTTTAAAATCCCATTGAACTTATCATGAGCTTTCTCCATATTATTAGTTTGTCTTCAAAAGCATGAAACTGGGGTGGGATAGAGAGGGTGGGAAGGAGGGAGATGCAAGAGGGAAGAGATATGGGAACATATGTATATGTATAACTGATTCACTTTGTTATAAAGCAGAAACTAACACACCATCGTAAAGCAATTATACCCCAATAAAGATGTTAAAATAAATAAATAAATAAATAAATAAATACTCCACAGCAAAAAATAAAATAAAAGCATGAAACCTTGGTCCTCTGATGTCTGTTAATTTTATTTGATACCAGATCATTCTGTGATTCTCTTTCATTGAGTATTTCAGTTTTAATTATTACTTAGTATTTATATTACCTGTAAGTTTCATGAGAGTTGCTTTGTTTGACACTGTTTCCCCAGTACTTAAGGGCTAGCCAATATTAGGTTTCCAGTTAACACTGTATACAATGACTTTGACATATGCACTTAGACAAACATCACACCAAGTATATTTTATTTTTTTTTAATTCAAGGGAACCACTTGCAGTAGTTCAATCAACTAGCAATATTTCAATATTTCATAGCTACCAAATCAAAAGAGGGAAGTAAAATAAAGAAAAGGTAATATGAGTAGCACAACATATGACACTGCCTTTACTTGACTTATTTCATCCATGTGTCCTAGCAGCTTAAGTAGTAACTCACACATAGTGTGTATGCAATAGGTATTCATTTTATAAATGAATGAATTTCTTTTCCCTCAGCTTTATTAAAATATAATTGACATTTAACATTATGTAAGTTTAAGGTGTACAGCATGTTTATTTGCTACATTTATATAATGCAAAAATAATTACCACCATAGCATTAGTTAACACCCCCATCGCATCACATAATTACCATTTCTTTTTTTGTGATGAGAAGATTTAAGATCTACTCTTAGCAAGATTCAAGTATATAATACAGTAGTATTAGCTATAATCTACTGTTTCTCTGAATTAGGGAGTTTTTAGATTCCTCATGTAAGTGATATCATATAGTATTTGTCTTTCTCTGTCTGACTTATTTCACTTTGCATAACGCCATAAAGGTTCATCCAAGTTGTTCACAAATGGAAAGATTTCTTTCTTTCTCATGGCTGAATAGCATCCCATTGTGTGTGTGTGTGTGTGTGTGTGTGTGTGTGTGTGTATACCACCTCTTCTTTATCTATTCATCTGTCAATGGTCACTTATGTTGGCTATTGTGGGTAATGCTGCAATGAACATGGAGTGCAGATATCTCTATGAGATCCTGATTTCAATTCCTTTGGATATACACCCAGAAGTGGGATTGCTGGATCATAGGGTAATTCTATTTTTAATTTTTTGAGGAAACTCAATTCTGTCTTCCATAGATCCTGTTGCCAATTTGAATTCCCACCAACAGTGCCAAAGTGTCCCCTTTTCTCTGCAGTTTTGCCAATTCTTCTTATTGTTGTCTTTTTGATGATAGCCATTTGAACAGGTGTGAAGTGATATTTCACTTTCGTTTTTATTGGAATTTCCCTGATGATTAGTGATGTGGAGCAAATTTTCATGTGCCTGTTGGCCATTTGGATATCTTTGAAAAACTGTCTACTGAGTACAACTGCACATTTTTAATTGAATTGTTGTTTTTTTGTTGTTACTGAGTTGTATCAGTTCCCTTCATATCATTTATATTAACCCATTATAAGATAAGTAGGTTACAAATATTTTCTCCCATTCCATAGGTTGGCTTTTAATTTTTGTTGATGGTTTCTTTTGCTGTGCATAAATTTTTGGTTTGATGTAGTCCCACTTGTTTATTTTTGCATAATTTTACTTGTGCTTTTGGTGTCATATCCAGGAAATTGCTGACAAAAACAATCTCAAGAAGCTTGTTCCCTGTTTCCTTCTAAGAGTTTGATGGTTTCTGATTTTATGTTTAAGTCTTTAATTCATTTTGAGTTAATCTCCATGATTGGTGTAAGATAGGGGTCCAATTTCATTTTTTGCTTGTGGCTATCCAGTTTTCTCAACAAAATTTATTGAAGAGACTATCTTTTCCCTAATTGAGAATTCTTGGTTACCTTGTCAAATATTGGTTGACCGAATGTGTGGGAGTTTATTTCTGGGCTGTCAACTCTGTTCCATTGGTCTATGTGTCTCCATTTCAGCCAGTACCATACTGTTTTGATGACTTTATCTTTGTATTATAGTTTGAAATCATAAAGTGTGATGTCTCTGGCTTTATTCTTTCTCAGGATCACTCTGTTTATTCTAGGTTTTCTTGTGGCTTCATGCAAATTTTAGGATTATTTTCTCTTTCTATGAAAAATGTCATTGGAATTTTGATGGGGATTGTGTTGAATCCATAGATGGATTTAGGTAGTGTGGGCATTTTAACAATATTAATTCTTCTGATTCATGAGCATGGGTCCTGTGTCTTCTTCAATTTCTTTTATCTAAGGCATGTAGTTTCCAGTTCACAAATATTTCACCCCCTTGGTTAAATTTATTCCTAAGTATTTTATTCTTTCTGATGCTGTTGTGAGTAGGATTATTGTTATTTATTCATTTTTCAAATATTTTGTTGTTATCGTATAAAAAGGCAGCTACTTTCTCTATGTTGATTATGTATCCTGCACCATAACTTAATTTGTTGATTAATTATAGCAGGTTTTGATGGAGTCTTTAAGATTTTCTATATATAAGATCATGTCATCTGCAAACAAATACAATTTTACTTCTTTTTTCATCATTGAGTGCTTTTTGCTTCCTTATTTTGCCTGGTTGCTGTGGTTAGTACTTTCAGTACTATTGTGAATAGAAATGGTGAGAGTGAGAATTTTTCTGTTGTTCCCGATTTTAGAGGAAAGTTTTCAACTTTTAACTACTGACTATGATGTTAGCTGTGTGTTTGCCATATATGGTCTTCATTGGGCTGAGGTATATTTCTTCTATACCCAACTTGTTGAGCATTTTTATCATTAAAGGACATTGTATATTGTCAAATGCTTTTTCTGCATCTATTGAGATAATCATATGATTTTTATCTTTCATCCTATTAATGTAGTGACTCACATTTGCATCTGTTGAAACATCCTTGCATCCAAGGGATAAATCTCACATTATCATGGTGAATGATCCTTTTATTGTATGCTAAATTTGTTCTACTACCACTTTGTTGATAATGTTGGCATCTATATTCATCAGGGATATTGATCTTTATATATTTTTTGTGTGTGTCCTTATCTGGTTTTGGGCACAGGGTAATGGTGGCTGAGTAAAATAAGTTTAGAAGTGTTCCCTCTTCTTTAATTTTTTTCAGAGTTTGAGAAGGATTAGCATGACTTCTTTTTAAAATATCTGGTAGAATTAAGCAATGAAACCATCTAGTAATAGACTTCTGTGCTGGGAGTTTTTTGATTACTGATTCAATCTTCCTACTCATTATTGATCTGATTTTCTTCAGATCAGTCTTGATAAGTTGCATGTTAATAGGAATTTATCCATTTCTTTAAGGTTATCCAGTTTGCTGGCACATAATTGTTCATAGTAGTCTCTCATGATCCTCTCTGTTTCTGTGGTATCTGTTGTAATGTCTCATCTTTCATTTCCGATTTTATACATTTGAGTCATCTCTCTTTTATTCTGAGGTAACTAATGTTTGTCATTTTTGTTTATCTTTCCAAAGAACCAACTCTTAGTTTCATTGATCATTTTTATTGATTTTCCAGTCTCTATTTTATTTATTTCTGATCTGACCCTTGTTATTTCCTTCCTTCTGCTAACTTTGGGCTCACTTTATTCTTTATTTCTACTTCCTTGCGATGTAAAGTGAGGTTGTTTATTTGAGATTTTAAAATTTCCTAATGTAAGTGTTTATCACTATAAATTTTCCACTTAAAACTGTTTTTGCAGCATTCCATAAGTTTTGATATGTTGTGCTTCCATTTTCACTTGTTTCAAGATATTTCTTTGATACATATTTTGATTTCTTCCTTGACCCATTAGTTGTTCAGGATCATGTTCTTTAATCTCCACATATTTGTGAATTTTCCAGCTTTTCTCCTGTTATTGATTTCTAGTTTCATATTTTTGTGATCAGAAAAAATAGTTGGTATGATCTCAATCTTCTTAAAATTGCTAAGGCTTTTTTTTTAACCTATCATGTGATCTATCCTGTATAAGGTTCTATCTGCACTTAGAAGAATATATATCAGATGAAATGCTTTGTATATATCTGTTGACTCCATTTGGTCTAAAATATGGTTCAAGTCCAACATTTCCTTGTTGATTTTCTGCCTGAATGACTTAAACATTGTTAAAAGTGGGGTATTGATGTCCCCTATTATTATTGTATTGTTGTCTATTTCTGCCTTCAGTCTGATAGTATTTGCTTAATATACTTAAGTGCTCCAATGTTGGGTGCATACACACATTTATGGTTGTTATATCTTCTTGATGAATCGACCCCTTATCATTATATAATGACCATCTTTGTCTCTTTTTACCATTTTTAGCTTACAGTCATTTGGTCTAAGTATAGCTACTACTGATCTTTTTTTGGTTTCCACTTGCATGGAATATCTTTTTCCATCCCTTCACGTTGATCCTATATGTGTCCTTAAAACTGATGTGAGTCTCTTGTAGGCAGCATATAATTGGGTCTTGTTTTTTCATCCATCCAGGCACTCTATGTCTTTTGATTGGAGAATTCAATCAATTAACATTTAGAATAATTATTGACAGGCAAAGACTTACTAATGTCATCTTATTACTTTTTTTTTCTGTCTGTCTTGTAGTTTCATTTTTCTTTTTTTTCCTTTCTTGTTTACTTCCTTTGTAAATTTATGATTTACATAGTTGCATGCTTTGATTCCCTTCTCTTTATCTTTGTATATGTATTGTAGATTTTTGTTTTGTGGTTCCCATGAAGCTTACATAAAGCATGCTTTAACCCAAGGTCTAGTGGTCCAGGGCAACATCTTCAGGGGAGTATGGTGGCACTGGAAGTGGGAGAAGCTTGGTGTCTCTGGCTCAGTTCACTGAGGTCCACAGCATCAACAACTGTGTGGTCCTTGGCAAACACTGTGGGGAGTCCACAGGGTCTTTAAGGGCTGTAGAGATCCTATGACACCTCCAGGTATAGCTGTTAGGAGCCAGGGAATGCAGCAGTGGTGACTAAAGCCAGTGATGTGCATGAAGTTGTCTGTGGGAGCCAGCTGAAGGTGCCTGTGTAGTGACAGGGGCCAGTTGATGACACACTCATAATGATTGAAAGCTAGGGCAGGTGGAAAAACTATGGGCTTACTGGCAGCTGTGGAGGTTGTCCCTGGCTGTCAGTGTGCTTTCCTATAGCTTCACATTCTCCCCTCAGATATGCACACTACAGTGGACACTAGTGACAGGGGTAGAGCTGGGAGTATGCAGGTACACAGCTAGAGACACTATCTACAGGTGGGTATGGTGGTGCTGGGCAGTAACAGAAGGAAGGTCCTGACCTGGGCTCATAAGTAGCTGCAAAACTCTGACTATTGGTGTACTTTTCTGTGGCTTCACACTCTCCCAGGCGTGTACACTGTAATGGAGGCTGGTGATGGACTTCAGGCTAGGGTTATGCATGTACACAGCTGGCAAAACTAGCTACAAGTGAGCTCAGTGGCACCAACCAGTGACAAATGGCAGGGTTTGATCTAAGTCTATAAGTACCTGTCAGGACTCTAGAAGTCCCTGTGCTTCCTGTGGCTGTATTTTCTACCCACTCAGTGTTCACACTGCAATGGAGGCTAGTGACGGGGATCAAGCAGGGGACATGCAGGTGCACAGCAGGAGGGGCTGGTTACAAGTGAACACAGTGGTGTCAGCCAGTTGCAGAAAATAGGACCTGATCAGGCCAGCAAGCAGCTGCAGGGGGCACTGGCTATAACTGCATTACCTGCGGCCACACACTTTACCCCCATTTCTGCACACTGCAGTGGAGGCCGATGATAGGTGTCAGAATGGTGGCATGCAGGTACACTGCTGGAGATGCTATCCCCAAGCACAGGCACAGTAGTGGGGGTCAGCCAGAGGCAGGAGGGGTTTAGGCTGGTGTCTTCCAATTGCATAGCTGCAGAAGCCCATGTTGGCTGCAAGGGTGGTCCATGAGCTACAGTTGGGTTGGGGAGAGACTCAGTGCTTTCCCCTTTATACTTGTACATCTACAGAAACCTTAAATGGCTGCTGGTGTGGGTCCCAGCCTCTGGCAGGGGCAGGGGTAAGGACTCAGGTAGATGGAGTCAGCCAAAGAAATACCTGTGGAACAAAAGCTGGTGATATCTGCAAAGGGTACATGGTGGCTGTGCTGGTCATTTGTTTCCTCAGTAGCAAACACTTCTGAGTTAGTCTGCAGATCAGGTGTCTGTAAACCTGACTGCTTCTGCCATAATAGCCTCTGCTTTTCTTCCTTGTTCATAATGAGCTCAATACATCTCAGCTTCGCCAGTCTGGGTGGAGTGAAACCAAAGTGGGAACACTGGGCACTACCCCACCAGGCTGGAGAAGATGATTGCTCACCCTGTTCTTCCTTTCCTGCAGAGAGGAACACTTTCTAGAAAGTAAGTTCCTTCTTGGCACTGAACAATGCCAGGTTTCAGGATAAGATGATGCAGGCAAAATGAAGTCGTCTTCCTCCTCTTCTTGTATGATTATTCTGTTCTTGTTTTTGCTGTTGATGTTCCAGAGTATTGTTAAAACTTCCTAAGTGCATTCGAGAGGTCTCCCAGAGCTGTTTTTGTTCATAGGTAGCTGTGCAATCATCGATCTTTGTGGTGGAATGGGGAAGCTGGGTTTTCCTACATTGCCATTTTCCCCTATAAATGAATGAGTTTATTAAGTTAGCTATAAATGTTTGGGGGGATAAGTCTAAGCCTCTTCTTATGAATCAGTTTTAACAGTTTCCATTTCTCAATTTATCTTTTCTGCAACTATACTCTTTTTCTCTCCCATACTAGTCCTTTGCTAGAGAAAAACCCAAAAGTATGGTGTGAAAGAAAAAAAAAACTTTTATCATGCAAGGTCATAATTATTTGGATGCTCAGAAGAGTTCTAGAATGATGCAGGACATATCTACAATGGTATATCCATCTAAAATCTTACCCCATTACTTTGAAATAGGGTTATACAACCTTTATACAACTGCTATTTTGGAGTAGGAAATTGTATGTTTGGGGAAGTGGAAGCTGCCCTGTGCATTTTAGGATGTTTAGCAGTATCCTTGGCCTCTACTCACTAAATACCAGTAGCACTTCCACGAGGCATTACAATCAAATAATGACAAATTTCCAAACGTTCTTGAGGGGAAAAGTTGTCCAAAGTTGAGAACCACTACTCTAAAGTAGCAAAACAGTCAGAATACACACCTCACACCATTCTTATGCAAGCAGTTAGGCAAAGAATGATGACTTAATGGAAGGAAGCCATATATGTTGTGTTTCTTGATTTTCAGAATGTCTGATTCTATCCCAATGGGCACACATAAAAATTTTTTTTAAGTTTATAAATATAACAAATTTGTTTAGTACTAGGTAAGAGCCTAACTTTAGAAAGTTTAGAACTTAAAAAAATTAAAGTTAAGATCTTGGAACATAAGATTATAAGTGGTATGAAAGACATTAAAGCTACATCAACTTTTATTTAAATTTTAGGATTTGTAAATATGTATACTTACAAATATATTTATATCACAAAGTCTCTAATATTTGGAGTTATTACCAAGGGTATGAATAAGATAAAGCATATATGAATATATAGAATTAAAATAGTGGTGAATGTCCTAGGTCTCAAGTCAGAAACTTATGCACAAGTCCAAATTTGACTATCTTCTTATCCCAAGTCTTCTGACTCTCAATCCAGTGTTCTTTCATTGATACTTCTTGTAACACTAGAAAAACAGTCAGAAAATAATACAAATAATTGAATTTATACACTATAGAATATACAGGAAATTTATAAATTGTATGTATAAGAGTAAAACATCACTATCTTTTTGGCATCACTAAAAGTGAGTTAGCCAAAATAGTTAAGAGAAGCATTGAAGTTAGGGCACTGTTCAAATTCTTTCTTTCTTTTTTTATTTTCTTTTTAAAAACTGACTTTACTTTTTAGAGCAGTTTTACATTCACAGCAAAATTGATCAGAAAGTACAGAAATTTCCCATACATCCTGCTGCCCCCCACCACAGACAGCCTCCCTCACTATCAACATCCCCCAACAGAGAGGGATATTTGTTACAATTGATGAACCTACATTGACACATCATTATCACACAAAGTTGATAGTTTACATTAGGGTTAATTCTTGGTGTTGTACATTCTATAGATTTTGACAAATATATAATGTGTATCTACTATTGTAGTATCATATAGAACAGTCTTACAACCCTAAAAATCATCTGTACTCCACCTATTCATCCCTCCCCTCCTAACTCCCAGTGACCACTGATCTTTTTGCTGTCTCCATAGTTGTGCCTTTTCCAGAATCACATATATTTGGAATCACACAGCATGTAGCCTCTTCAGATTGGCTTCTTTCACTTAGGAATATGCATTGAAGTTTCCTTCATGTATTTTCATGGCTTAATAGCTCATTTCCTTCTAAAACTGAATAATATTCCATTGTATGGATATACCACAGTTTATTTATCCATTCACCTACTGAAGGACATCTTGGTTGCTTGCAGGTTTTGTCAATTATGAGTAAAGCTGCTATAAACAGCTGTGTGCAGATTTCTGTGTGGGCATAAGTTTTCGACTCTTTTGGATAAACACCAAGGAGCATGAATTCTGAATCATCTGGTTAGACAATGTCTAGTTTTTGTGTAGTGTACCTTTGAGGACTAACTGTAGCTAATTCTTATTGAGTCCCCTTGATTAAGAGTGCAAGTTCTGGAGACAGATTGCCTGAGTTTTTATTTCGTTATTTTTTTAATGTGGCATTCCATTTTATTTTAATTTTTTAACATTTTATTGGAGTATAATTGCTTTACAATGGTGTGTTAGTTTATGCTTTATAAAAAAGTAAATCAGTTATACATATTCATATATCCCCATATCTCTTCCCTCTTGCGTCTCCCTCCCTCCCACCCTACTAGCTGGTCAAAAAACACCGAGCTGATCTCCCTGTGCTATATGATTGCTTCTCACTGGCTATCAATTTTACAATTAGTAGTCTATATATGTCTATATATACACTACCATTCTTTCATTTTGTCCCAGCTTACCCTTCCTGCTCCCCGTGACCTCAAGTCCATTCTCTAGTAGGTCTGCATCTTTATTCCAGACTTGCCCAAAGGTTCTTCATGACCAATTTTTTTTTCTGTTTTCTTTTTTTTAGATTCCATATATATGTGTTAGCATACAGTATTTGTTTTTCTCTTTCTGAATTACTTCACTCCGAATGACAGACTCTAGGTCCACCAACATAATGACAAATAACTCAATTTTGTTTATCTTTATGGCTGAGTAATGTTCCATTGTATATATGTGCCACATCTTCTTTATCCATACATCGGTCAATGGACACATAGGTTGCTTCCATGAGCAGGCTATTGTAAATAGAGCTGCAATGAACATTGTGGTAATGACCCTTTTTGAATTATGATTTTCTCAGGGTATATGTCCAGTAGTGGGATTTCTGGGTCATGTGGAAGTTCTATTTTTAGTTTTTTAAGGAACCTCCATACTGTTCTCCATACTAGCTCTATCAGTTTACATTCCCACCAACAGTGTATGAGGGTTCCCTTTTCTCCACATCCTCTCCAGCATTTATTGTTTCTAGATTTTTTGATGATGCCCAGTCTGACTGGTATGAGATGATATCAAACTGTAGTTTTGATTTGCATTTCTCTAATGATTAAAGATGCTGAGCATTCTTTCATGTGTTTGTTAGGAATCTGTATATCTTCTTTGGAGAAATGGCTATTTAGCTCTTCTGCCCATTTTTGGATTGGGTTGTTTGTTTTTCTGATATTGAGCTGCATGAGCTGCTTGTAAATTTTGGGGATTAATCCTTTGTCAGTTGCTTCATTTGCAAATATTTTACGCCATTCTAAGGGTTGTCTTTTCCTCTTGTATATGTTTTCCCTTGCTGTGCAAAATATTTTAGGTTGCATTAGGTGCCATTTGTTTATCTTTTTTTAAATTTTCATTTCTCTAGGAGGTGGGCCAAAAAAGATCTTGCTGTGATTTATGTCATAGAGTGCTCTGCCTAGCTTTTCCTCTAAGAGATTGATAGTGTCTGGCCTTACATTTAGGTCTTTAATCCATTTTGAGTTTATTTTTGTGTATGGTGTTAGACAGTGGTTTTATGTCATTCTTTTACATGTACCTGTCCAGTTTTCCCAGCACCACTTATTGAAGAGGCTGTCTTTTCTCCATTGTATATTCTCGCCTCCTCTATCAAAGATAAGGTGACCATATGTGTGTGGGTTGATCTCTGGCTTTTCTATCCTGTTCCATTGATCTATATTTCTGTTTTTGTGCCAGTACCATACTGTCTTGATTACTGTAAATTTGTAGTATAGTCTGAAGTCTGGGAGCCTGATTACTCCAGCTCCATTTTTCATTCTCAAGATTACTTCGGCTATTTGGGGTCTTTTGTGTTTCCATACAAATTGTGAAATTTTTTGTTCTAGTTCTGTGAAAAATGCCAGTGGTAGTTTGATAGGGATTGCATTGAATCTATAGATTGCTTTGGGTAGTAGAGTCATTTTCACAATGTTGATTCTTCCAATCCAAGAATATGGTATATCTCTCCATCTATTTGTATCATCTTTAATTTTTTTCTCAGTGTCTTATACTTTTCTGCCTACAGGTTTTTTATCTCCTTAGGTAGGTTTATCCCTAGGTGTTTTATTCTTTTTTTGCAATGGTAAATCGGAGTGTTTTCTTAACTTCAGTTTTAGGTTTTTCATCATTAGTGTCTAGGAATGCAAGAGATTTCAGTGCTTTAATTTTGTATCCTGCTACTTTACCAAATTCTTTGATTAGCTCTAGTAGTTTTCTGGTAGAATTTTTAGGATTCTCTATGTAAAGTATCATGTCATCTGCAAACAGTGACAGTTTTACTTCTTTTGTGATTTGGATTCCTTATATTTATTTTTCTTCTCTGAGTGCTGTGGCTACAACTTCCAAAACTATGTTGGATATTAGTGGTGATTGTGGGCAACCTTTTCTTGTTTCTGATCTTAGTGGAAATGGTTTCACATTTTCACCATTCAGGATGATGTTGGCTGTGAGTTTGTCATACATGTCCTTTACTATGTTGAGGTAAGTTCTCTCTGTGCCTACTTTCTGGAGGGATTTTATCATAAATCTGTGTTGAATTTTGTTGAAAGCTTTCTCTGAATCTATTGAGATGAACATATGCTTTTTCTCCTTCAATTTTTAATATGGTGTATCACATTGATTGATTTGCATATATTGAAGAATCCTTGCATTCCTGGGATAAACCCCACTGGATCATGGTGTATGATCCTTTTAATGTGCTGCTGGATTCTGTTTGCTAGTATTTTGTTGAGGACTTTCACATCTGTGTTCACCAGTGATATTGGTCTGTAGTTTTCCTTTTTGTGGCATCTTTGTCTGGTTTGGTATCAAGGTGATCGTGGCCTCATAGAATGAGTTTCGGAATGTTCCTCCTGCTATATTTTGGAAGAGTTTGAGAAGGATAGGTGTTAGCTCTTCTCTAAATATTTGATAGAATTTGCCTGTGAAGCCACCTGGCCCTGGGCTTCTGTTTGTTTGAAGATTTTTAATCACAGTTTCAATTTCAGTGCTTATGATTGGTCTGATCTTATTTTCTATTTCTTCCTGGTTCAGTCTTGGAAGGTGGTGCATTTCTAAGAATTTGTCCATTTCTTCCAGGTTGCCCATTTTATTGACATATAGTTGCTTGTATTAATCTTTCATGATCCTTTGTATTTCTTCTGTGCCTGTTGTTACTTCTCTTTTTTCATTTCTAATTCTATTGATTTGAGTCTTCTCCCTTTTTTTGTTGATGATTCTGGGTAATGGTTTACCAATTTTGTTTATTGTGTTGAAAATCCAACTTTTAGTTTTATTGATCTTTGCTATTGTTTCCTTAATTTCTTTTTAATTTATTTCTGATATGATCTTTATGATTTCTTTCCTTCTTCTAATTTTGGGTGTTTTTTTCTTCTTTCTCTCATTGCTTTAGGTGGAAGGTTAAGTTTTTTATTTGAGAGGTTTCTTGTTTCTTAAGGTAGGATTTTATTGCTATAAACTTCCCTCTCAGAACTGCTTTTGCTGCATCGCATAGATTTTTGGTCATTGTGTTTTCATTGTCATTTGTTTCTATGTGTTTTTAATTTCCTCTTTGAATTCGTCAGTGATCTCTTGGTTATTAAGTGGTGTATTGTTTAGCCTCCATGTGTTTGTAATTTTTTACAGATTTTTTCCTGTAATTGGTATCTAATCTCATATTGCTGTGGTCAGAAAGGATACTTGATATGATTTCAATTTTCTTAAATTTACCAAGCCTTGATTTGTGACCCAAAATATGACCTATCCTCAAGAATGTTCCATGAGCACTTGAGAAAAAAGTGTATTCTGTTGTTTTTGGATGGAATGTCCTATAAATATCAATTAAATAAAAGTTGTTTAATGTATCATTTAAAGCTTGTGTTTCCTTACTTATTTTCATTTTGGATGATCTGTCCATTTGTGAAAGTGGGGTGATAAAGTCCCCTAATATATTTGGGTTACTGTTGATTTCCCCGTTTATAGCTCTTAGTATTTACCTTATGTATTGAGGTGCTCCTGTGTTGAGTGCATAAAAATTTACAAGTGTTATATCTTCTTTTTGAATTGATCCCTTGATCATTATCTAGTGGTGTTCTTTGTCTCTTGTAATAGTCCTTGTTTTAAGGTCTATTTTGTCTGATATGAGAATTGCTATTCTAGCTTTCTGTTGATTTCCATTTTCATAGAATATAATTTTCCATCCCCTCACTATCAGACTGTATGTTTCCCTAGGTCTGAATTGGGTCTCTTGTAGACAGCATATCTATGGGTCTCGTTTTTGTATCCGGTCAGCCAGTCTATGTTCTTTGGTTGGAGCACTTAATCTGTATACATTTAAGGTAATTATCGATATGTATGTTCCTATTACCATTTTCCTAATTGTTTTGGGTTTTTCATGGTAGGTCTTTTCCTTCTCTTCTGTTTCCTGCCTAGACAAGTACCTTTAGCATTTGCTGTAAAGCTGGTTTTGTGGTGCTGAATTCTCTTAACATTTGCTTGTCTGTAAAGGTTTTAATTTCTCTGTCAAATCTGAATGAGATCCTTGCTGGGTAGAGTTATCTTGTTTGTAGGTATTTCCCTTTCATCACTTTAAATATGTCCTGCCAGTCCCTTCTGGCTTGCAGAGTTTCTGCTGAAAGATCAGCTGTTAACCTTATGGGGATTCCCTTGTGTGTTATTTGTTGTTTTTCTCTTGCTGATTTTAATATTTTTTCTTTGTATTTAATTTTTGATAGTTTGATTCATATGTGTCTTGGCGCATTTCTCCTTGGATTTATCCTGTATGGGACTCTCTGTGCTTCCTGGACTTGATTAATTATTTCCTTTCCCATATTAGGGAAGTTTACAACTATAATCTCTTCAAATATTTTCTCAGTTCCTTTCTTTTTCTCTTCTTCTTCTGGGACCCCTATAATTTGAATGTTGGTACATTTAATTTTGTCCCAGAGGTCTGTGAGACTGTCCTCAATTCTATTCCTTCTTTCTCCTTTATTCTGCTCTGCAATAATTATTTCTACTATTTCATCTTCCAGGTCACTTATCTGCTCTTCTGCCTCAGTTATTCTTCTATTGATCCCTTCTACAGTATTTTTAATTTCATTTTTTGTGTTTTTCATGATTGTTTGTTTGCTCTTTAGTTCTTCTAGGTCCTTGTTAATCATTTCTTTTATTTTCTCCATTCTATTTCCAAGAGTTTGGATCATGTTTACTGCCATTACTCTGAATTCTTTATAGGTAGACTGCCTATTTCCTCTTCATTTGTTAGCTCTGGTGGGTTTTTACCTTGCTCCTTCATCTGCTGTGTGTTTCTTTGTCTTCTCATTTTGCTTAACTAATTGTGTTTGGGGTCTCCTTTCCACAGGCTGCAGGTCCATAGTTCCCATTGTTTTTGTGTCTGTCCCAAGTGGCTAAGTTTTGTTCAGTAGGTTGTGTTGGCTTCCTGTTGGTAGGGACTAGTTACTGCTCTCTGGTGGATGAAGCTGGATCTTATCTTTCTGGTGAGAAGGTCCATGTCTGGTGGTGTGTTTTGGGGTGTCTGTGACCTTATTATGATTAGGCAGCCTCTCTGCTAGTGGGTGGGTTTGTTTTCCTGTCTTGCTTGTTGTTTTGCATAGGGTGTCCAGCACTGTAGCTTTCTGGTCATTGAGTGGAGCTGGGTCACGGCGTTGAGATGGAGATATCTGGGAGATTTTCACCATTTAATATTACATTGAGCTGGGAGGTCTCTGGTGGACCAATATCCTGAACTTCACTCTCCCACCTCAGTGGCACAGCACTGACGTCTGGCTGGGGAACCAAAAGCCTTTCATCCACACAGCTCAGAATTAAAGGGAGAAAAAGAGGAAGAAATAAAGAAAAAGGTAAAATAAAGTTATTAAAATAAAAAATAATCATAATTATTAAACATTTTTTAAATTAATAAAAAGGGGAAGAACAACCAAACAAAAAAAACAGTCCACCAATGACAACAAGCTCAGAAAGCTATAGTTAAAAAAACAAAACAAACAAACAAAAAAACCACTGACAGAACCCTAGGACAAATGGTAAAAGCAAAGTTTTACAGACAAAATCGCACACAGAAGCATACGCATACACACTCACAAAAAGAGAAAAAGGGGAAAACAATATATATTTCATTTCTCCCAAAGTCCACCTCCTCAATTTGGGATGATTCTTTGTCTATTTAGGTATTCCACAGATGCAGTGTACATCACGTTGACTATGAAGATTTAATCCACTGATCCTAAGGCTGCTGAGAGAGATTTCCCTTTTTCTTCTTTGTTCGCACAGCTCCTGGGATTCAGCTTTGGATTTAACACTGCTTCTGTGTGTAGGTCACCTGAGGGCATCTTTTCTTAGCTCAAACATGATGGGGTTAAAGGAACAGCTGATTGGGGTCTATTGCTCACTCTGGCCGGGGAGAGGTAGGGGTACGGAGTGTGGGGAGAGCCTCCGGCGACAGAGGCCGGCGTGACATTGCACCAACCTGAGGCACGCTGTGTGTTTTCTTGGGGTAGTTGTCCCTGGATCATGAGACCCTGGCAGTGGCGGGCTACACAGGCTCCCAGAGGGCAGCTGTGGTTAGTGACATGTGCTTGCACACACACTTCCTGGTGCCTGCAGCAGCAGCCTTAGCGTCCCATGCCCGTTTCTGGGGTCCGCACTGATAGCCATGGCTCACGCCCGTCTCTGGAGTTCCTTTAAACAGCATTCTTAATCCACTCTCTTCATGCACCAGGAAACAAAGAGGCAAGAAAAAGTGTCTTGTCTCTGCGGCAGTTCCAGACCTTTTCCTGGACTCCCTCCCATCTAGTCATGGTGCACTAGCCCTGTTCAGGCTGTGTTCATGCAACCAACCACAGTTCTCTCCCTGGGATCTGACTGAAGCTGGAGCCTCAGCTCCCAGCCCCCACTCATCCCGGAGGGTGAGCAGAGAAGTCTCTCGGGATGGTGGGTTCTGGTCGGCTCTGATCCTCTGTGTGGTAATCTCTCCACTTTGTCCTCTGCACCCCTGTTGCTGCACTCTCCTCCATGGCTCTGAAGCTTCTCCCCTCTGCCGCCCGCAGTCTCCACCCATGAAGGGGTTTCCTAGTGTGTGGAAACCTTTCCTTCTTCACAGCTACATCTCTCTGGTGCAGGTCTCATCTCTATTCTTTTGTCTCTGTTTTTTTTCTTTTTTTTTTTTTGCCCTACCTAGGTACGTGGGGAGTTTCTTGCCTTTTGAGAGGTCTGAGATCTTCTGGCAGCATTCAGTAGGTGTTCTGTAGGAGTTGTTCTACATGTAGATGTATTTCTGATGTATTTGTGAGGAGGAAGGTGATCTCCATGTCTACTCTTCCACCATCTTGAAGCTCCTCGCAAATTATTTCTTTTAGACATTCAAGATGACTGTTGCTATTGTTTTCTAAAGATAATTACTTATAGCAATTTATAGTAATGTTTCAAATATTAATGTTTCAAATATTAGTGTCTGTACGAATCACCTGGTGTCATAGGGCCTTAATCTCACAGATTCTGATCATTATTTCTGGTTTGAGGTCATAAAATATGCATATTTAGCAAGTAACACAAATATTCTGCTACAGCAGCCTACAGTCTTTAATAGTGGCTCAAATGAAACAGATTGGTGAGGTCTGACAGGAGCAGAATATTGTGCCTTCCTTATAATTCCATGAGTCCACAATAATTAGTTGTAAAATTGCTGTCAGGAAACATAAAAGACTTATTAAAGGTATTAATAACATATCTGAAATGCCACATATAGAAAACCTTTCAAATTCAATTTCTATTTAGCAATTTTAAAATAGATTCAAACAATTTGTAATCAGTTTCTTATAAAAAGCAAGACTGAGGATGCAGAAACAGAAAGAATAAAGAGTGGTGAAGAGAAAGGAGGCTTAGGAAGCCAGGAACAGGTCTACCAATAAAATAGATGCCAGTCTGATTTAAAACAAACAAACAAAAAACTTATAATAATTAAGGACCAGAGCCACAATAATATTTCTTAAAGAAAATATGTAAGAAAAATGTAACTATCTAGTAGGCTGCATTTATGTCTATGCCCAAAATAAAATCTAATAACAGAATTCTCCAAATCCAATAGATATCTCTCCAGAGAGTTCCCAGGTGAAAAATTCTTTCTCAAAAGTATCTGGTTACCACATTGGGTAGTGAGTGGTACCTTAGGAAATTTCAGCTACTAGCCAGACATTCAAAATGATCAGTTATGGTGACAATCTTTAGAAAGAGCAGTGATATTAACTTGAAATAAATATTATTGAGAGAATGAATATTTTAAGCAAGACTAGATACTAATTATTGTTATTTTTCTTTGTTCTCCAAACATGCAAGTAACATATCTAGATATTAAGTTAAATATTATAAATCAGCTGCATTTTGTGAGATGAGATGTGAGAGATTAAATAGGGTAATTACTAGACTGTATGACACAGACAAAACAAGAGTTGTTTGATAAACAGCATACAGAAGAAGATAAGAGTAACTTCACTTTGTACCAAGATGAAACAACAGGGACTAGATTTGCCTCCCAGCCTGAAACAACTATAAAATGGACAAAATATATACAACAATGTTTTTCAAGACACTGGATATCAGGCATGAAAAGACAGTGATCTCTGAGAAATGAGAAATGAAATGAGTCCTATAATCGCCCTTGCTTAAAGCTAGATTCTAGGCCTTGTCTCAAGAAGGGGAAATCCAGGCAGAGCCCAATGGAGTCCCTAAGTTAAAGAGACAGAACTGGTGTTCTAGGGAGACCAAGGCATCTATGAGTTCTTGAGGCAGAGTACCAGAGAAGAGATAGGTAAAGAGAGAGAACCCCAAAGAATTGCAGAAAGTTCCCCCTCAAGTTTTCATCTGAATATTCACCAGGACATGGATGTATGGAAATAATTCAAGGCTGAGGTTGGGAAATGAGAAGTTATAGTGACTGGTGCTCACACAGGGACAGGAATAGTGCCTACTCCCATCACTGTCTGAAAAATATCATGATTCATATAACATTGGATAGAGTATCAGAAACGTCTTGCATCAGATATAGAGAGTAGCCCTAGACATTGTACTGCTCCAATCTAGCTTCCCAACTTTAAAAAGCAGGAACAGAAAAAAAAACTCTATTTCCAAGTAACTTAACTGTGTCTTAGAACTATTCTGAAAGATATTTATAGACATATAAACATAGCTAGCAACCAACAAAGTAAAAACTCACAATATCTGGAATCCAATAAAAGTTTCCAGGCTTCTAGGACAAAGAAGGTAGACATAGCTGATTCACTTTATTATAAAGCAGAAACTAATACACTATTGTAAAGCAATTATACTCCAATAAATATTTTTTTAAAAAAGATGGTAGACAAATATCCTATAAATACATGAAAAGATACTCAACATTTTCTGCCATTAGAGAAACACAATCAAAATCACAATGAGAGACTACTTTTCACATATCAGAATGGCTAAAATAAAAAAGGTTGACCATACTAAGTATTAGTGATGATGTAAAAAATCTGGAAATCTCATTCATTGTTTGTGGGAATTAAAATGGCACAGAAATTTTGGAAAATGTTTAAGCTATTTCTTAAAATGTTAAACATGAACCTACCATATGATCCATCCAATACACACCCAGGTATTTTGCCAAGCAATATGAAAGCATATGTTTATACAAAGACTTGGACACAAATGTTTTAGCAGTTTTATTGATATTAGTCCAAAACTGTAACCAACTCAAATGTCCATCATCAAGTGAATGGTTAAACAATTTTTTGTACAATGGAACACAAACCAGCAATGAAAAATAATGAATACCACTTGCCACAACATGAATGAATCTCAAAATAATTATGCTAAGTAAAAGAAGCCAGACAAAATATAGCACATACTATATGATTCCATTTATGTAAAATTCTAGAAATCGAAGCTAATTAATAATGACAAAAAGCAGACCAATTATTGCTTGGGGACAGAGGTGGTGGGAAGGGTAGGTGTTGGAGAAGGGACTTAAAAATTACACAAGAAAAATTTGGGGGATGATGCATATGTTCATTATTTTGACTCTGGTTGTTTTTTCACATGTGTCAAAACTTATATAAGTGTATACTTTAAATATGTGTTGTTTATTGTACGTCAATTATACTTCAATAAAGCTTTTAGAAATTTTAAAAGAAAGGTAGGCAATAATTTTAATTTATAAATATGTTAGTCCAATTATTAAGATTTAGTGGGAAAAGTAGAATGTGAAAAGTCTATTTAGTGAGGTATAGGAATAAGATAGACAAGTGAGGCAAAAAAAATCAAAATCCAGTAACAAAGATAGTAAGAAAGTATCAACAAGCTCACAGTTATATAGGAATGGGATGCATAAATATAAATGTGAAATTAAAAAAATGTTTTAGTTAAGTAGTGATTCTCATATTATTATATTTACAATCAGGAGAATAATAATTATTATCCTATAAACAAAAACAACTTTAACAGAAAGAATGGTCAAGCCTAATTGGATCCTGAAAATGATGATAAATCATTACATGTAAGGGAACAGCATAAAAGAAGTACATATTTTTTGTTTTCATTCATTCTTACTAACATTGTCTGCTGATCTCCTTTATATATTCAGAACAGAGTAGCTGACCACTGCTTTATGTTTTCAGCTTTATTGAGGTATAATTGACAAAATTATAAGATACTTAAAATGTACAACACAATTATTTGATATACAAATATTTTGTGAAAGGCTTCTCCCCCAAAAGTTAAAACATCTGCCAAACACTGCTTTAAATAGAGAATTTAAAGCATATGTTCTTCTATACATTCCATCAGATATATGCATTATTATAAGTAAAGAAGGAACATAGTGCTCTAGTGATTCAGAAAAAGAAAGAGATTACTTCAAGCTAAGAGAGTATTTAGAAAAATAAATTAGAACCAAAGAAGAGTTGATCAAGAAGATTAGTGGGTGCAACTCCTTTTCCAAATGGGAAAGTGGATCACCTTGAGAACATGTCATGCTGAATCTTTTCAGCTTTCACTAGAGTCAGTTTCTTGAATACTAGTTGCTATTCCCAGCTCTCATGATCTTTCCTCCCTTTAGGATTTCAAAAACTTGTAGTGCAGAGTATGAGAGTGAACTTGTTTAACAATGAGTAATTAAAATTAAAGATGGCATAATCTATATGAAACACTGTAGGTAACTTTCCAAATCATAAAATTGAATAAAGAAAACAACATGCAGAACATTACACATAATGTGATACAAGTTATGTAAAATATATACAAACACACAAACATAAACACACAGATTTATATAGTTTTTAAAGGTCTTATAACTCAACATAAGAAAGATGGCTTTCCTTGAGGACAGGGTAATATGGTAGTGAAAGAGACAAAGATTAGTGTTGGCAGCCAAGGTATTTTAGTTTTATTTGTAATCTTCTAATATTTACTAATGAGAATTTATTCAAAACAACTTATTAATAATTAATGTACATAAAAAGAAGATACAGAAAAGTGACATCATGGAAATGGCAGAGTAAGAAATACCAAGAATTGGTCATTCCACAGAAAAAACCATTAACCTCACAAAACACAGAATCAACTTTTTCAGAATTGTCCAATCTAAACAAATATTTGAATTAATCAGTGGTTTGCTTAAGGAAGAAATATACAGCTATATTTCAATACAGCATTTTTGTAGTATTTTTGTCTATCCACCTACAAATCCCCATTCACCAGCTCAGCAGTGGCTGTGTGGACAGCAGACCACATTCTTGGTATGATTTTCTGGTGCCAGTGGGGTAATATGGAAATTTTTTTCTCAAAATATTGTGGTTGTGCATTTTGACCTGTCTAGTAATTCTCTCAAGGATGGGTGCAGAAGCTGATTTTTGTTTCATCCCTGTCAGACTGGAGTGCCTTCTGGTCAGTGTCTCATGCAGACTTTTAAAGACATACACTGCCCCTAGATGCCTGGGGCAAAAGACCTAAGCAAAGATAAGCATCAGTCAGACTGAAAAGTCTAAAAAGTTGGAGGCTGACAAAGAAGATTCTTGGAGTAATAAGGCTTTGAAGACCACCACATTTCCTAAGGAATCTGGTGTGCAAAGCTTATGCCTAGGGACAAACATGTGTTCAGAAATTATATGAGAGGACCTTAAACTTGCACATTGGGCTGATCATTAAGGCCCATATTATCAAGAGGTGAAGGTTAAGGCAAAGTTGTATGTGGCTCGACAGTGTTGAAGCAGTGCCCAGCTAAGAGTCAATTTGAAAAGACTGAGAGATTATTTATTCTTACTTTTGCTACAGGAGTTTAAGGAAATCTCTGCCATGCCCCTGGCTGACCACTAAGATAACAGAAGAGAGACATGTGTGTGACCACACATGACAAAGAATACAATTTTTGCAAAAGTGGTTGGTAAAAGTCAATAAAAAATGGATGACTACAGTCCTGAACAATGATAGCAAACTCTGGGGAAGGAACAGAATCTGATTTCTAATATTTATTTTATCCATCTTACAACACAAAATTACAAGGTGTAGAAAGAAATTTGACTCATTTACAGGAAAGTTTTAAAATGACATAAACCATCCTTGAGGAGTCCCAGAGGTTGGATTTACTAAATAAAGACTCTAAATAAACTGTCTTAAATATGCTAAAATACTTAAAGGAAACTATGGAGAAATAATAAAAGAAACAAGGAGATTGTTTTATGAAAAAATAGAAAATCTCTATATGGAAATAGAAATTATAAGAAGGAATAAAATAGAAATTCTGGAACAGAAAAGTACAATAGCTGAAGTAAAAAAAATAGAGAGATTCAACAGCAGATTTATCAGGCAGAAGAATGAAAAGAGAACAATTGATATTATCTTGTCTAAGGAGTGAGAGGTAAAAAAAATGAAGAAAAGTGACCAGAACCTGAGACATCTGGGATACCAAAAAGTATACCAACATACACATTATGGGAATCCCAAAAGGTCAAGAGAGAAAGAGAAAGGAGCAGAAAGAATGTTTAAAGAAAATATGGGCAAAAACATTCCAAATATTATCAAAGATAATAAATTACATGTCCAAGAAGCTCAACAAACTCCAAGTAGGATAAATTTAAAAAGATCTGCACTGAGACACTTTATAATTGAGCTGAAAATTATCCTATATGAGGATTAGAAAGAAAAAAGAATGATGAAAAGTGAACAGAGCCTAAGAGGCCTTTGAGATAGCACCAGGAATATCAACATGCACATTATGGGAGTCATGGAAGAAGAAGGTTGGGAGGGAGAGAAGGAATATTTGAAGAAATAATGTCCAAAAATCTTTGCAAATTTGATGAATAACATAAATCTACACACCAAAGCTCAACAAATTTCAAGTAGGATAAATTCAGAGACGGAGCTGAGACACTTTATAATCAAACTGACGACAGCCCACAACAAAGAAAATCTGAAAGCAGCAAGAGAGAAACAACTCTTCACATACAAGAGATCCTCAATAAGTTTCACAGCTTATTTCTCATCAGAAACCATGGAGACCAGAAGGCAGTGGGATGACATATTCAAAAGGCTAAAAGAAAAAAAAAAGCCTATCAACTAAAAATTCTATATTTGGCAAAACTGTCTTTAATAATGAAAGAACAATTAAGAAAACTCCCAGATAAATAAAAGTTGAGGGAATCTGTCACAGGTAAGCCTCTCCTATGTGAAGTGGTAAAAGGAGTACTGTACTTAAGGCTGAAATGAAATGATACCTGACAGTAACTTGAAGGCATATGAAGAAATAAAGAACTCTGGTAAAGGTAACTACATAGGTAAACATAAAAGTCAGTATTATTGTAATTTTGGTGTTAAAATTGTTTTTTATCTCCTGTATGATCCCACAACAAATGTGTAAAAATAAATATAAATCTATGTTAAAGAGTCAACAATGTATAAAGATGTAATTTGAGGCAATAACAACAAAAGAGAGATCAGAACTACATAGGAGCAGAATTTGTACATACTATGAAAGCTAAGTGGGTAACAATTCAAACTAGATTGTTATAAACTTAACATTTTAATTGTGATCTCCATGGTAACAGCTAAAAAAATAATTAAAACATACACAGAAATGAAATGAGAAGGAAATCAAAACAGTACACTAGAAAAAAAAATCAGCTAAACAGTCAGAAAGGAAGAATTAAAGGACACAGATGATATGACATAAAGAAAATGAATATTAAAGTGGCAGAAGTTCTTTCATTTCATAAATCACTTTATGTGTAAATGGATTAAATTTCCCAGTTGTAATACCAAGATAAGCAAAGTGGATTTTTAAAAGCATGATTTAACTAAATGCTTTCTGCAAGGGATTCACATTAGATCCAAAACCACAAATAGGTTGAAAGGGAAAGGAAAGATATCTCATGTAAATATAAACCAAAAGAGAGCTGAAGTATCCATACAAATAGCAGACAAAATAGACTTTAAGTAAAAAAAAAGTGTGTGAAAATCAATGAAGGTTATTATATACTGATACAAGATAAATCTATCCAAAACCCCCAGATAATCCAACAAGTCTCCAAATATATGAAACAAACACTGACAAAATTAAAGGGTGTAATGCACAGTCCTATAATAATAGTTGGACATTTTAACACCCCATTTTCAATAATGGATAGAACATATATGCAAGGTATCAATAAAGAAATGCAGTAAGTCCCCTACATATGAACTTTCAAGTTGCAAGCTTTCAAAGATGTGAACATGTGTTTGCATGTCCAGTCACATAAGTTAGCTCACTTGTCTGGCGTACGTTGTCACGTGAGGGTATCCTCTACAAGTGGTTGTGATTTTGTGTACTTTGCTGTACAGTACTGTACAGAGTACAGTAGTAGAGTATCTTTGTTTCAAGCCCAGGATGTCCAGAAGCAAGCATAAAAGCAGTTAAGATGTAGCTGGTACTGCTAAGAATTGCCAGCTGTTGTACTGTACTACTGTACTTTTCAAGGTCCTGTACTGTAAGATTGAAAATGTTTTCTTTATTTTTTGTGTTTGCTTGTTTTTATGTATTATTTGTGTGAAAAGTATTATAAATCTATTACAGTGCAATACTGTATAGCCGATTGTGTTAGTTGGGTATGTAGGCTAACTTTGTTGGACTTAGGAACATATTGGACTTACGAATGTGCTCTTGGAACAAAACTCATTCATATGTAGGGGACTTACAGTAGGGGAAATGAACAACATATAAGCAAATGGAAACTAACAGACATATATAAACACTCAAACAACGTTAGAATACATATTCTTCTCAAGTGCATATGAAACATTCTCCAGAATAAACCACATGTTAAGACACTGATAAAGTCTCAATACATTTTAAAAGATTGAAATCATACAGAATAACTTCTCCAAGCACAATTCAATGAAGCTAGAAATTGATAGCAGAACAAAACCCAGAAAATTCAAAAGTATGTGAAAATTAAGCAACACATTCTTTAACAATCAATAATAGATTAAAGAAAAAATCACAATGAAAATCAGAAATTAGAGATAAATTAAAATGAAAATATAAGAAAATTTATGGAGGGCAATGATAGCAGTGATCAGAGGGAAATTTTTAGCCATAAGTGCTTATGTTTAAAAAAAGAAGTAAAATACTAAATTAATAGCCTCATTTTACAATTTAAAGAATTAGAAAAAGAAAAGTAAACTACTAGAAGCAGGAAGGAAGCAGCAAAGATTAGAGTGGAAATAAATGCAATAGACAATGGAAAAACAATATAGAGAAATCAATGAAAAAAAGTTGATTCTTTTAAAATATCAACATAATTGGCAAACCCTTGACCAAATTGACTAAGAAAAATAGACACAAGATGCAAATAACTAAAATAAAAATAAGGTTATTACTAACATTACAGAAATAACAAGGAGTTAAGAGAGTACTATGAATAATTGTGTGCCAAAAATTAGACAACCTAGATCAAATGAATAAACTCCTAGAAACAGACAAATTACTAAAACTAACTCAAGAAGATAAAATATCTGATCCAACCTATATTAAGTAAATATATTGATTCAGTAATTTTTTCAAAATCACAATATAGAAAAAAATCCAGGATCACATGGCTTCACTGGTAAATTCTACCAAACACTTAAAAAGGAATTGACACCCCACTTTTCTCAAAGTCTTCCAAATAACAGGAGAGGAAAGGACACTTTTTAACTCATTCTATGAGACCAGTATTACCCTACTATCAAAGATAACATAAGGAAAGAAATATACACACCAATTTCCCTTAAGAACATATATGTAAAAATCCTCAACAAAATACTAGCAAACCAAATTCATTAACATATTAAAATGATTATACATGATGATCAGTTGGGATTTATCCTACAAATACATGAGTGGTTTAACTTAAGAAAACCAATCAACATTATATACAACATTAATAAAATCAAGAAAAAAAACACATGACGTTTCTATTTACACCCAAAGAATATATATATATATATATTATATATATATATATATATTTTGAGGTACATGGGCCTCTAACTGTTGTGGCCTCTCCCGTTGTGGAGCACAGGCTCTGGACGCACAGGCTCAGTGGCCATGGCTCATGGGCCCAGCCGTTCCGCGGCATGTGGGATCTTCCCGGACCGTGGCATGAGCCCGTGTCCCCTGCATCAGCAGGTGGACTCTCAACCACTGCGCCACCAGGGAAGCCCCAAAGAATATTTTAAATGCAACACCATTTCATGATAAAAACAATCATTAAATTAGGAAGAGAATGGAACTTACTGAACATGATAAAGGACATTTATGAAAACCAACAGGTAATATTGTGCTCAATGGTTAAAGACTAAAGGCTTTTCCAGTAAGACTAGGAGCAAAACAAGAATGTCCACTTTCAGCACTTCTATTCAACATGGTACAGGAAATTCTAGCAAGAGCAATTAGGCAAGAAAAGACAATAAAAGTCATCCAAACTGGAAAGTATAAAGTAAAACTATCTTTATTCACAGAAGGCATACTTCTATGTATAGAAAATCTAAAAGAACACACACACACACACACACACACACACACACACACACACACACACACAAACTACTAGACATAATAACAAATTATGCAAAGTTACAAGATCAACACATAAAAATCCATGCTATTTCTATAACCAGCAGTGAACTTTCCAAAAAGGAAATTAAGAAAACAATTTTATTTACAATACTATCCAAAAGAATTAAACACCTATAAATAAATTTAACCAAAGGGGCTGAAGCCATATTCATTGAAAATTACAAAACATTGCTGAAATAAATCAAAGAAGAACTAAATGAATGGGAGGAGGGAAGTATCCCATATCATAAATTAGAAAACTTGATATTGTTAAGATGTCAATACTACCCAATACAATCTTCAGATTCAACGCAACCTTTATCAAAATTTCATTGTCTATTTTAGCAGAAATGGAAAAACCTATCCTCAAATTCATACGGAATTGCAAGGTCCCCAAATAGCCAAAACAATACTGCAAAAGAAAAACAAATTTGGAGGTCTTACACTTTCTGATTTGAAAACTTAACTATACAGACGCAATAATCAAGAGTGTTGTGCATGTGTAAGGATAGATGTATAGATCACTGGAACAGAATTGAGAGTCCAGAAATAAAACCATACATCTCTGGTCAATTGATTCTCAGCAAGGGTGCTAAGACCATTCAATGAGGAAAGAATGGTCTTTTCAACAAATAGTGCTAAGACAACTGAATACCCATAAATAAAAGAATGAATTTGGACATGTATCTCATAACATATACAAAAATAACTCAAAAGAGATCAATGACTTAAATATCAGAGCTAAAATTATAATACTCTTAGAAGATAATTTAGGGGTAAATTTTATGACCTTGGATTTGTTAGTGGCTTCTTAGATATAACACTAAAATTATGAGAAACAAAGAAAAGGTAGAAAATTTGGTTTCATCAAAAGTAAACACATTCGTGCATCAAAGTATACTATCAAGAAAGTGAAAAGACAGTCCATAGAAGAGAAGAAAATATTTCTAAACCACATATCTGATAACGTTCTAGTATCCAAAAAATACATAAAAGACAATTACAACTCAACAACAAAAAGGCAAATAACTCAGTTTAAAAATAGGAAAAATACATGAATAGACTTTTCTTCAAAAAAGATATACAAATGGGCAATAAGCACATGGAAAAATATGCAACATCATTAATCATTAGGAAATATAAATCTAAACCAAAATGAGATACTACTTCACATCTACAAGGATGGCTAAACAATTTTTTTTTAATTAAAAACAAGAAAAATCACAAGTACTGGTGAGAAATTGGAACACTTGTATACTGCTGGTGGGAATGTAAAATTGTTCAGCTGTTGTGGAAACATTTTGGTGGTTCCACAAAAAAGATAAACATAGCATTACCATGTAACCCAAATATTTCACGAACAACTATATACCTAAAATAATTGAAAACAGGTACTCAAACAAATACTTGTACACAAATACTCATAGTAGCACTATGAACAAAAGTAAAATAGTGAAGACAACCTATCCATCAATGGATGAATGGATAAGCAAATTGTAATATATACATGCAGTGGAATAATATTTAGTCATAAAGAGCAATGAATTACTGACACATGCTACAATGTGGATGAACTTTGTAAACATTATGCCAATTGAAAGAAGCCATACATGAAAGAATATACATTGTATGATTCCATTTATATGGAAATATACAGAAGAGATAAATTTATAGAGACAAAACAGATAGGTAGTTGCCTGAGATGAGGGAGAGATGAGAATGTGTAGTAATTGTTTAATGGGTATGGAGTTTTCTTTTGGGATGATGAAAGTGATATTGAATTAGATAAAGTGCCTGTGTAACATTGTGAGTATACAAAATGCCACTGAATTGCTCACTTTTAAATGGTTAATTTTATGTTATATGGATTTTGCCTCAATAAAAAAGATGAGATACTGTTATCCATACATAGTCATTTATTATGGAGTATCTCTGGGATAATATATAAAGGACTGGAATCAGCATTTGCTTCTCAGGATCAAATGACTATGAGTCAGAGGAGGAAGGGAGATATATGGATACTGTATGTCTTTTGTAGTGCTTGAATTCTTTACTGTTTTCTTATCTTTATAATAAAAACATTAAAGGTTTCCTTTTTAATAAGTAAAGTACTTTAAAAGTCATAGTAGCAACATTTGCTGATAAACATAGTCTTTGGATAAAGGAAAGAAGAGGTAGAGAAAGCAAACAATTATTTCTAGCAGTAATAAGAAGGTGGGGTAGAGGGTATGGTGAAACAGACTTTAAAAGTTTAGAGAATGAGAATGGAATGGAAACATGTATATTGGCTACCATGAACGGTAGAAATCTAAAGAAAGTTAAGATCAGATGTGGTACATATATACAATGGTATATTGCTCAGCCATAAATAGGAACGAACTTGGGTCATTTGCAGAGATGTGGATGGATCTAGAGACTGTCATACAGAGTGAAGTAAGTCAGAAAGAGAAAAACAAATACCGTATATTAACACATATATGTGGAATCTAGAAAAATGATACAGATGAATCTATTTACAGGGCAGGAATAGAGACACAAACGTAGAGAATGGACTTGAGGACATGGGGGGGAAGGAGGGATGGGATGAATTGGGATATTGGGATTGATATATATATATACATGACTATGTATAAAATAGATAACTAATGAGAACCTACTGTATAACACAGGGAACCATACTTAGTGCTCTGTTGTGACCTAAATGGGAAGGAAATCCAAAAAAGAGGAGATATGTGTGTACATAGGGCTGATTCACTTCGCTATAGAGTAGAAACTAACACAACATTGTAAAACAACTATATCCCAATAAAAATTAAGAAGAAATAACTTTAAAAGGAAACAGAGAAAAAAATCATTTAACCTTCCATCTTTCATTGCAGCTAAATAGGGCCATGGTCCAATTATGCAAAACAAAACAAACAAAAACAATAATGGTACACCACTCACAGAGCAAACAGAGTATAAAACATTAATTTTAGCTAAATTTTTGAGCAACTACTAGAAACAAAGCAATATGGACCATTAAATAAAGCAATCAGCAGTATCATGATGAAGTAATAATTCATATCAGGGGTGTCCACTAAAATCAAGATACAACAGTTGTATTTCCAAAGTCAACTCTCTTTAAATTCATCTTATTGTCTAATCTTGTAGTTTCACAGGAGTGTAGTGGTATCTAGTATTGCAAGGTGATCTTGTGCTAAAAAGAATATGTATGCTAAAATTTGCCATCAAAATAGTATTCACAGTGCACCATCGAAATGTATCTCTTAAGGGAACTTCAGTGGGATTGGCTCCATTTGTAAAGCAAAGATTCTTTTATAATGGGTCCCCTGCCTTATGGACATAATTAGAATGGAATGTAGAGTTTCTCTTCAAAGAGAGTTCACTAATTCTCCATGATTTAAACTTTTTTAAACTATGTGCATATTTCTACAGTGCAGTATCAGCAGAAGTTTTCCAGTTTCCAAAAATAACCATCTAACACCTATAAACTTGAAAAACTATGCAGCACACACCCAGAGAAATGATAAATTGTTCAACTTCACTGTTTGGTAAGAAAAGGCTGTGTTGGACTTGACTGAATTAAACATCCTTAAATTAAATAGAAGAAAAACTACAAATAACAGAGATTTTAAACGGGCAAGAGATTTTAGAACTAGATGAAGAAAAAACAAAAACCAATTGGATTCTTAGAAAAGTATTCATTTTCAGCTTGGATAACATCCTTATAAAGATTTTTCCCCTACATATTAATAGTATAAAAATCCCAGGCTGTGATAACTCTAATTCAGAGTTATTTTGTGTTTGCTAAATGGACTGTGACAGGGATCTGAAACAGTGCTATACTACAGAAAATAATTAGTTGAGAACTAAATTGATAATTTTACCACTGAGAAGAGTGAACTGAAATCAACTTTCACTTCAGTTTTATGTAAAGAAGAAGTATAATTACCTGCACAGATAATAATCAGGAAACATGAAAATACATTTCTCTCTTATCTGGTAGATAGCAAGCTACCTTGTTTAATCTGTTCACCTCTTGTACAGTAAAGATAACAAATTAGTTACTGTAATGTCATCAAAATCTCACCTCAGAGTAAAAACGTGAGGAAAAAATAAGCTTTTTTTTCTAATGTAATAATATACATTTCTTTGTTGGTATTCAGCCTAACCAGGCAAATTTATGGAATTTCTCTATGGTACTTTCTCCCAGGATATTAAGATAACAACATCATGGCAAAGTCACAAATTACTGGATGCTTCAATCTAGGCACAAAAGCATTGGAGTCATTATGATACTACTATGGTTTTTTCTTTTCTTCCTGATTTAAATTCATTGGCTGTTGCCTTTCTAATGCTGAAGGAATAGGACTTCTCTGGATTTCAGATATCAGTATCTACTGTGGACATTTGTTTTATGCCTACACACTCTACGTCAATATTGCATTCACAGAAATTTGGGTCGACCCAATCAGCTGCAGCATGTATACACAGGGGCAGAGTTGGCAGGCCCCCAGGGCTCTCAGCTGCTCCTGTCACAGGCTGGTCTGTTGAGCTGCAAGTTAACACCAAGTTGCTGAGCCACAGATACTTCAGGCTGAAAAATCCCATACTGCTTTGTGAAACAACTGAAAATTTGGATATTCAGATGAGGTAGCAAAAGTGTATGCAAGTGAAACTGCAGGAGGCCCTGAGAGTTGAATATTCCAATTGTCAAGCCACTGGCACAAATTTCACTGCGTTTATCTAAAGTGCTAGGGTAGATGGCCACATTCAATAATTTCACATTTCATCTGCAAGCCTGTAATTTAACTTAGAGCAGCAAAGAGCATGAGGTCTTGTTGCACAGTAAAGATGCTAAGGAACAGGCTTCTTTGCTTCCTACCACAGTAACCTTTTTTCGGATGTGCTAAAATCATGCTGCTTTCATTTAATGTCTTTCATTCATGTCCCTAATCCCTCTAGATTATGAGGTGACAAATCTATAGTTTCAGAAGGACTAGGTTGAGATGATGTGCTGCTCTGTATTATGTTGTTCTTCACAGCTCCTCCTGATTTGCCTTGTATGACAAGTACTATACAAAATAAAGCTGTATCCCATGATGAAAATACCTGAGATTTTTGTTTTATTTCCATTACTGTAGGAGGTGGGTCAAAAAGATCTTGCTGTGATTTATGTCAAAGAGTGTTTTTCCTATGTTTTATTCTAAGAGTTTTATAGTGTCTGATCTTACACTTAAGTCTATACTCTATTTGGAGTTTATTATTGTGTATGGTGTTAGGGAGTGTTCTAATTTCATTCTTTTACGTGTAGCTGTCCAGTTTTCCCAGCACCAATTATTGAAGAGGCTGTCTTTTCTCCATTGTATGTTCTTGCCTCGTTTGCCATAAATTAGATGCCCATATGCACGTGGGTTTCCCTCTGGGCATTTTATCCTGTACGATTGACCCATATCTCTGTTTTTGTGCCAGTACCATACTGTCTTGATTACAATAGCTTTGTGGTATAGTTTGAAGTCTGGGAGCCTGATTCCTCCAACTCCGTTTTTCTTTCTCAAGATTGCTTTGGCTATTCGGGGTCTTTTGTGTTTCCATAAAAATTGTAAAAGTTTTTGTTCTAATTCTGTGAAGAATGCCATTGGTAGTTTGAAAGGGATTGCATTGAAACTGTAGATTGCCTTGGGTAGTACAGTCATTTTCACAATAGTGATTCTTCTAATCCAAGAGCATGGTATATTTCTCCATCTGTTTATGTCATCTTTGATTTCTTTCATCACTGCTTTATAGTTTTCTGAGTACAAGGCTTTTGCTTACTTAGGCAGATTTATTCCTAGTTATTTTATTCTTTTTGTTGCAATGGTAAATGGGAGTGTTTCCTTAATTTCTCTTCCTGATTTTTCATTGTTGATGTATAAGAATGCCAGATATTTCTGTGCATTAATTTTGTATCCTGCAACCTTATCAAATTCATTAATTAGTTCTAGTAGCTTGATCGTGGCATCTTTTGGATTTTCTATGTATACTATCATGTCATCAGCAAACAGTGACAGATTTACTTCTTCTTTTCCAATTTATATTCATTTATTTATTTTGCTTCTCTGATTGCTGTGACTAGGACTTCCAAAACTATGTTGAATAAGAGTGGTGAGAGTGGAAATCCTTGCTTTGCTCCTGATCTTAGTGGAAATGCTTTCAGTTTTTCACCATTGAGTATGATGCTTGCTGTGAGCTTGTCATACATGGCCTTTATAAACAAATGGGACTCAATTAAACTTATAACGTTTTGCACAGCAAAGGAAACCAAAAACAAGACAAAAAGACAATCCTCAGAATGGGAGAAAATATTTGCAAATGAAACAACAAAGGATTAATCTCCAAAATATACAAACAGCTCATGAAGCTCAATATCAAAAAAACAAACAATCTAGTTAAAAAATGGGTGGAAGTCCTAAATAGACATTTTGCCAAGGAAGACACACAGATGGCCAAGAGCCACATGAAAAGATGCTCAACATCACTAATTATTAGAGAAATGCAAGTCAAAAGTACAATTATTACAGAAAGCCAAGTCAAAATGAGGTATCAAGTCACGCCAGTTACAGTGGCCATTATCAAAAAATCTAGAAACAATAAATGCTGGAAAATGTGTGGTGAAAAGGGAACCCTCCTGCACTGTTGGTAGGAATGTAAATTGATACAACCAGTATGGAGAACAGTATGGAGGTTTGTTAAAAAACTAAGTAGAACTGCCATATGACCCAGCAATTCCACTGCTGGGCATATACCCTGAGAAAACCATAATTCAAAAAGAGTCATGTACCACAATGTTCATTGCAGCACTATTTACAATAGCCAGGACATGGAACCAACCTAAGTGTCCATCGACAGATGAATGGATAAAGAAGATGTGGCACATATATACAATGGAACATCACTCAGCCATAAAAAGAAATGAAATTGAGTTATTTGTAGTTAGGGGAATGGACCTAGAGTTTGTCATACAGAGTGAGGTAAGTCAGAAAGAGAAAAACAAATACTATATGCTAACACATATACATGGAATCCAAAAAAAAAAAAAATGGTACTGATGAACCTAGTTGCAGGGCAGGAATAAAGAGGTAGATGTAGAGAATGGACCTGAGGACATGGGGTGGGAGGGCAAAGCTGGGGCGAAGTGAGAGTACATCGACATATATACACTACCGAATGTAAAATAATTGGCTGGTGGGAAGCAGCAGCATAGCACAGGGAGATCGGCTTGGTGCTTTGCGATGACCTAGAGGGGTGGGATAGGGAGGATGGGAGGGAGGCTCAAGAGGCAGGGCCTATGGTGACATGTGTATGCATATGGCTGAGTCACTTTTTTTTGCAACAGAAACTAAGACAGTACTGTGAAGCAATTATACGCCAATAAAGATCTATTAGAAAAAAATGCTCAGAATATTAAATTATTTTTAAAAAGTAAAAAAAAAAAAAAAAAAGAAAAAGAAAACAAAATTTCCTGAGACTTAAAGTCACTGACCGAAATGGATTGGCATGTGAGACTCCATCAGGTTTTCATAGCATTTAGGTGAATTGACAGCTGGATTAATCCACTTCCCAAGTAGGACCAAAAAGATTCTCAAGGGGGATAAATAGAAAGTCTCCAAATCTTTTGGGGGGTAAGGAAAGAGCTTTACAATCTTGATACAATCTCGAGGATATGGGGAGGGGGAAGGGTAAGCTGTAACAAAGCGAGAGAGAGGCAGGGACATATATACACTACCAAACGTAAGGTAGATAGCTAGTGGGAAGCAGCCGCATAGCACAGGGAGATCAGCTCTGTGCTTTGTGACCGCCTGGAGGGGTGGGATAGGGAGGGTGGGAGGGAGGGAGACGCAGGAGGGAAGAGGTATGGGAACGTATGTATATGTATAACTGATTCACTTTGTTATAAAGCAGAAACTAACACACCATTGTAAAGCAATTACACTCCAATAAAGATGTAAATAAATAAATAAAAGTGTACAAAGAGGAAAAAGAGGAGATGATTAGAGCAATGAATGGTATGAGAAAACAAAAGGAAGCAGGAGGGTAATGCAGGTGGCTAGAATCAGTAAAAACCACAGTAGATAATATCCTCTGACTGAGTGTGTTATAACAACCTACCATCTTAAGAGAAATGGTAGGGAAAATTACTGCTTTAATCCTGGAAACTTCGAGTTTCTTAATGACTCCTTGGAGAAAGGGGAAGTGTTTACTACCACACTAGACAAGTTTAAACTAAAAGGGAAGATGAAAAGAAAAACTCAGGAATCTAAAATTATGCACCATTTCCCCCTCTGCGTGGTAGAAAAAAATCTCAGCGATATTAATAAGGAATAAAATCACAGAAGTTTCAGGAAACTAGGAACTTGTCAAAGTAGCCAATGAATATTCAGAAAGGCCACTCATTCAGATAGATTTTTTTTAGATTCAGGCTGGAAGCAAAGGCATTTTAGGATGAAGCAGGCAGAGTTGAAACCTACTCTCTAGATATGCAAAAAAGGATCATATATTTCCCAAAATTCCAGGCAGAATGAATTATTTGAGAGAAAAAATTGGCTAGAGAGGACTGTGAGTATAGAGAGTGAATGGAAAGACTGGAATCTTTTTATTTTATGAGTTTTATTCTGATCCAGAGAAATGTGTTGAGTAGCAGCTTGTGGTCTCAGGTAAAGTAGGAAGGAGAAACAAATGTAATGTTAACATACAACTCTCTTTGGCAGATTATATTGGAATGTTGCAAGTGCCGGGACCACAAAACAAATTAGTGTATCTAAGGTTCAAGTTCATATGCCTTCCTATGTAACCATTTGTTTGTAACATTCTCTGCTGCTTACACTTTTCCCTTCTTAATTCTGAGTCTTGTTCCCCAATGTACAATATTAATCACTATCTCATATTAAATTGATACTCTAACAACAGAGATAGATGAATGGTTCAATGAACTATTTGGAGAAGAGCCAAAGATACATAATGAAAAAACAGGTTTAGAATTTCATATATAAACTATATTGAGAATGAAGCCAAGTATGCCTGCTGGATTCTAGACCACTATCCATGTTTGAAATGAAATGTGACAGTTTACTTATAGGATGTTATCACAAATGACTCCAAACATAAATACATGAAAAAATATTAAAATAAAGAACTGCATTCAGTTCACTCCTACAAAATCAGGGTGTCAAAAACATAATTAATTATGACAAAATGTGAAATTAATAGAAACATTAATTTTACATTTGAATATCCAAGAAAACCGTTTTTTTGCACCTGGATTTGTATCAACAGCAAGGTGAAGAAAAGTATACATCTCAATCACAGGAGTGTTATAAGGAAAAATAAAAATGAGCATGAAAAATTTATATAAAAACTTAAGAATAATGAAAGTTAATTAATAATATTAATAAGTTACTTATACTAAACATTGCTTTCAACAAATATAATTAGAGAGAGAAGGGAAAGAAGAGTTGTTTCTGTGTTTTATAAACTTTCCCTTTCTAAATAATTTATTCTAAAATAAACAGTTCTTCATTGAGGGAGCTATAGTTCAGGGTTAGTTGTGTCTCCCATGTGCAAATTTTGTTCTAGTTTTATTGAGATATAATTGACATATAACATTATGTAAGTTTAAGGTGCACAACTTGTTGATTTGATACACTTATATATTGCAAAATGATTACCACCACAGCATCAGCCAACATTTCCATCGTGGCACATAATTACCATTTCTATTTTTGTGGTGAGAACATTTAAGATCTACTCTCTTATACACATTTATTTTATTTTGAAATAATTCCAAAATTACCAAAAATGTATCAAGGATAGTACAGAGAACTCCCAAATAGATTTTACCTAGATTTTCCAAATTAAAATTTTTGATTCATGTGTACCCTCTCTCCTTCCTTCCATTACCTATCTATCTCTATCTATCTATCTATCTATCTATCTATCTATCTATCTATCTATCTATCTATCATCTATCTTCTGTATCCACAGCCACAATAGTACATGTCCTCATGTTCTCAGTGTGTCACAATTGGAGGCATACAATGACAATCTGTGATTTACTGATGATATTAATTTTGGTCACCTGGTCAAGGTGTTGTCAGGTTTCTCCATTATATAGTTACTAACTTTTCCCTTGTAACTAATAATATCTCTTTGCAAAGACATGTTGATGTCATGCCATTACCCTGCTCCTCATCAATCTCTCACCTCTCCTCTCCAGATTTCACAATCACTGATGATTTTTGCCTGAAACAATATTTATGATGGTGGTTATACAATGATGATTTCTGATCCCCTCCCAACACTACCATGTCCTTCACATTTATTAGTAAGCATTCTTCTCTAAGAAAGTACTTCCCCACCTTTCTTAATATGTATTTATTAATCATCCACATCTTTAAGATCAGCATGAACTCATGGATTCCACTTTCTGTTATATTAAGACAAAGTTTAATTCTTAGAATAGTATGCAATGCCCTGTTACAAGATGCTGCCTACTGAAGAAGGTTCATATCCTGCCACTAACCTACAAACATTCCATACTTAAAGCCATACTGAAATTCTTTTTTTTTTAACATCTTTATTGGGGTATAATTGCTTTACAATGGTGTGTTAGTTTCTGCTTTATAACAAACTGAATCAGTCATACATAAACATATGTTCCCATATGTCTTCCCTCTTGCGTCTCCCTCCCTCCCACCCTCCCTATCCCACCCCTCCAGGCTGTCACAAAGCACCAAGCCAATATCCCTGTGCCATGCGGCTGCTTCCCACTAGCTATCTACCTTACTACGTTTGTTAGTGTGTATATGTCCATGACTCTCTCTCGCCCTGTCACAGCTCACCCTTCCCCCTCCCCATAACCACAAGTCTGTTCTCTAGGAGGTCTGCGTCTTTATTCCTGCCTTACCCCTAGGTTCTTCATGACATTTTTTTTTCTTAAATTCCATATATATGTGTTAGCATACGGTATTTGTCTTTTTCTTTCTGACTTACTTCACTCTGTATGACAGACTCTAGGTCTATCCACCTCATTACAAATAGCTCAACTTCGTTTCTTTTTATGGCTGAGTAATATTCCATTGTGTATATGTGCCACATCTTCTTTATCCATTCATCCGATGATGGGCACTTAGGTGGTTTCCATCTCTGGGCTATTGTAAATAGAGCTGCAATGAACATTTTGGTACATGACTCTTTGAATTTTGGTGTTCTCAGGGTAAATGCCCAGTAGTGGAACTGCTGGGTCATATGGTAGTTCTATTTGTAGTTTTTTAAGGAACCTCCATAGTGGCTGAACCAATTCACATTCCCAGCAGCAGTGCAAGAGTGTTCCCTTTTCTCCACACCCTCTCCAGCATTTATTGTTTCTAGATATTTTGATGATGGCCATTCTGACTGGTGTGAAATGATATCTCATTGTAGTTTTGATTTGCATTTCTCTAATGATTAATGATGTTGAGCATTCTCTCATGTGTTTGTTGGCAGTCTGTATCTCTTCTTTGGAGAAATGTCTATTTAGGTCTTCTGCCCATCTTTGGATTGGGTTGTTTGTTTTTTTGTTATTGAGCTGTATGAACTGCTTGTAAATTTTGGAGATTAATCCTTTGTCGGTTGCTTCATTTGCAAATACTTTCTCCCATTCTGAGGGTTGTCTTTTGGTCTTGTTTATGGTTTCCTTTGCTGTGCAAAAGCTTTGAAGTTTCATTAGGTCCCACTTGTTTATTTTTGTTTTTATTTCCATTACTCTAGGAGGTGGGTCAGAAAGGATCTTGCTGTGATTTATGTCATAGAGTGTTCTGCCTATGTTTTCCTCTAAGAGTTTGATAGTTTCTGACCCTACATTTAGGTCTTTAATCCATTTTGAGCTTATTTTTGTGTATGGTGTTAGGGAGTGATCTAATCTCATACTTTTACATGTACCTGTCCAGTTTTCCCAGCACCACTTATTGAAGAGGCTGTCCTTTCTCCACTGTACATTCCTGCCCCCTTTATCAAAGATAAGGTGTTCATATGTGCGTGGGTTTATCTTTGGGCTTTCTATCCTGTTCCATTGATCTATCTTTCTGTTTTTGTGCCAGTACCATACTGTCTTGATAACTGTAGTTTTGTAGTATAGTCTGAAGTCAGGGAGCCTGATTCCTCCAGCTCCTTTTTTCGTTCTCAAGATTGCTTTGGCTATTCGGGGTCTTTTGTGTTTCCATACAAATTGTGAAATTTTTTGTTCTAGTTCTGTGAAAAATGCCAGTGGTAGTTTGATAGGGATTGCATTGAATCTATAGATTGCTTTGGGTAGTAGAGTCATTTTCACAATGTTGATTCTTCCAGTCCAAGAACATGGTATATCTCTCCATCTATTTGTATCATCTTTAATTTCTTTCATCAGTGTCTTATAATTTTCTGCATACAGGTCTTTTGTCTCCTTAGGTAGGTTTATTCCTAGATATTTTATTCTTTTCATTGCAATGGTAAAAGGGAATGTTTTCTTGATTTCACTTTCAGATTTTTCATCATTATTATATAGGAATGCCAGAGATTTCTGTGCATTAATTTTGCACAAATTCATTGGTTAGCTCTACTAGTTTACTGGTAGCATCTTTAGGATTCTCTATGTATAGGATCATGTCATCTGCAAACAGTGACAGCTTTACTTCTTCTTTTCCAGTGTGCATTCCTTTTATTTCCTTTTCTTCTCTGATTGCTGTGGCTAAAACTTCCAAAACTATGTTGAATAAGAGTGGTGAGAGTGGGCAACCTTGTCTTGTTCCTGATCTTAGTGGAAATGCTTTCAGTGTTTCACCATTGAGGATGATGTTTGCTGTGGGCTTGTCATATATGACCTTTATTATGTTGGGGAAAGTTCCCTCTATGCCTACTTTCCGCAGGGTTTTTATCATAAATCGGTGTTGAATTTTGTCAAAAGCTTTCTCTGCATCTATTGAGATGATCATATGGTTTTTCTCCTTCAATTTGTTAATATGGTTTATCACATTGATAGATTTGCGTATATTGAAGAATCCTTGCATTCCTGGAATAAACCCCACTTGATCATGGTGTATGATCCTTTTAATGTGCTGTTGGATTCTGTTTGCTAGTATTTTGTTGAGGATTTTTGCATCTATGTTCATCAGTGATATTGGCCTGTTTTCTTTCTTTGTGACATCCTTGTCTGGTTTTGGTATCACGGTGATGGTGGCCTCGTAGAAGGAGTTTGGGAGTGTTCCTCCCTCTGCTATATTTTGGAAGAGTTTGAGAAGGATAGGTGTTAGCTCTTCTCTAAATGTTTGATAGAATTCGCCTGTGAAGCCATCTGGTCCTGGGCTTTTGTTTGTTGGAAGATTTTTAATCACAGTTTCAATTTCAGTGCTTGTGATTGGTCTGTTCATATTTTCTATTTCTTCCTGATTCAGTCTTGGCAGGTTGTGCATTTCTAAGAATTTGTCCATTTCTTCCAGATTGTCCATTTTATTGGCATAGAGTTGCTTGTAGTAATCTCTCATGATCTTTTTTATTTCTGCAGTGTCAGTTGTTACCTCTCCTTTTTCATTTCTAATTCTATTGATTTGAGTCTTCTCCCTTTTTTTCTTGATGAGTCTGGCTAGTGGTTTATCTATTTTGTTTATCTTCTCAAAGAACCAGCTTTTAGTTTTATTGATCTTTGCTATTGTTTCCTTCATTTCTTTTTCATTTATTTCTGATCTGATTTTTATGATTTCTTTCCTTTTGCTAGCTTTGGGGTTTTTTTGTTCTTCTTTCTCTAATTGCTTGAGGTGCAAGGTTAGGTTGTTTATTCGAGATGTTTCCTGCTTCTTAAGGTGGGTTTGTATTGCTATAAACTTCCCTCTTAGAACCATACTGAAATTCTTAAGTTCTTTAAATACAGCATGATCTCAGTGCCCCCCAAGTCATTGTAAATGCTTTTCCTGCAACACAGTTTCTCCTTTAACAGTGTCTCCAATTCTATCTCTTCCTTTAGGTGTCAACTAATATTTTATTACCACCAGAAAGATTTCCCTGAATTTTAGTTTCCATACTTGTAAAATTGAAGTTAATAGTGTCTATCCAAAATAGGTGCCCTTAGTAGATATGCAATAGAAGTTAATTTATCTTCCCTCCATTCTCTTCTCTCTCTCTCCGCCTAGATTGTAAATTCCTGTAGGGCAAGAATTATCTTTTGTTTGTCTCTCTGTCCACAAGGTCTTGCACATATTAAACGCTCAATAAATATTTACTGAATTAAATGGTGCAAAAGCATACTTAATACTCATTAATTATAAATTATTTTATAATAAACTTGTACTTATGTGACTGTACTCCCTGGGCATCAACTAGAGCAGCTTAAATGAATTTAATGAAATGTACAATGAAATGTGAGACATGGAGATTCTTCTTCTGTAGAGGTATTAGAAAATACTCATTCAGTTCTAGAAAATATAGACACTTCAAGGAGGAAGTGAACAAGGAAAACAGGTAATTATTTCCTTCTTAGAATCATGACAAAACTCAAGTGTCCAAAATCACAAAAATAAATTCTTCCAACAAACATCTTTCAAGCAATATGTGAAAGTAATACCCTGCTTTTAGAATATACTTCTTATTAAACAATTTTTAACTTTTAATTTTATAATATTTTCAGATTTGCAAAATTTGCGAAATGGTGCAAGGATCCTTGTATACTCTCCACCCATCTTCCCCAAACTTTACCATCTTACATAACCATAATACACTTATCCAAATCAAGACAGTAATGCTGATACAATACAATACCTTTAATTAATCCACAGACCTCATTTAAATATCGCCAATTGGGCCACTAATATCCTTTTAATTTTCCAGGATCCAATCCGGTATTTCACATTGCATTTAGTTCATGTCTTTTTAGTATTCTCCAATATAGGACAATTTCTCAATCTAATTTTGTGTTTCATGACTGTATTAATTTGCTAGGGCTGCCATAAAAAAATACAACAGATTTGGTGGCTTATATAAGAGAAATATTTTCTCACAGTTCTGGAGCCTAGAAGTCTGAGATCAAGGTGTTATCAGGGTTGCTTTCTTCTGAGATATCTCTCCTAGGCTTGTAGATTACCATCCTCCTCCAGTGTTCTCACATAGTCTTCCTTCTGTGCCCTCTCTGTGTCATAAGCTTTTCTTTTAAGAACACCAATCATTTAAATTAAAGCCCACTCATAAGATTTAATTTTCCCTTAATTACCTCTGTACAGGTCCTATCTCCAAACATAGTCAAATTCTAAGGTACTAGGGGTTAGAACTTCAACAATGAACTTTGCAGGGGGGGTCACAATTCAGCCTATAACAATGACTTTGACATTTTTGAAGAATACTGACTAGCTATTTTATAAAATATTAATTCAGTTTGTCTAATGTCCCCTTATGTTTATAGCCAGGTTACATGTTTTTGACAATAACACCCCAGAAGTGAAAACTGTGCCCTTTTCAGTGCATCATATCAGAAGATATATGATATTGATATGTCATATTATGGTACTTTTAACTTTGATTACTTAGTTAAGGTGGTGTTTCTCAGATTTATTCACTGTAAAATTACTCCATCTTCCTTTAATAAGTAACTATCTTGTATAAACATCCCTATAGTATGCATATTTTTGTCTACTAATTTCAGCATCCACTGATAATCCTTATCTATGGCAATTATTGCATACCAAATGACAGTTTTCCAGTTCCATCAATTATTTTTCATTTATCAATTAGAATACTATATTAAGAAAAAGTTTTCTTTTCTTTCCCATTTATTTTTATTAAATTATTCACATTTATCAATGTGGACTCCAGGATATTTCCTCTATTCACAAGTTACATTCCATTGTTTTAATTATTCATTTCATTGCTTTAATACATTGGACATTAGAAGATCCTTCAACTTGGCTCCTGTGTCTTTTAGACAAGTTCCCATTAATTTTTGAGCATTTCCATACTTTCTTATATAGCTAAATGTTCTTGGCTCATTAGTACTTTCAGTGACCCAATCCTGGAATCAGCCATTTCTCTAAGGAACCCTGTTTCCTTGTAGTGAAGAATTGTATTTAAAATCTAAGACATTACTACTATCAGAAATGCCCACACATCCCTGTAGCAACTGGTATATAAAGGACTTTGGCCAAATGACCAATTATTTAACAATTCATAGTACTATTCTCAATATTTCTCAAATATTTCCTTTACATTAGAACAAAATTTTAAACAATATTCTAGGATCCAATTATTTTGGACTAATTTGGTCATATTGTTTCTTCTTCCAAAACTCCATAAATATGTGAGTCTCTACTCAGCAAAGAATACATATACCATTCAAAAGTTATTTTTTCAAATAAAGGGGATTATCTGTTTCCTCTAAACTAGATTTGAAGTTGTGTGCACAATATACAGTTGAAGGATTTTGAAGAAGGAGTAATCATGCAGCCTAACTTGTCTCATTACTTATTTTGTCACCTGTAGGATTCTCTACACTATTTTTTTCTTTATGAGAACTAATCCCCAATCCCCTTCACAGCTCTTTTTACAAGGCATGTTGAGTTTTGCATTACCACAACAAAAGAAAGCCGTGTGAGAAAAAAAAAGGAAGAAGAGAAAAGAAAATGTTTACAGAGGAAAAAATTCCCTCTCCTTCATTGTGGTTTTCTGTGTATAATCTTAGTTTGGCAATCGCAGTAACATCCATTAAGTTCTTGATGAATAAAATTTGTCACTCATAAACACTTCCAGAAGTGCCCTGATAGTTGTCAGAAAAGTATTTGCCAGCTATTCAAATAAAGACAGATTACTTGGATAGCAAAGGCAATCTGGCTTTCAATACCAGCATCTGGCCACTTACTAATATCTTTATCTCCCTGAAATCTCGAGAAGATTAAAGTTTTCCTGAAGTGGAGTCTCAGGTGTTCATTTTTGTAACCTAGCCCAGATTCCAGCCTTTCATTCCCCAGTCGAGGAAATACTCTACAGAAAAGATTGTTTTTTTTGTGTGTTCATCAGAGCTCAGTGGCATTCTCACAAATAGATGTGTTTTCAACCAAGCATAAACTTCCAATTTTATGTTGAATTTAACCTATCTCCCTTTTGGTAAAAGAATAAAAATTATCATTTTTGACAACACTACAGTATGTGGCCTCCACACAGGCTGTGAAATAATTTCTCTAATGTCTTAATTAATGGTTTATTTTTCATGCAGGATGTGTGTAATGAAACCGCCATGTCTCTCCTTCATCCAGCTGTATAGAATACTGCAGTGTTTTTGACTCTGATTGTATCAGAAATATAAACTTTACTTTTAAGAGTGTTGGGAGCTCTTAGAAGGTTCTCAATTGTTCTCACTTTCACTTTCTATTTTTTCAAAATCAAACATAGTGTGATTTCGCAGACAATACATTTAGGAATGGCGGAGGAGGATAGGAAGGAGTGAGCTATGATCTTTGGTCTCTTTGGAATTAATTTTTAATTTTTTTTCATCTTATCTTTCTCTTCGTGACACTGGAGTTCTGCTTCTATCAGTGTGTCTCTTTCTCTCACAGGTGATTTCCCTTTAATATACATACCTCTCTAGTGGCTGGCCAAATCTTCTGTAACTGTTCAAATAGTTTCAAATGTTACACAGATTTTATGAGTCCACAGTATATAGACAAAGAGAATGAGAATATGAACTAAAATTTTCCTTTGTATTAGGCTTGTCTATTACTTAGACTTCAGTAAATTTCATTATGACCCTGGGCTTGCAACCACTGTTATTTTGTATAGTTAATAATATATTTATATATTTCTTAAAATGGTGTGGAAGATACGAGTAGTAGTTGAGATTGTGTTGGTTGACCAACTAGACATGCTTTTCTAAAATAATGTATGAGAACTTTGCACTAGATTTGGGAGCATGGGAGGAATTCAATTACCTGTCCCTTTTCCCTCAGCCTTCAAGGGTCAAATCTTAAGAGTAATTAGTAACCTCTAGTAGTGTGGTACAAATGCTTGAGGCAATAGTGCCAGATGTGAGAAACTGCTTGCTGAGAAGCCCATAGAGGGAGCTGGAAACAAGGGTGAAGCCATGAATTCAGACTGTGGGAGCCTGTTTATTACCAGATACTCTCTGTTTTGCCAAAGAAAAAGGACATGTACCAATATCCCATGAAGAGAGCTAACTGCTCAATATGGCAGAAAAGAAATAGGGGTTCTTCTTTAGCTTAGACCTCTGCTAGAGTTAGTTACTTCTATAGTAAATCCTCTGTGATTACTGTAATTTGCATTAGAATTTATGGAACAGTTCATAACTTAAACCATATCATATGTCTCCCTCATATGTGTCCTAACTAAAGGACACCCTGCAGAGATATCCTTTGCAGGATACCCAGGATAAAATACACCTAGAGCCAATGCAAAATATTAAGTTTTAGCAATTACCTCTGTAATTAGAGATAAAATAATGAAAAAGAAATGTTGCTGCTTTCTTGGGTGAGGAAAGGGGTAAAAGAAGAAATGTACTCCCTTGTAAAGCTTAATGCCTTTTCCTATGGAAGGAATACTTTTAGAGTCTCATTAATAATAGTTCTCCAAATATGCAAAATTTTATGGGTAACATACCTTTGTAGAAAAAGAAAAAGAAAAAAAAACAACAACAAAACAAACAAAAAACCCTTCAATTTACAAAAATAAAGAAAACTATGAAGCTCTCCTCACCTCATTTGCAATAACACTCCTTATCAGCTTTCTTCTTTCCCTACTTTCTCTCTTACCTCCTTAGTTATATTTTTGAAGCCTCCCTGTTTTTATTTTTCTTTTTTTTATGGCTCTATAACTTTCACAGGTGTACTGGAAATACTGTGCCCTGATTTTTCATGCTTACTATTAGTAGTAATTATGCAAAATTGTGTGCCACTAACAGAGGGAGCATATTGTAGAGGTGAAAAGACCAGGCTCCAGAATCAGACTGCCTGGGTTTAAGTTCTGGCTCTGCCACTCACATCTCTATGTCTCAATTCTCTTTTATCTGTAAAATGAGGACAATCATAGCACATGTAAAACCTTTAGATACATACATATATACATGGCCACTATATATTAACTTTTTATTGGTATCTACATACATACATACATGGTCACTATATATTAACTTTTTATTGGTATCTCCACAGTGCAACAAAGAGCATGGGGTTTCTCAAAGGAAAGCAGTTATATATATATATATATATATATATATATATATATATATATATATATATATATATATATAATTGAATTTTAATAAAACCACCTATAGATTGTTTATATAACTGGTATTTACTCAACTACTTCTTAAAAAATATCCCAATCACTTCAAACTACCTTGGAGGCAGTATGGTAAAAGAGGAAGAACACCATTTTTATTTAGAAAACCTGCATTCAAATCCCAGTTTTAACATTAATTTGCTGTGTAACTATATGCAAGTTTCTTAGTCTCTCTAAGCCTCACTCTCTTTATTTGTAAAATAAGGATAATAATAGTACTGAGTGGGCTTCCCTGGTGGCGCAGTGGTTGAGAGTCTGCCTGCTGATGCAGGGGACACGGGATCGTGCCTGGGTCCAGGAAGATCCCACAGGCCACGGAGCGGCTATGCCCTTGAGCCATGGCCGCTGGGCCTGCACGTCTGGAGCCTGTGCTCCGCAACGGGAGAGGCCACAACAGTGAGGGGCCCGTGTACCGCAAACAAACAAATAATGATACTGACCTCATAAGATTGTTATGAAGCTTAAATAACACATAGGAAATACTTAGTAATAGACATTTGCATGTTAAATGCTCAAAAATACGAAGAGCTCTGTAATCAGACTTCCTGGGTTCATATTTGTGCTGGTTATTTTTATGTGAACCTGGAGGGTGTTTCTGGATGAGAGTAACATTTAAATCAGTGGCCTTTGAGTTTGCACATAATCCTTCATAATGTGGATGGGCCTCATTTAATCAGTTGAAGGCCTGAATAGAACAAACTAAAACAAACCCTCCCAGAGCAAGAGAGAATTATCCAGCAGCCTGTCTTTGGACTTCATCTGCATCATTAGCTCTCCTGAGTCTCAAGCCTGCTGGCCCACAATGCAGACTTGGACTAGCCAGCCATCATAATTGTCTGAGCCAATTCCTTATAATAAATCTCTTTCTATTAATAAGCACATATTATTGGCTCTGTTTCTCTAGAGTACTCTCACTAATACAATGTCTCAGCTCTGCAACTCACTGCCTCTGTGATCTTATACAAATTTTGTCATCACTCTGAGCCTCATTTTTTCATCTCCAAAATGGAAATAACAATGCCTTCCTCACTTGCTTATTGTAAGAATCAAGTGAGTTAAAGTCTATACTGTGCCTAGTAGGTGATTTGGGAACTAAGAAGCACTCAGGATATGAGCTTTATGGAGTACCTGAAAACAGGAGTCACTTTTTCCCCAGATGAGAATATGGATGTTTGCAGTTCTTTATTTTGTTCAAGAATTAAAAGGGCAAACTGCATTGATTTCAGTATAAATTATTTCAGAAAGTTAAGGCAGGTCCCAAAGATAAAAACTTTGGAGTATGGGAAAATTTTCACTATTTTTCCAGATTTAGCAGAGCTCCATCATGTGAGGACAATGCAATTTTAGTGTACAATATTACCTTAGGGAACTGGAGCCATGCTTCTGACAAGTTTCTGTATCTTAATTTTGTATATCATTGTTTTCTCAGATGGCATTCATGGGGTTCTTTTTCCCCCATGAAAATGTCCCCAAGACACCTGCTCAGTTTATTTTGTAAAAGAGCATATAAATCAAAACAGGACAGAACATGAGGTTTCCTGCTTTGACAAAACCTCTTTTGATATTGTGGAAATTAGAAAAAAATCATATATTATTTCTCCAGTGAGCCAAAACCTTCACAGAATGGCAAAAATATCCAGGCTCTAACACACAGGGAGACAAAGAGACAATGCTGACGTTTCCCTGCATTAATGGTGGGTCAGAGCAGGCTGCACGTTCACCTTGATCGAGCCTCAGGGTGGAATGTTGGGTCACCAGCGGAGCTGGCTGCCAAAGTGAGGACAGGGGCACAATGTTCATTGGCTTTGGGGACCTTGGTACTTCACTGAGGAAGTCTTGGATGGAGAAAAGGTAGGATGAGGAGCTCTCAACCCTGGTTGGGGGGCTGGTGAGGTGGGGGAAGGTCACAGACCTGCTGGGTGGCACTCAGTTCTTGACCTCATCTTTGGTTTTCCATATTGAGCAGAACCTCTGTCTTGGAAACACTGTTACTTCCACAGAGGGCATAGTCCTGGATTCAGCCATACAGATCCTGAGCTCCATTATCTAAAGTCCTGGAGTACGGAGAACTTGAATCTGAAACTATGTATGTGTGGTCCTATGGTGTCTTCCCAACCAATTTGTAATGGTTCTAAAATCACTGTATAGATTAAACACAAGTACTTGCTTACTGCACTGTTACTCTGTGTTACAAATTGGGCTATGTTCTCCATTTCACTCTATAACACGTCTATGAGGTAGGTACTATATTTACCCGATTTTACAAATGTGGAAACTGGGGCATTTTAAAGAGTATGCACTTTACCAAAGTATACAAAATCCCATGCTCTAATCTAGTAGTTCTCAAATTCCACTGCAATCAAAATCACTTTAAAATATATATATATATATATATATGTATATATATATATATATATATATATATATATATATATATATATATACATATATATATAAATAACTGGTCCAATTCCCAGAGATTTCAATTAAATTCGTGGTTGGGCCGAGGTATCAATCATAAAACAAAAAACAAAACTAACTTCCCCAAATTATTCTAATGTGCAGCCAGAGTTGAGAAGCCCTGTTCTAAGCCATTACACTATATCAGTGTTTTCCAAAATTGTTTTAACTCTCCAGTAAGAGACTCATTTTACATTATAACTCAGTAGATAGATATAAAACTGAAACAAAAATTCACAAAACAATATTTATGCTTACTACCTGCAAGCATTTGTTTATTTTCTATTCTAGTCTAGTCTATAACATTTTGCATTGCTGGTTGCAACCTACTGAATTGATTTTACAACCCATTGACTGGTTGCTAATCAGGGTTTGAAAATCACTGCTCTTTACACTGCTTAATAAAAATGTGCCTCATTTTGCTACCTCTCCCTGCTGTATATTCTAGTTGAGCCTCACTCTCCACATGAAAGGCCACTCATTCCTTGAGTGCTGAGAGACCATTCCCATCTACTTCCATCCCGGCATCCTCCACTCATTCTACATCCTCCTCTTACAGTTGGTTGCCTACACACGGAAATTGACTCTGTCACATTTTCTTCAACATATGATTCTTACAGCCAATCAGGTTATGACTCAAGAAAAATGACACTTTTAGGTCCAAGAACTGGTGACAAGTTCATAAAATTTATTTCATTCTGGAGCAGGAAAAACCCAATACTATTAGCTTTCTATTGTTGTGTAACAAATTACCACAAATTTAGTGGCTTGAAACAACAGGTTCCACAGGTCAGATATGGAGGAACAGGTTAGTTAGATCATCTGCTCAAGGTCTCACCAGGATGAAATCAAGGTGTTAGCTGCAGCTGTGATCTCATCTGGGGCTCAAGTTCTTCCTCCAATCTCAAGAGTTCAGTTATTTGGGGCTGTGTCTGTAGAACTCATGGTGGTTGGCTTCTTCAAGGTCAGCAGAACTCTCTTTACAGGAATGGTTCAGTCCCTTTTTTAATGGCCAACCTGATCAGGCCACACCCACCCATGATGATCTCCCTTGTGATTAAGTATTAAAAATCAACTAGTTAATAATCTAATTGTGAGAGTGATATCCCATTCACAGTTCCTGCCTATACTCAAGGAGTGGGAATCATATAGGGTGTGTACATCGAAGACTTAAGGATCATCTTAGAATTCAGTCTGCCACACCAACCATCTCTTTTTTTCCCAAGATCTGTCCTGGTTGTAGCACTGAAAGTCCCACATCCCCCGGGAAAACACTTGGTCACAGGAAAACTGGTACAGTTGGTTACCTTACCAGTAGAAACTGAAGTCTCTCAGCTAGCACTTTTTATCTTCCATACCTAATGAAAGCCCAATTACAGGGAACCTGGATATGGAGTTTGTTCCTGTTCTCCTCTAATAAAATTTTTGTAAAGATGGATTATCAAGTAGTGTTCCTATGGTTAGATGCCTCAGAGTCAGCATCACAGAAACACTTGACCAAAATTTTATATTTCTCTTGTGGCATATTCCACCTACTGTGCACACCAAACAATGTTCACAAATGGAACACTATGGAGAGGAAAGGAATATCACATTTTTATGGTTCCTTTTGAATGCATTGTGTGTAACTTAATAAATGCAGTTTTATCTCAGTAAAGTAAGATTCTAAGTGTAGGCAACAATGGCTAAAGTTACCAGTGCTTTCAGATCAATCTAATTTAAATTTCAAACATCACTAATTAACATAAATCTTCTTTTTTCTCCCTCAATATTTGTTTTACACATTCCCACCTAAATTCAACAAACATGGTAGCTTAATAAAATAATACAAGAATTTTAGAATAATAAATGTGGTACTGCAACAACACTGAATTACAGTTTACTAGCACTTTTACTGTCTTCTTTCTCCCCCCCTTTTGAATATTTTAAGGCAAATAAAAACAAAAGGAAAAGGTGAGCTTCTGATTAAAAGCAAACCTTAATTTCATATTTCATTATGCACTATGCTTTCTTCCCATGATTGGAAAATTATTTTCTAAATCAAAAACTTAAACCAAGACAATTGGTTCCTATTTATTTCTATACAGATTATTTTACATCATTTAAAATTGGAATGCAAATTCCAAGATAAAAACTTAGAATATTTCCTCCCACAGTAGAATATAAGTTTTCAGCTTTTATAGGATATTAGTTCCCTGGAATTCTTGGCACTGGGATGTGATTCTTTGTATTACCTTTGTCTATTTGGAAGGATAGATCAATGGCCATTGTTCTTTTTATTATTTGATTCTAGCTTGAACTTCTCTCTCTGTTTCATATACCTTGGAACAAATTCAGTCGCATAAAAACACAGTCCTTAGACACCCACTTATTATAAATTACTTCTCATCCTACTTTTCATAGGTTTTACCATCAGCTCAAGAAATATCTTCAGAATATTAACAGACTTTAAAAATTCCACTCAAAATGACATTTGACTTTTCATTTAAAGTTTCAGATGCTTTTCTTTTTCATATGAATATTCACTGCCCATATCTCCTCTCATTTCCTTTCCAAAGGTCGACTTCAGCATGTAGGTGACAATCATTTGTTACTTCATGTCAAACATTTCTAATATAATGAGTTTATGTGTTGATTTTTAGTTTTTGTTTTGTTCTTTCCTGTGGAAGAAGAATCTGTTGAGCTTTCTAGTCTGACCAGTAATCAAACCTCAGCAAGACAATACTTCACTGTCCTGATGCCTTATCATCATAAACAAGGAGGCCATGTCACCACCCCAAACCTGGAACATCTGTTTTCTCACTTTCCAGCTTTTAGACATTAAAGTTGATTTATTTGAAGAAGCACTTAGTAGGAAAAGGACACGATTTAATACACATCATGGGATTCTGTAGTATATGCCTCACTGTATCTTAGTAAAACATATTTTAACATAATTGGTAATTCTGGAATCCTTCCCAGAAGCATAGAAGTGCCTATAATGGGGGTAGAACTGAACTGCCAATGCTAAATCCAGACACATATTTCAGACTCTTAATTCCGCCATATGAAAATGTCTTTCCAGGCCTTAAAAATAAAGAAAAATACTTCATTCAGAATGTTTAAGTATATCAAAGAGCACTGTTTCCTGGTTACTGCCAATGTTCACTGTTAAACACAGGGGGCCTGGAAGGAAACACAGCTTGTTTAGAAATAGAATATTCATCAAGATATAATGGCTGATAATTATATTGCTTCATTCCCAAGTTGTTTCCCAAAGAAAATGTAAAACAACACATACATGATGGCATCATATAACCACCAACTGGCCGAAAGAACTTACTAGGAAGAAAATCAGCTTTTAAAAGGAACACAAAAAGGAATAGACATACTTCACTCTGTACGACAGACTCTAGGTCCATCGACCTCATTACAAATAGCTGAGTAATATTCTTTTTATGGCTGAGTAATATTCTATTGTATATATGTGCCACATCTTCTTTATCCATTCATCCGATGATGGGCACTTAGGTGGTTTCCATCTCCGGGCTATTGTAAATAGAGCTGCAATGAACATTTTGGTACATGACTCTTTTTGAATTTTGGTTTTCTCAGGGTATATGCCCAGTAGTGGAATTGCTGGGTCATATGGTAGTTCTATTTGTAGTTTTTTAAGGAACCTCCATACTGTTCTCCATGGTGGCTGAACCAATTCACATTCCCAGCAGCAGTGCAAGAGTGTTCCCTTTTCTCCACACCCTCTCCAGCATTTATTGTTTCTAGATTTTTTGATGATGGCCATTCTGACTGGTGTGAGATGATATCTCATTGTAGTTTTGATTTGCATTTCTCTAATGATTAATGATGTTGAGCATTCTCTCATGTGTTTGTTGGCAGTCTGTATCTCTTCTTTGGAGAAATGTCTATTTAGGTCTTCTGCCCATCTTTGGATTGGGTTGTTTGTTTTTTTGTTATTGAGCTGCATGAACTGCTTATAAATTTTGGAGATTAATCCTTTGTCGGTTGCTTCATTTGCAAATACTTTCTCCCATTCTGAGGGTTGTCTTTTGGTCTTGATTATGGTTTCCTTTGCTGTGCAAAAGCTTTGAAGTTTCATTAGGTCCCACTTGTTTATTTTTGTTTTTATTTCCATTACTCTAGGAGGTGGGTCAGAAAGGATCTTGCTGTGATTTATGTCATAGAGTGTTCTGCCTATGTTTTCCTCTAAGAGTTTGATAGTTTCTGGCCTTACATTTAGGTCTTTAATCCATTTTGAGCTTATTTTTGTGTATGGTGTTAGGGAGTGATCTAATCTCATACTTTTACATGTACCTGTCCAGTTTTCCCAGCACCACTTATTGAAGGGGCTGTCCTTTCTCCACTATACATTCTTGCCTCCTTTATCAAAGATAAGGTGACCATATGTGCATGGGTTTATCTCTGGGCTTTCTATCCTCTTCCATTGATCTATCTTTCTGTTTTTGTGCCAATACCATAGTGTCTTGATTGCTGTAGCTTTGTAGTATAGTCTGAAGTCAGGGAGAGAAAGACAAATACCATATTCTAACATATATATATATATATATATATAGAATTTAAGAAAAAAATGTCATGAAGGACCTAGGGGTAGACAGGAATAAAGACATAGACCTACTAGAGAAAGGACTTGAGGATATGGGGAGGGGGAAGGATAAGCTGTGACAAAGCGAGAGAGTGGCATGGACATATATACACTACCAAATGTAAAATAGATAGCTAGTGTGAAGCAGCCGCATAGCACAGGGAGATCATCTCGGTCCTTTGTTACCACCTAGAGGGGTGGGATAGGGAGGGTGGGAGGGAGGGAGACGCAAGAGAGAAGAGATATGGGAACATATGTATATGTATAACTGATTCACTTTGTGATAAAGCAGAAACTAACACACCATTGTAAAACAATTATACTCCAATAAAGTTGTTAAAAAAATCACTTTCTTCCTGAAAAAAAAGATATACATGCACCCCAATGTTCATCGCAGCACTAGTTACAATAGCCAGACCATGAAAGCAACAAAAATACCCATCAACAGTACAACGTAATACTACTCAGCCATAAAAACGAATGAAATAATGCCATTTGCTGTGACATGGATGGACTTAGAGATTGTCATACTGAGTGAAGTAAGTCAGACAGAGAACAACAAATATCATATGATATCGCTTATATGTGGAATCTAAAAGAAGGGTACAAATGAACTCATTTACAAAACAGAAATAGAGTCACAGATGTAGAAAAGAAACTTATGGTTACTGGGGGGGAAAATGTGGGGGGAGGGATAAATTGGAAACTGGATTGACATATACACGTTACTGTATATAAAATAGATAACTAATAAGAACCTACTGTATAGCACAGGGAACTCTACTCAATACTCTGTAATGACCTATATGGGAAAAGAATCTAAAAAAGAGTGGATATATGTATATATATAACTGATTCACTTTGCTGTACAGCAGAAACTAACACAACATTGTAAATCAAACATACTCCAAAAAAATTAATTTAAAAAATTGGAAAAAAAGGAATAGACAATAAACATCCAGTATTTGATAAACTCATGGAGAAGCCAAATACTCAAGTTGCCTCTAATTAATTAATTAATTAATGTATTTATTTGCAACTGAGATTAAATTTAAACCACCTCAAATCTAAGGAATGCTGGCAGCTGAGGTTCTGGTAACTTTGTAAACAAGTCCACCATGTGTCAATCTATCTTTTAGCCTTAACAAATTTTGAAGGATTGGTTCACTAAGTTTGTTCACTCCTTTATGAACCTTGTCCAAATAGACTATTTTATGTATTCATTTGGTGACATTATCTGAACATCCCAACATTTTTAAAGAGGCTTCTGCTTCCTGGTGGCTGAGTAAACTTCATTTAGAACATACAGATATATTTAGGGATATGCCTAATGGCATATGGTTTAGATAATGTATATACACTGGCTTAGACAATTTCATTTGGCATTGAGAAATTCCAGCACCTGTCTTCCCAGAGAAACTACCAACTTATAAAACTGGAAACCTGGTTGGAGTTATTAACCCAAAGCACTTAGGGTTTTACAACTAGCACATAACAATTTTAAAGATTAGTTCTAACAATATTCAGGAGTCTACAGTACTAATCAAAAAATGATATATTTCTAGTTCTTATGAAACACTCAGGTTCACCTTCTCACCTACAGACCTCATCATAAAGCACAGCATGTATCTTGTAGATATTACTGCTTTGTGTATGTGTGATCAAAGGTTATTGCACTCTATCCTATAGATATTCATATGGAAAACTATACTTCTTTCCTCGATGATGATCCTTGTAGCTTTGTTTAGATGATTATGTCAGCTCTTTCCTCTTAATTTTTACCTCATTCTCTATACAATTATTTGGCTCTGGGCAAGGAAAATGAGGCTTCTGAGTGCTTAACAATTTAGTAGAGATGGACATGTAAAAATTGCACATCCTATTTGGTTAACTGCACCCTTACTTACCTTTTAACTTTTTTTCAGTTCTCATTCTCTAGTATGGAAGCATGGTTTGTAATAGCAATCAGATTTAGCCCTTTATTTCTATTCTGGCTCCCACTACTCTGGATTATTTGCAAGACCACAACAATCTCCAAACTAAATTCCTTGTCTCAAGTATTTTTGTCCTCTAATCCACTCTTCATACCACTGTCAAATTTATCTCTTTCAAGCACCACTTACAATTTGTAATCCTTTTTGTCCATGTACCTACAAAGGTACCCTGCTGTTTACTGGATCAAATCCAAACTCATCATTTGACAGCTCAAACCCCATAATCTAATACAACACTCCCTCTCACTAGCCAGTGATACTGACCTTCAGTTCTGGTTAGGTCACATCTCTTCTCAACCCATTCACACTCCCCACAAAAGTCATGACACATTTATATGATTCAGCTATTAATTTATATTGTAAAATGAATATTATGTTAATATAACAAAAAATTCAAGACAAAACTGCCCACAAGCTCATAGCAATCAGATATGTTCACTTGTCTTTTCTTCACATAATAACAACAGCAAATAATGATATAGTATTTATCATGTGTCTGCCATATTCTAATAGCTTTAAAAATATGATCTGTATAACCAGCATCTGTAACAAGCATCTATTCTGATTGGTTGCTGCTTGTGCCACACTACTTGTTAAATATAGTGACTATCATCCTTGGTAACAGGAGTGGTCAGAGAAAGCTTTTATCTGTGCTGAATTAAGGGAGGGAGTACTGAAAAGTGTTTCAAGCAAAGGAAGTGATATGCTATGGGTCATCAGCGTCTAAGAAAACATAGGAAATTGAAAGTAGGCCGGGGCACCTGGAGTGAAAAGGGAGTAGGAGATTGAGAACAGATGATAGAAAGGCATGCTCCAGAAAGATCATTATGGACCTTGAAAATCATTAAAGCAAAGAAGAAACTAAAGTAGAGAAATGATATGTTCAGATTAGTATTTTAGAAATTTACTCTGTCAGCAATGTGGGGAATATATTTAAGAGGTTAGGTTGTAGGTAGAATTACTTGTGTGGGGGAACTCTTTTCTGTCTCTGTCACATTTGTCTATCTCAGGTTCTATTCTGTGAACAGTATTGAGTTTTTTTTTCTTTTTTTTTTTTTTTGCTTTTGTATTGAGTTTTAAACTTCTTTCTCACATGAAAGTGGGATACAGCATTTTACCTCTTCTCCCAAAAACTGTCTGTCAGTACAACAGGAATGCCCATGTCTGTCCTGTATCCACATAACTCTCTAGATCAATTGTTTCTAAGGACTTGCTGTGAAACAAAATAGAAACCAAAGACTTTCTTTTGGCTTACAATGTCCTCTATGATCTTTTCTCTGCCCAAGTCCATGAACTGATCTCGTATCATTCTCACCTTCACTCACCATGGTCCAGCCACACTGGCTTTGTTTTATTATTTGAATAAATGAAGGACTTGGTGTTAGTTGTTTACTTCTGCCTAGAATGTACCAACAACCTTCCATTCTTTATCTCCAATGCTACTACAGCTAGATCTTTTTTCTTCATATCTCAGCTTAGATATCACCTCAAAGAGGCCTTTCCTAGCCACTAAATCTGAAGAAACCAAAGAGTGTTCAGCCTATGTTTTCCTCTAGTTTTATGGTTTCCAGCCTTACATTTAGAATTTTAATCAATTTTGAGTTTATTGTTGTATATGGCATTAGAGAATGTTCTAATTTCATTCTTTTACATGTAGCTATCCAGTTTTCCCAGCACCACTTATTGAAAAGACTGTATTTTTTCCATTGTATATTCTTGCCTCCTTTGTCATAGATTAATTGACAATGGGAGCATGGGTTTATTTCTGGGCTGTCTATTCTGTTCTACTGATCTACGTGTCTGTTTCTGTGCCAGTACCACACTGTTTTAATTACTGTAGCTTTGTAGTATAGTCTGAAGTCAGGGAGCATGATTCCTCCAATTCTGTTCTAATTTCTTAAGATAATTTTCTTGTTCCCGATCTTAGAGAAAATGCTTTCAGCTTTTCACTGTTGAGTATAATGTTATCTGTGAGTTTGTCATATTTGACCTTTATTGTGTTGAAGTATGTTCACTCTATGCCCACTTTCTGGAGAGATTTTAATTATGAATAGATTTGAATTTTGTCAAAAGCTTTTCCTGCATCTATTGAAATGATCCTATGATTTTTATTCTTCAATTTGTTAATGTGATATATCACATTAATTGATTTGTGGATATTGAAAAATCCTTGCATCCCTGGGATAAAGCCCACTTGATCATGGTGTATGATCATTTGCTGACAGTCTTTGACATAAATTATAGCAATATTTTTGAATTTATCTTCTAAAAAAAGGAAATAAAAGCAAAAATAAACAAATGGAAACTAATTAATCATAAAATCTTTTGCACAGCAAAGGAATATATCAACAAAATAAAAAGATAACCTGCCGAATGGGAGAAAATATTTGCAAGTAATGTGACTGATAAGGGGTTAATAACCAAAATATATGAACAGTGCATATAACTCAACATCAAAAGAACAAACAACCTGACTAATAATAAGAAGAAGACCTGAATAAATATATTTGTAAAGAGAACATGAAGATGTTCAACAGGCAGATGAAAATATGCTCAACATCATTAATCATCAGGGAAATGCAAATCAAAACCACAAGGAGATATCACCTCACACCTGCCAGAATGGCTATCATCAAAAAGGACACAAATAACAAATGTTGGAGAATATGTGGAGAAAAGGGAACATTTGTACACTGTTGCTGGGAATGAAAGTTGGTGTAACCACTGTGTAAAACAGTACAGAGGTTTCTCAAAAAATTATAAATAGAACTGCCATATTACCCAGCAATCACACTCCTTGGTTTATATCTGAAAGAAACAAAAACACTAATTTGAACCCCTCTCTTCCTCGGAACTCCCTATGGGGGTGGAAGCCATCTTCTACTCAGCATCATGGCTGCTCTCAGATCCCTCGTGAAGCCCAGGATCATCAAAAGGAGGACCAAGAAGTTCATCCAGCACCAGTCAGACTGATATATCAAAATAAAGTGGAACCGACAGAAACCCAGAGGCATTGACAACAGGGTGTGAAGGAGATTCAAGGGCCAGATCTTGATGCCCAACATCAGTTACGGGAGCAACAAGAAAACAAACACATTCTGCCCAGCAGCTTCTGGAAGTTCCTGGTCCACAGCATCAAGGAGCATGAAGTGCTGCTGATGTGCAACAAATCTTACTGTGCTGAAATTATTCACAATATCTTATCCAAGAACCACAAAACCATTGCAGAAAGAGCACCCCAGCTGTCCATCAGAGTCACCAATGCCAATACCAGGCTGGACAGTGAAGAAAATGAATAGACAGCTCATGGTGCACATTGTGTTTGTGTTAATAAAACCACAAAACTCGAAAAAAACCACTAATTTGAAAAGATACATGAATCCCAATGTTCAGAGTAGCATTATTCACAGTTGCTAAGATATGGAAGCCACCTAAGTGTGTTCTTTTATTCTTTTTTTAACATCTTTATTGGAGTATAATTGCCTTAAGCTGTTGTGTTAGTTTCCACAATATAACAAAGGGAATCAGCTATACGTATACATATATCCACATATCCACTCCCTCTTGCATCTCCCTCCTACCCTCCCTATCCCACCCCTATAAGTGGTCACAAAGGATGGAGCTGATCCCCCTGTTCTATGCAGCTGCTTCCCACTAGCTATCTATTTTGCATTTGCTAGTGTATATATGTCAATGCCACTCTCTCACTTCCTCCCAAATTATCCATTCTTCTCGCTGTATGCTCAAGTCCATTCTCTACATATACGTCTTTATTCCTGTCCTGCCTGCCCCTAGGTTCTTCAGAAACATTTTTTTTTAGATTCTGTATATATCTGTTAGCATACAGTATTTGTTTTTCTCCTTCTGACTTACTTCACTCCATATGACAGTCTCTAGGTCCATCCACCTCACTACAAATAACTCAATTTTGTTTCTTTTTATGGCTAAGTAATATTCCACTGTACATATGTGCCACATATTTTTAACCATGCATCTGTTGATGGACACTTCTGTTGCTTCCATGTCCTGGCTATTGTAAATAGAGCCGCAATGAACATTGTGGCACATGACTCTTTTTGAATTACGGTTTTCTCAGAGTATATGCCCAGTAGTGGGATTGCTTGGTCATATGATAGTTCTATTTTTAACTTTTTAAGGAACCTGCAGACTGTTCTCCATAGTGGCTGTATAAATATATATTCCAACAAACAGTGCAAGAGGATACCATTTTCTCCACACTGTCTCCAGCATTTATTGTTTGTAGACTTTTTAATGATGGCCATTCTTACTAGTGTGAGGTGATAACTCATTGTAGTTTTGATTTGCATTCTCTACTGATTAGTGATGCTGACCATGCTTTAATGTGTTTGTTGTCAATCTGTATATTTTCTTTGAAGAAATTTCTATTTAGGTCTTTGGCCCGTTTTTGGATTAGGTTGTTTGTGTTTTTGATATTGAGGTGCATGTTCTGCTTGTATGTTTTGGAGATTAATCCTTTGTCAGTTGCTTCATTTGCAAATATGTTCTCTCATTCTGAGGGTTGTCTTTTTATCTTGTTTATGGTTTACTTTGTGTGGAAAAGCTTAAAAGTTTCATTAGGTCCAATTGGTTTATTTTTGTTTTCATTTCCCTTTCTTTACGAGGTGGGTCAAAAAGGATCTTGCTGTGATTTATGTCAAAGAGTGTTCTGGCTATGTTTTCCTCTAAGACGTTTATAGTGTCTGGCCTTACATTTAGGTCTTTGATCCATTTTGAGTTTATTTTTGTGTATGGTGTTAAGGAGGGTTCTAATTTCATTCTTTTACATGTAGCTGTCCAGTTTTCAAAGCACCAATTATTGAAGAGGCTGTCTAAACTCCATTGTATATTCTTGCCTCCTTTATCAATTATAAGGTGACCATATGTGTGTGGGTTTATCTCTGGACTTCCTATTCTGTTCCATTGATCTATCTTTCTGTTTTTGTGCCAGTACCACACTGTCTTGATTACTGAAGCTTAGTAGTATAGTCTGAAGTCAGGGAGCCTGATTCCTCCAACTCCGTTTTTCTTTCTCAAGATTGCTTTGGCTATTTGGGGTCTACTGTGTTTCCATACAAATTTTAAATTTATTTCTTCTAGTTCTGTGAAAAATGCCCTTGGTAGTTTGACAGGGATTGCTTTGTACCTATAGATTGCTTTAGGTAGTATAGTCATTTTCACAATGTTGATTCTTCCAATGCAAGAACATGGTATATTTCTCCATCTGTTTGGATGACATATAATTTATTTAATCAGTGTCTTATAGTTTTCTGCATACAGGTCTTTTGTCTCCTTAGGAAGGTTATGCAATGGTAAATGGGAGTGTTTCCTTTATCTCTTTCAGAATTTTCATCATTACTGTGCAGGAATGTAAGAGATTTCTGTGCATTTATTTTGTATCCTGCTACTTTACCAAATTCATTGATAAGCTCTAGTAGTTTTCTGGTAGCATCTTTAGGATTCTCTGTGTATAGTATCATGTTATATTCAAACAGTGACAGTTTTACTTCTTCTTTTTCAATTTGGATTCCTTTTATTTCCTTTTCTTCTCTGTTTGGTGTGGCTAAAACTTCCAAAACTATGTTGAATAATAGTGGTGAGAGTGGGTAACCTTGTCTTGCTCCTGATCTTAGTGAAAATGGTTTCAGTTTTTCACCATTGAGAAAAATGTTGGCTGTAGCTTTGTCATATATGGCCATTATTATGTTGATGTAAGTTCCCTCTATGCCTACTTTCTGAGGGTTTTTATCATAAATTAGTGTTGAATGTTGTCAAAAGCTTTTTCTGCATCTACTGAGATTAACATATGTTTTGTATCATTCAGTTTGTTAATATGGTGTATCACATTGATTGATTGGTGTATATTGTAGAATCCTTGCATTCCTGGGTTAGACCCCACTTGATCATGGTGTATGATCCCTTTAATGTGCTGTTGGATTCTGTTTGCTATTATTTTGTTGAGGATTTTGACATCTATGTTTATATGTGATACTGGCCTGTAGCTTTCTTCCTTTGTGACATCTTTGTCTAGTTTCGCTATCAGGGTGATGGTGGTCTCGTAGCATGAGTTTGGGAGTGTTCCTCCCTCTGCTGTATTTTAGAAGGTTTTGAGAAGGATAGGTGTTAGCTCTTCTCTAAATTTTTGATAGAATTCTCCTGAGAAGACATCTGGTCCTGGGCTTTTGTTTGTTGGAAGATTTTTAATCACATTTTCAATTTCAGTGCTTGTGATTGGTCTGTTCATATTTTCTATGTCTTCCTGATTCAGTCTTGGAAGGTTGTGCTTTTCTAAGAATTTGCCCTTTTCTTCCAGGTGGTCCATTTTATTGCCGTATAGTTGTTTGTAGTAATCTGTCATGATCCTTTGTAATTCGGCAGTGTCTATTGTTGCTTCTCCTTTTTCATTTCTAATTCTGTTGATCTGAGTCTTCTTCATTTTTTTCTTGATGAGTCTGGCTCATGGTTTATCAAGTTTGTTTATCTTCTCAAAGAACCAGGTTTTAGTTTTATTGATCTTTGTTACTGTATCCTTCATTTCTTTTTCATATATTTCTGATCTAATTTTTATGATTTCTTTCCATCTGCTAACTTTGGGTTTTGTTTGCTCTTCTTTCTCTAATTGCTTAGGTGTAAGGTTAGATTGGTTATTTGAGATTATTCTTGTTTCTTGAGGTAGGATTATATTGATATAAAATTCCCTCTTAGAACTGCTTTTGCTGAATCCCATAGGGTTTTTTTTTGTTGTTGTTGTTGTTGTTTGTTTCTTTTTTTTGCAGTACACGGGCCTCTCACTGTTGTGGCCTCTCTTGTTGTGAAGCACAGGCTCCGGACGCGCAGGCTCAGTGGCTATGGCTCACGGGCCTAGCTGCTCTGTGGCATATGGGATCTTCCTGGACCAGGGCACGAACCCGTGTCCCCTGCATCAGCAGGAGGACTCTCAACCACTGCGCCATCAGGGAAGCCCTCCCATAGGTTTTTGATTATCTTGTTTTCATTGTCATTTGTTTCCAGGTATTATTTTATTTCCTCTTTGATCTCTTCAGTAATTTCTTGGTTATTTAATAGTGTATTGTTTAGCATCCATGTGTTTGTATTTTTTACAGTTATATTTCCCATAATTGATATCTACTCTCCTAGTGTTGTGGTCGGAGAAGGTACATGATATGATTTCAATTTTCTTAAACTTACCGAGGCTTGATTTGTGTCCCAAGATGTGATATATCCCAAAGAATGTTCATGAGCACTTGAAAAGAAAGTGTATTTTCTTGTTTTTGGATGGAATATCCTGTAAATATCAATTACGTCCATCTTGTTCAATGTGTCATTTAAAGGTTGTGTTTCCTTATTTATTTTAAAGGTTGTGTTTCCTTATTTATTTTCATTTTGTCCATTGGTGAAAGTGGTGTGTTAAAGTCCCCTACTATGATTGTGTTACTCTCAATTTCCCCTTTTTAGGCTGCTACCATTTGCTTTATGTATTGCGGTGTTCCTTTTTTGGGTGCAGAGATATTTACAATTGTTATATCTGCTTCTTGGATTGATCCCTTGAACATTATGTAGTGTCCTTCTTTGTCTCTTGTTATAGTCTTTATTTTAAAGTCTGTTTTATCTGATATGTGAATTGCTACTCCAGCTTTCTTTTGATTTTCATTTTCATAGAATATCTTTTTTCATCCCCTCAGTTTCAGTCTGTATGTGTCCCTAGGTCTGAAGTAGGTCTTTTATAGACAGCATATATACAGGGTTTTTTTTTTTTTTGTATCCATTCAGCAAGTCTATGTCTTTTGATTGGAACATTTCATCCATTTGCATTTAAGGTAATTATCAATATGTTTGTTCCTATTACTATTTTCTTAATTATTTTGCATTTGTTATTGTAGGTCTTTTCCTTTTCTTGTGTTTCCTGCCTAGAGAACTTCCTTTAGCATTTGTTGTAAAGCTGCTTTTGTGGTGCTGAATTCTCTTAGCTTTTGCTTGTCTGTAAATGTTTTAATTTCTCCATCAAATGTGAAGGAGATCTTTGCTGGGTACAGTAATTTTGGTTGTAGGTTTTTCCATTTCATCATTTTAAATAAGTCCTGGCACATCCTTCTGGCTTGCAGTGTTGCTGCTGAAATATCTGCTGTTAACCTTATGGGAATTCCCTTTTATATTATTTGTTGCTTTTCCTTTGCTGCTTTTAATAGTTTTTCTTTGTATTTAATATTTGATAGTTTGATTCATATGTGTCTTGGCATGTTTCTCCTTGGATTTTTCCTGTATGGGACTCTCTGTGCTTCCTGGACTTGACTGACTATTTTCTTTCCCACACTGGGGAATTTTTCAACCATAATCTCTTCAAATGTTTTCTCAGTCCCTTTCTTTTTCTCTTCTTCTTATTGGACCCTTGTAATTAGAAAGTTAGTGCATTTAATATTGTCCCCAAGGTCTCTGAGACTGTCCTCAGTTCATTTCATTCTTTTTTCTTTATTCTGCTCTGCAGTAGTTATTTCCTCTATTTTATCTTCCAGGTCACTTATCCATCCTTCTGCCTTAGTTATTCTGCTATTGATTCTTTCTAGAGAATTTTAAGTTTCATTTATTATGTTGTTCACCATTGTTTGCTTGCTCTTTAGTTCTTCTAGGTCCTTTTTAAACGTTTCTTATATTTCCTCCATTTTATTTCCAAGAGTTTTGATCATCTTTACTATCATTACTCTGAATTGTTTTTCAGGTAGACTGGTTATTTCCTCTTCATTTGGTCTGGTGTGTTTTTATTTTGCTCCTTCATGTGCTGCATATTTCTCTGTCTTCTCATTTATCTTAACTTATTGTGTTTGTGGTCTCCTTTACACAAGCTGCAGGTTAGTAGTTCCCGTTGTTTTTGATGTCTGCCCCCAGTGGATAAGGTTGGTTCAGAGGGATGTGTAAGCTTCCTGTTGGAGGAGGCTGGTGCCTGTGTTCTGGAGGATGAGGCTTGATTTTTTTCTTTCTTGTAAGCAGGGCTGCGTCCAGTGGTGTGTTTTGGGGTGTCTCTGAACTTATTATGGTTTTAGGTAGCCTGTCTGCTTATGGGTGGGGTTGTGTTCCTTTCTTGCTAGTTGTTTGGTATGGGGTTTCCAGCACTGAAGCTTGCTGACTGTTGAGTGGAGCTGGTCTTAGCATTGAGACAGAGGTCTCTGGGAGAACCATTCCTGATTGATATTACCTGTGGCCAGAAGGTCTCTGGTAATCCAATGTCCTGAACTTGGCTCTCCCACCTCAGAGGCTCAGGTCTGGCACTGAGTCAGCACACCAAGATCCCATCAGCCACACGGCCCAGAAGAAAAGAGAGATAAAAAAGAAAGAAAACATAAATAAAATAAAATAAATTTATTAAAATAAATTTTAAAATATTATTAAATTAAAAAATTAAAAAGTAATAAATAAAAAAGAAGAGAGCAACCAACCCAATAAAGAAATCCAACAATGATAACAAACACTAAAACCTATACTAAGATAAACATAAAAATCAGAATCTATTCAGTGGCAGGCAGCAAACCCCAAGTCTACAGTTGCTCCTAAATTCCACTGCCTCAGCTTGGGATGATTCGTTGTTTATTCAGGTATTCCACCAATGCAGGGTACATCAAGTTGACTGTGGGGATTTAATCCACTTCTCCTGAGGCTGCACAGAGAAATTTCCCTTTCTCTTCCCTGTTTGCACAGCTCCTGGGGTTCAGCTTTGGATCTGGCCATGCCGCAGCATGTAGGTCACCCTATGGTGTCTGTTCTTTGCCCAGACAGGGGAGGGTTGAAGGAGCCGCTGATTAGGGAGCTCTAGCTCACTCAGGCTGGGGGCACGGATGGGTATGGAATCCAGGGTGAGCCTGAGGCGGCGGAAGCCATCATGACATTGCAACTGCCTGAAGCATACCATGTATTCTTGAGGGGATTTTGTCCCTTTTTCCCAGGACCCTGGCAGTGGTGGGCTGCAGAGGCTCCTGAGAGGGGTGGTGTGGATAGTGACCTATGCTTGCACACAGGATTATTTGTGGCTGCAACAGCAGCTTTAACATTTCATGCCTGTCTCTGTAGTCTACACTGACAGCTGTGTATCGCGCTGGGTTCTGAAACTCGTTTAGGTGGTGTTCTGAATCTTTCCTCATGCACCCCCAAACAATGGTCTCTTGACTCTTTGGAATTTCCGGACTTTTTCCCGGGTTCCCTGCAGTCTAGCTGTGGTGTGCTAGGCCCCCTCAGGCTGTCTTCATGCAGCCAACCCCAGTCCTTACCCTCTGGTCTGACCTTCGAAGCCTGAGATTCAGCTCCAGGCCCCCACCCACCCTGGTGGGAGAGCAGGGAAGCGTCTCAGGCTGGTGAGTGCTGGTTGGTACCAATCCTCTGTGTGGGAATCTCTCCACTTTGCCCTCTGCACCTCTGTTGCTGCACTTTCCTCCTTTGCTCCAAAGCTTTCTCCCCACCCACCCCTCGTTTCCACAAGTGAAGGGGATTCTTAGTGTGTGGAAACTTTTCCTCTTTCACAGCTTCCTCTCAGCGGTGCAGTTCCATCCCTATTTTTTGTCTCTGTTTTTTTTTTCTTTTTCCCTACTCAGGTATGTGTGGATTTTCTTGCCTTTTGGGAAGTATGAAGTTTTCTGCCAGCATTCAGTTGGTGTTCTGTATGAGTTGTTCCACATGTAGATGTATTTTTGATGTACTTGTGAGGAGAAGGGAATCTCCACGTCTTACTCATCTGCCATCTTGAAGATCCTCAGTGTGTTCTTTTATATCTGTGTGTGCTCCTATCTTAGAAAAGTATTTTCTTTATTAAATTCTTCCTTTTACAATTAATGGCAATGTATTTGATCATTACATACTTATTTTATTCAACTCTTTATGTGTTGCATTATTCGTGGAATGGCTCTATTTAAGAAGCTTATATGAGGAAGGGAATAAAAAGATGTTCTAAACTGTCAGATATTCTCCTAATGTCAAAAGGCTATTATGAGAGTGTGATTTTTTTAGACTCAGGAAACTAGAATCAGGACAGGTGGAGTCTTTATTTTTTCCCTGACCAACTGATAGTTAATTTCTTCTAAATGTTACAAGTTTACATTAATTCTGATTCAGCCTCATCTCCATAGCTTCTTAAGACTTTATGCTTAATAGAGTCTAAGAAAGCTTCAGCTAGTACCTTTGAATACTTTTTCTGTTGTATCAAACAAGTCATCACTGGTTTTGTATTTCAGGCTATACCACTTACTTGCCAGGTTTTACTGAGCCACAGGCAGTCTGTCTCCTTGTAGCCCCTCAGTTCTATTTGACCACCATTATTTGGGCAGTCTTTCTCTTGTTATGTCATTTGGAGCTTGAGGTATCTCTTAGTACCATTGTAGATAAAGTTTTTCTTTTTCTTCTGTTTCTCACTCTTCTCATTTTTTACAGTGATTTATGAGGAGAAAGAGAGAAAATGCCAAGTTACCTTCACTATTTTTAACTATAAATTTTTCTATAAACCACTCAGATTTTAGAGCATAATGGGAACTGGGTTTAGAGGTGCAGCACTAAAGATGAAATAGTGTTGGGACTCGATAATTTTTTTTGCATTTCTTTGTTTTTCTATTTAACTGTAATTTGCAGTAGTTTCAAATGTTCAGCACATACAGGGGGAAAATGTTTTTGCTACATCAATAAGTTTCTATGCATCAATACCCTCACTTATATAGTGAGGCTGAGTACAGTAATTTAGTAAATTGAAAGGCCTATACATTTCTGCCTTCATGTATACTTCTGAGAATTAAAACACCAGTGTAGTAAGAGTACATAAGAAGGGATGTAGCACAGAGCAAAGCCCAATTGTAAACAGTTATGGGAAGCAGCATATTTGTAGCTTAGTCTCAAATATAGCCTTAGATTAGTGCTCACAAGAGTGAACAGTGTAAAATCATCAAAGGCATATATCCAAGCTGCTTAGAATTTCTTTTTATAAGTATTTTAGTTTAACAGTGTTGTTTAATTTCTTATACCCCTTTAAACCATCGTAAATTTTAAGACACATATATTTACAAGTACAATTTGAAAAATAAAAAAAAAATAACTGAACTATTTTTGCCCACTTGTGAGGAAAGATACTGAGGTAATACATTTTAGCTTTAAAGGAGAAATTTTTGCATTTATGGTAATTTCTCATTAGAGAATTCTGAGAGGTATATGTAGCAGATAAAAATCATTTAAAGGGGCAGAGAGAACATGGAGGGAAGAGCAGGCTGGAGTGCAGCATGGATCTACCTCTGCCACCCATGCTTTCTGTATTACTGTGCCATTAGGTAAGGTCTTAAAATCAGATACTGGCAGAAGACGTGAAATTCCTTTGTCAGAGACAAAAGACTTCATCACTCATGGCACAAGAATGGAAAGGGGAGCAAGAGAAATAAGACAGCTCAGTTAAAAATAAGATTGTGGATCGCACTATTTGCTTATGCTACTCTTCTGGAGCTAAAAACTCTGTGAATAATATTGCTCAGGAATGGGTCTGCTCCTACTTATCCCAGAAGACGGGCTGCCTAAAGTTGTTCTGAGGGCACAGCCACCTCTAAAGATACTCCTTGACATGGCCCTGACCATCAGAGGGACAAGACCCAGCTCCACTCATCCGTGAGCAGGCACTAGTCCCTCCCACTAGGAAGTCTGCACAAGCTCCTGGACCAATCTCACCTGCCAGAGGCAGACACCAGAAGCAAGAGGAACTACAAACCTGTAGCCTGAGAAACGGAGACCACAAACACAGAAAGTTAGACAAAATGAGATGACAGAGAAATATATCCCAGATGAAGGAACAAGATAAAACCCCAGAAAAACAACTAAGTGAAGCAGAGACAAGAAATCTGCCTGAAAAATAATTCAGAGTAATAATAGTAAAGATTATCCAAGATCTCAGAAACAGAATGGAGATGCAGACTGATAAGATGCAAGAAATATTTAACAAAGATCTAGAAGATTTAAAGAATAGAGATGAACAATGCAGAAGAGCAAATAAGTGATCTGGAAGACAGAGTGGTGGAAATCACTGCTGCAGAAGAGAATAAAGAAAAAAGCATGAAAAGAAATGAGGATGGTCTAAGACACCTCTGGAATAACATTAAACACACCAACATTCACATTATAGAGGTCCCAGAAGGAGAAGAGGAGAAAGGGCCTGAGAAAATATTTGAGGAGGTAATAGCCAAAAATCCCTAATATGGGAAAGGAAAAACTCACTTCCAGGAAGTGCAGAGTTCCATATAGGCTAAACCTAAGAAGAAACATGACAAGACACATAGTAATCAAATTCACAAAAATTGAAGACAAAGAGAACATATTAAAAACAACAAGGGAAAAATAACAAACAAGGGAAACCCATACAGTTATCAGCTAATTTTTCAGAAGAAACTCTGTAGACCAGAAGGAAGTGGTACGATATATTTAAAGTGATGAAAGGGACAAACCTACAACCAAGAATACTCTACACAACAAGGCTTTCATTCAGTTTTGACAGAGAAATCAAAAGCTTTATAGACAAGCAAAATCTAAAAGAATTCAGCACCAGAAAACCAGCTTTACAACAAATGCTAAAGGAAGTCTCTAGGCAGAAAAGAAAAGTCCACAACTAGAAACAGGAAAATTATGAATGGGAAAGCTCACCAGTAAAGGCAAACATACAGTAAAAGTAGGAAATTATCCACACCGAAATATCATATCAAAATCAGCAATCATAAAAAGAGGAGAGTACAAATGCAGGATATTGGAAATGCATTTGAAATTAAGAGACCATCAACTTAAAACAGTCTTGTATATATACAGACTGCTATATAAAAACCTCATGGTAACCACAAACCAAAAATCTACAATAGATACACATACAAAAAAGAAAAAGCAATTCAAACACAACTCTAAAGATAGTCATCAAATCACAAGAGAAGAGAACAAAAGAGGAAAGGAGGAAAAAAGCCCTACAAAATCAAATCCTAAACATTTAAAAAAATGGCAATAAGAACATGCATACTGATAATTGACTTAAATGTAAATGGACTAAATGCTCCAACCAAAAGACATAGACTGACTGAATGGATACAAAAAAGACTGGTATATATACTGTCTTCAAGAGACCACTTCAGATCTAGGGACACACACAGACTGAAAGTGAGCACATGGAAAAAGGTATTCCATGCAAATGGAAATCAAAAGCAAGCTGGAGTAACAATACTTATATCAGACAAACTAAACTTCAAAATAAAGTGTTACAAGAGACAAAGAAGGACACTACATAATGATCAAGGAATCAAACCAAGAAAATATGACAATCGTAAACATATATATACCCAACATAGGAGCACTTCAATATATAAGGCAAATACTAACAGCCATAAAAGGAGAAATCAACATTAACACATTAATAGTGGGGCACATTAATACACCACTTACATCAATGGACAGATCATCCAGACAGAAGATCAGTAAGGAAACACAGGCCTTACATTTTCTCAGAACTAGAATAAAAAATCTTTAAATTTGTATGGAAACATAAAAAATCCCAAATAGCCAAATCAGTCCTGAGAAAGAAAAACGAAGCTGGAGGAATCAGGCTCCCTGACTTCTAGCTATATTATTATATACAATACAAAGCTAGAGTAATCAAAACAGTATAGTACTGCCACAAATACAGAAATATTGATCAATGGAAGAGGTTAGAAAGCCCAGAAATAAACCCAGGGACCTATGGTTAATTAATTTACAACAAAGGATGCAAGAATATATACAGTGGAGAAATGACAGTCTCTTCAACAAGTGGTGCTGGGGAAATTGGACAGATACATGTAAAAGAATGAAATTAGAACATTCTCTAACACCATATACAACAGTAAACTCAAAATGGATTAAAGATCTAAATGTAAGACCAGTTACTCTAAAACTCTTAGAGGAAAAGATAGGCAGAACACTCTTTGACATACATTGCAGCAAGATGTTTTTGTATCCACTTATTAGAGTAATGAAAATAAAAATGAAAATAAACAAATGGGACCTAAGTAAACTTAAAATCCTTTGCACACCAAAGGAAACCATAAATAAAATGAAAAGGCAAACCACAGAATGGGAGAATATGTTTGCAAATGAAGCAACCAACAAGGAATTAACCTCCAAAATATACAAACGGCTCATGCAGTACAATACCAAAAAACAAACAAACAAACAAACAAACAAACAAACCAATCAAAAATGGGTGGAAGATCTAAATAGACATTTCTCCAAAGACACAGAGATGGCCAACAGGCACATGAGAAGTTGCTCAACATTGCTAATTATCAGAGAAATGCAAATAAAAACTACAATGAGGTATCACCTGATCCAGTCATAATGGCCATCATCAAAAAGTCTACAAACAATAAATGCTGGAGAGGGTGTGGAGAAAAAGGAACCCTCTTACACTGATATTGGGAATGTAAATTGGTGCAAACACTATGGAGAACAGTATGAAGATTCTTTAAAAAATAAAAATAGGGCTTCCCTGGTGGCGCAGTGGTTGAGAGTCCGCCTGCCAATGCAGGGGACGTGGGTTCGTGCCCCGGTCCGGGAAGATCCCACATGCCACAGAGCAGCTGGGCCCGTGAGCCATGGCCGCTGAGCCTGCGCGTCCGGAGCCTGTGCTCCGCAACGGGAGAGACCACAACAGTGAGAGGCCCATGTACCTCAAAAAAAATAAAAATAAAAAAATAAAAAATAAAAATAGAGCTATCATATGATCCAGCAATTCCATTCCTAGGCATATACCTGGAGAAAAGCATAATTCGAAAATACACATGCACCCTAATGTTCATTTTATCACTATTTACAATAGTCACGACATGTAAGTATCCTAAATGTCCTTCGACAGAGGAATGGATAAAGAAGATGTGTTATGCATATACAATGGAATATTACTCAGACATTAAAAAGAATGAAATAGGAGGGAGGGGGGAAAGGTGGAAAAGTAAGACACAGAGATCACCTACCTCCCCACAGATACATCAGAAAAACATCTACACGTGGAACAACTCCTACAGAAAACTTACTGAATGCTGGCAGAAGACCTCAGACCTCCCAAAAGGCAAGAAACTCCCCATGTACCTGGGTAGGGCAAAAGAAATAAAAACAGAGATCTGCACCAGTGGGAGGAAGCTGTGAAGGAGGAAATGTTTCCACACACTAGGAAGCCCCCTCGCAGTTGGAGACTGTGGGTGGCAGTCGGGGGATGTTTCAGAGCTGCAGAGGAGATCGCAGCAACAGGGGTGCAGAGGGCAAAGTGGAGAGATTCCCGCACAGAGGATCGGTGCCGACCAGCACTCACCATTCCGAGAGGCTTGTCTGCTCAATCTCCGGGGTGGGCGTGGGCTGGGAACTGAGGCTCGGGCTTTGGTCGGATCGCAGGGAGAGGAGAGGCAGCATGAACACAGCCTGAAGGCGTTAGTGCACAACGCCTAGCTGGGAGGGAATCCGGGGAAAGGTCTGGAGCTGCCGAATAGGCAAGAGACTTTTTCGTCCCTCTTTGTTTCCTGGTGTGAGAGGAGAGGGGATTAAGAGCACTGCTTAAAGGAGCTCCAGAGACGGACGCAAGCTACGGCTGTCAGTGCAGACAACAGAGATGGGTATGAGACACTAAGGCTGCTGCTGCTGCCACCAAGAAGCCTGTGTGGAAGCACAGGTCGCTATCCACACCTCTCTTCCAGGGAGCCTGTGCAACCCACAACTGCCAGGGTCCTGGGATCCAGGGACAATTACCCGGGAGAATGCACGGCATGCCTCAGGCTGGTGCAAAGTGCAGCTGGACTCTGCTGCCACAAGCTGGCCCTGTGCTCCATGTCCCTCCCTCCCCCCAGCCTGAGTGAGCCAGAGACCCCGAATCAACTGCTCATTTAACCCCGTCTGGTTTGAGTGAAGAACAGATGCCCTCCGGTAACCGACACACAGAGGCAGGGCCAAATCAAAAGCTGTGCCCCAGGAGCTGTGCAAACAAAGTAGAGAAAGGGAAATTTCTCCCAGCAGCCTCAGGAGCAGCAGATTAAATCTGCACAATCAACTTGATGTACCCTGCATCTGTGGAATACCTGAATAGACAACAGATCATCCCAAATTGAGGAGGTGGACTTTGAGAGCATGATTTAGTATTTTTTCCCCTTTTCCTCTTTTTGTGAGTGTGTATGTGTAGGCTTCTGTGTGAGATTTTGTCTGTATAGCTTTGCTTTCACCATTTGTCCTAGGGCTCTGTCCATCCGTTTTTTTGTTTGTTTGTTTGTTTGTGTTTAACTTTTAAAACATTTTTTTCTTAATAATTATTTTTTATTTTATTTTAAAAACTTTATTTTATTTTAGTTTATCCTCTTTCTTTCTTTCTACTTTTTCTCCCTTTTATTCTAAGCCATGTGGATAAAAGGCTCTTGGTGCAGCAGCCAGTAGTCAGTGCTGTGCCTCTGAGGTGGGAGAGCCAACTTCAGGACACTGGTCCACAAGAGACTTCCCAGCTCCACGTAATATCAAATGGCAAAAATCTCCCAGAGATCTCCATATCAACACCAACACCCAGCTTCACTCAACGACCAGCAAGTTACAGTGCTAGACATCCTACGCCAAACAACTAGCAAGACAGGAACACAACACCAACCGTTAGAAGAGAGGCTACCTAAAATCATAATAAGGGCAAAGACACCTCAAAACACACCACCAGACGTGGACCTGCCCACCAGAAAGACAAGATCCAGCCTCATCCACCAGAACACAGGCACTAGTCGCCTCCACAAGGAAGCCTACACAACCCACTGAACCAACTTCAGCCACTGGGGACAGACACCAAAAACAACGGGAACTATGGACTTGCAGCCTGCAAAAACGAGACCCCAGACACAGTAAGATAAGCAAACTGAGAAGCAGAAAAACACACAGCAGATGAAGGAGCAAGATAAAAACCCAGCAGACCTAACAAATTAAGAAGAAATAGGCAGTCTACCTGAAAAAGAATTCAGAATAATGATAGCAAAGATGATCCAAAATCTTGGAAATAGAATAGACAAAATGCAAGAAACATTTAACAAGGACCTAGAAGGACTAAATAGGAAACAAGCAATGATGAACAACACAATAAATAAAATTAAAAATACTCTAGAAGGGGTCAATAGCAGAATAACAGAGGCAGAAGAACGGATAAGTGACCTGGAAGATAAAATAGTGGAAATAACTACTGCAGAGCAGAATAAAGAAAGAAGAATGAAAAGAATTGAGGACAGTCTCAGAGACCTCTGTGACAAAATTAAATGCACCAACATTCGAATTATAGGGTACCAAGAAGAAGAAGAGAAAAAGAAAGGGACTGCGAAAATAGTTGAAGAGATTACATTTGAAAACTTCACTAATATGGAAAGGAAATAGTTAATCAGGTCCAGGAAGCACAGTGAATCCCATACAGGATAAATCCAAGGAGAAACACACCAAGACACATATTCATCAAACTGTCAAAAATTAAATACAAAGAAAACATATTAAAGCAGCAAGCAAAAAACAACAAATAACACACAAAGGAATCCCCATAAGGTTAACAGCTTACCTTTCAGCAGAAACCCTGCAAGCCAGAAGGGACTGGAAGGACATATTTAAAGTGATGAAAGGGAAAAATCTACAACCAAGATTACTCTACCCAGCAAGGATCTCATTCACATTTGATGGAGAAATTAAAACCTTTACAGACAAGCAAAATCTGAGAGAGTTCAGCACCACAAAACCAGCTTTACAAAAAATGCTAAGGGAACTTCTCTAGGTAAGAAACACAAGAGAAGGAAAAGGTCTACAATAACAAACCCAAAACAATTAAGAAAATGGGAATAGAAACATACATATCGATAATTACCTTAAATGTAAATGGACTAAGTGCTCCCACCAAAAGACACAGACTGGCTGAATGGATACAAAAACAAGACCCATATTTATGCTGTCTACAAGAGAACTACTTCAGACCTACAGACACATACAGACTGAAAGTAAGGGGATGGAAAAAGTTATTTGATGCAAATGGAAACCAAAAGAAACCTGGAGTAGCAATTCTCATATCAGACAAAGTAGACTTTACAATAAAGACTATTAGAACAGACAAAGAAGGACACTACATAATTATCAAGGGATCGATCCAAGAAGATGTAACAATTGTAAATATTTATGCACCAAAGATAGGAGCATCACAATACATAAGGCAAATATTAAGAGCCATAAAAGGGGAAATCAACAGTAACACATTCAGAGTAGGGAAATTTAACACCCTACTTTCACCAACGGACAGATCATCCAAAATGAATATAAATGAGGAAACACAAACTTTAAATGATACATTAAGCAAGATGGACTTAATTGATATTTATAGGACATTCCATGCAAAAACAATAGAATACACATTTTTCTCAAGTGCTCATGGAACATTCTCCAGGGTAGATCATAACTTGGGTCAAAAATCAAGCCTTGGTAAATTTAAGAAAATTGAAATTATATCAAGTATCTTTTCCGACCACAACACTGTGAAACTAGATATCAATTACAGGAAAAGGTTTGTGAAAAACACAAACACATGGAGGCTAAACTATACACGACTTAATAACGAAGTGATCACTAAAGAAATCAAAGAGGAAATCAAAAAATACCTAGAAACAAATTAAAATGGAGACACAACGACGCAAAACCTATGGGCTGAAGCAAAAGCAGTTCTAAGTGGGAAGTTTATAGCAATAAAATCCTACCTTAAGAAAGAGAAAACATCTCGAATAAACAACCTAACCTCGCACCTAAAGCAATTAGAGAAAGAAGAAAAAAAATAAAAGCCGAAGTTAGCATAAGGAAAGAAATCATAAAGATCAAATTAGAAATAAATGAAAAAGAAATGAAGGAAATGATAGCAAAGATCAATAAAATTAAATGCTGGCTCTTTGAGAAGATAAACAAAATTGATAAACCATTAGCCAGACTCATCAAGAAAAAAGGGAGAAGACTCAAATCAATAGAATTAGAAATGAAAAAGAAGTTAACAACTGACACTGCAGAAATACAGAAGATTATTAGAGATTACTACAAGCAACTCTATGCGAATAAAATGGACAACCTGGAAGAAATGGACAAATTCTTAGAAATGCACAACCTGCCAAGACCGAATCAGGAAGAAATAGAAAATATGAAGAGATCAGAAACTGTGCTTAAAAATTTTCCAACAAACAAAAGCCCAGGACCCGATGGCTTCACAGGCGTATTCTATCAAACATTTAGAGAAGAGCTAACACCGATCTTTCTCAAACTCTTCCAAAATATAGCAGATGGAGAAACAGTGCCAAACTCATTCTACGAGGCCACCATCACCCTGATACCAAAACCAGACAAGGATGTCACAAAGAAAGAAAACTACAGGCCAGTATCACTGATGAACATAGATGCAAACATCCTCAGCAAAATACTAACAGAATCCAACAGCACATTAAAAGGATCATACACAATGATCAAGTGGGGTTTATTCCAGGAATGCAAGGATTCTTAAATATACGCAAATCAATCAATGTGATACACCATATTAACAAATTGAAGGAGAAAAACGATGAGATTGTCTCAATATATGCAGAGAAAGCTTTCGACAAAATTCAACACCCATTTATCATAAAAACCCTGCAGAAAGTAGGCATAGAGGGAACTTTCCTCAACATAATAAGGGCCATATATGAGAAACCCACAGTCAACATCGTCCTCAGTAGTGAGAAACTGAAATCATTCCCACTAAGATCAGGAACAAGACAAGGTTGCCCACTCTCACCACTCTTATTCAACATAGTTTTGGAAGTTTTAACCACAGCAATCAGAGAAGAAAAGGAAACAAAATGAATCCAAATCGGAAAGGAAGAAGTAAAGCTGTCACTGTTTGCAGATGACATGATCCTATACATAGAGAATCCTAAAGATGCTACCAGAAAACTACTAGAGCTAATCAATGAATTGGGTAAAGTGGCAGGATACAAAATTAATGCACAGGAATCTCTGGCATTCCTATACACTAATGATGAAAAATCTGAAAGTGAAATCAAGAAAACACTCCCATTTACCATTGCAACAAAAAGAATAAAATATCTAGGAATAAACCTACCTAAGGAGACAAAAGACCTGTATGCAGAAAATTATAATATACTGATGAAAGAAATTAAAGATGATATAAATAGATGGAGAGATATACAATGTTCTTAGATTGGAAAAACCAACAATGTGAAAATGACTCTACTACCCAAAGCAATCTACAGATCCAATGCAATCCCTATCAAACTACCACTGGCAATTTTCACAGAACTAGAACAAAAAATGTCACAATTTGTAGGGAAATAAAAAAGATCCCGAATAACCAAAGAAATCTTGAGAACGAAAAGTGGAGCTGGAGGAATCAGGCTCCCTGACTTCAGACAATACTACAAAGCTACAGTAATCAAGACAGTATGATACTGGCACAAAAACAGAAATATAGAACAAGGGAACAGGATAGAAAGCCCAGAGATAAACTCACGCACATATGGTCACCTTATCTTTGTTTTTTTTTTTTTCTTAACATCTTTATTGGGGTATAATTGCTTTACAATCGTGTGTTCGTTTCTGTTTTATAACAAAGTGAATCAGTTATACATATACATATGTTCCCATATCTCTTCCCTCTTGTGTCTCCCTCCCTCCCACCCTCCCTATCCCACCCCTCCAGGCCGTCACAAAGCAAGGAGCTGATCTCCCTGTTCTATGTGGCTGCTTCCCACTAGCTATCTACCTTACATTTGGTAGTGTATATATGTCCATGCCTCTCTCTCGCTTTGTCACAGCTCACCCTCCCCCCTCCCCATATCCTCAAGTCCATTCTCTTGTAGGTCTGTGTCTTTATTCCTGTCTTACTCCTAGGTTCTTCATGATATTTTTTTTCTTAAATTCCATATATATGTGTTAGCATATGGTATTTGTCTTTCTCTTTCTGACTTACTTCACTCTGCATGACAGACTCTAGGTCTATCCACCTCATTACAAATAACTCAATGTCGTTTCTTTTATGGCTGAGTAATATTCCATTGTATATATGTGCCACATCTTCTTTATCCATTCATCCGATGAAGGGAACTTAGGTTGTTTCCATCTCTGGGCTATTGTAACTAGAGCTGCAATGAACATTTTGGTACATGACTCTTTTTGAATTTTGGTTTCACAGGGTATATGTCTAGTAGTGGGATTGCTGGGTCATATGATAGTTCTATTTGTAGTTTTTTAAGGAACTTCCATATTGTTCTTCATAGTGGCTGAACCAATTCACATTCCCACGAGCAGTGCAGCAGTGTTCCCTTTTCTCCACACCCTCTCCAGCATTTATTGTTTCTAGATTTTTTGATGATGGCCATTCTGACTGGTGTGAGATGATATCACACTGTAGTTTTGATTTGCATTTCTCTAATAATTAATGATATTGAGCATTCTTTCATGTGTTTGTTGGAAGTCTGTATATCTTCTTTGGAGAAATGTCTATTTATGTCTTCTGCTGACTTTTGGATTGGGTTGTTTGTTTTTTTGTTATTGAGCTGCATGAACTGCTTATAAATTTTGGAAATTAATTCTTTGTCAGTTGCTTCATTTGCAAATACTTTCTCCCATTCTGAGGGTTGTCTTTTCGTCTTGTATAAAGGTTCCTTTGCTGTGCAAAAGCTTTGAAGTTTCATTAGGTCCCATTTGTTTATTTTTGTTTTTATTTCCATTTCTCTAGGAGGTGGATCAGAAAGGATCTTGCTGTGATTTATGTCATAGAGTGTTCTGCCTATGTTTTCCTCTAAGAGTTTGGTAGTTTCTGGCCTTACATTTAGGTCTTTAATCCATTTTGAGCTTATTTTTGTGTATGGTGTTATAGAGTGATCTAATCTCATACTTCTACATGTACCTTATCTTTGATATAGGAGGCAGGAATGCACAGTGGAGAAAGGACAGCCTCTTCAGTAAGTGGTTCTGGGAAAACTGGACAGGTACATGTATTAGATTAGAACACTCTCTAACACCATACAAAAAAGTAAGCTCAAAATGGATTAAAGACCTAAATGTAAGGCCAGAAACTATCAGACTCTTAGAGGAAAACATAGGAAGAACACTCTAGTACATAAATCACAGCAAGAACCTTTTTGACCCACCTCCTAGAGAAATGGAAATAAAAACAAAAATAAACAAATGGGACCTAATGAAATTTAAAAGCTTCTGTACAGAATAGGCAACCATGAACAAGACCAAAAGACAGCCCTCAGAATGGGAGAATATATTTGCAAATGAAGCAACTGACAAAGGATTTATCTCCAAAATTTACAAGCTGCTCATGCAGCTCAATAACAAAAAAACAAACAACCCAATCCAAAAATGGGCAGAAGACCTAAATAGACATTTCTCCGAAGAAGATATACAGATTGGCAACAAACACATGAAAGAATGCTCAACATCATTAATCATTAGGGAAATGCAAATCAAAACTACAATGAGATATTATCTCACACCAGTCAGAATGGTCATCATCAAAAATCTAGAAACAATAAATGCTGGAGAGGGTGTGGAGAAATGGGAACACTGTTGCACTGCTGGTGGGAATGTGAATTGGTACAGCCACGATGGAGAAAAGTATGGAAGTTCCTTAAAAAACTACAAATAGAACTACCATATGACCCAGCAATCTCACTACTGGGCATATACCCTGAGAACACCAAAATTCAAAAAGAGTCATGTACCAAAATGTTCATTGCAGCTCTATTTACAATAGCCCGGAGATGGAAACAACCTAAGTGCCCATCATCGGATGAATGGATAAAGAAGATGTGGCACATATACACAATGGTATATTACTCAGCCATAAAAAGAAACGAAATTGAGCTATTTGTAATGAGGTGGATGGACCTAGAGTCTGTCATGTGGAGTGAAGTGAGTCGGAAGGAAAAAGACAAATACCGTATGCTAACACATATATATGGAATTTAAGAAAAAAAATGTCATGAAGAACCTAGGGGTAAGGCAGGAATAAAGATGCAGACCTCCTAGAGAACGGACTTGAGGTTATGGGGAGGGGGAAGGGTGAGCTGTGACAGGGCGAGAGAGAGTCATGGACATATACACACTAACAAACGTAGTACGGTAAATAGCTAGTGGGAAGCAGCCGCATGGCACAGGGATATTGGTTCGGTGCTTTGTGACAGCCTAGAGGGGTGGGATAGGGAAGGTGGGAGGGAGGCAGACGCAAGAGGGAAGACTTATGGGAACATATGTATATGTATAACTGATTCACTTTGTTTTAAAGCAGAAACTAACACACCATTGTAAAGCAATTATACCCCAATAAAGATGCTAAAAAAAAATATGTCTCTCCATTTTTTTCTCCAGTTCCTTCATCTGACAGCCTTAGTTTTCTTCAGTCTCACCATCAATGACTGCTTCAATTAGCTCTTGCTCTATAGCAGACTACTATCAATCTTAGTGGCTTAAAAGCTCAGTGAATTATTATTACTCACGAATCTGTGATCTGACCTGGCAGTCCTTTTGCTGTCTGGTCTCACTTGCATAGTTACTGTTAGGTGGAACCTCTAATGGTTGTAAAGTACAAGATGGTATCACTCACAAATTTTGTGGCTGAGGCTAGCAACTGGTTGGGGCATCTTGGTCCTTTTCCATGTGGTCTCTCATATTCCAATAGGCTGGATCAGTATCTTCACGTAGCAGTCTCAAGACAGCATTCCAAGAGGGTAAGAGTAAAATTGCAATATCCCAATATAGCACCGTGATATCATGCAGCTGAACCACTTTAAATACTATCAATATGCTGATCACAGTTGAACTTATATACTTATCATTTTACCTCTTCCTGATCTGTAGACGTGTATGTCCAGCTGCTTACTCATCATGTCTACTTGGATGTGTAATAAATATCTCAAGCTTAAAAGTATGAAAAATTTGATTTTTCCCAACCTATGCCTCTATGAATATCCTCCATATTCATAAAATGTATCCATTCAGCAAATATTTATTAAACATATATTATGCCAAATGTCATTTTAGACAATGGATACAACAGTGAACAAAAGAAACAGCATTCATGATATTATGGAGTATGTTTTCTAGTGGAGAGGTCAACTAATAAAAATAAAATGTCAGATTATAAGTGTGAAGAAGAAAAATAAAGTAGGAAGGGGATAGTGATGGAAATTGCTATTTCAGATAGGGAGGTCATGGAAAGTATCTCTGACTAGATGACATCTGAATAGAGACCAAAATGAATAATGGTGTGAGCCATGTTTATATAAGTGAGAATCACATAGTAGGCACCATTCAGCTGCTGGAGTCCCAAACTGAAGTACCATCTCTGATTCCTTTCATTCCCTCACTACTCTCTAAGATGGAAAATAATTGAATTGACTTTAACAAAATATATCCCATATTAGTCTACTTTTTTCCAGTACAATTGTTATCACTGTGTTCCAAGTTATTATCTCTCCTTATGTACTACAAAAGTCTAACCTATATCTACCTACCAATTCATTGAAACTCACAGCTAGAATGATCTTTTAAGACTGTAAATCAAATTATATGACCCCCCTGCTTAAAACTGGACTTCCAATTGCACTTAGAATAAAATACAACATTCTTAACCAGTTCTACAGGGCTTCATTATGTGATTCTTGCTTACTATTGTAGCTCCAGTCTGTTGCATTTTCCTTGGATTCTAAGTTTCAATAATTCTGTTCTTCCACCTTAGCATCAGAGCTTCAGGGCATGAAATTGTCTTAGTGTCATCCATACTCTTTTCCATTCTCCATATAACTATTAGCTTATTCTTCAGATCTCAGCTCAAATGCCAGTTCTTTTCTGCAGTCCTTAGATTGGCATAGTGCACTGCACTTTTGCGATTATAACTTTTATGACATTTTGTTGAAATTACCAATTTAACTGTATATCTTTTCTGTTGGACAGAAAGCTCAGTGAAGTTAGGCAGCATATTTGTTGTGGTTATCATAACACTGATATTTTATTATCATATTTATATAATTACTTATTTATTGTTTGCCTTTCTATTTTCCCTAACTAAAAGGTAATCTCTCTGAAGGCAGGGAGCATATCGGCTTGTTCACCTCTATAGGCCCTTCACCCTTTAAAAAGTTCTAAAATATAGTATGCACTCAGGAAAATGTTTTCAAACTTGTACTTAAATTTAAAATATACACACAGAAAAGTGAACATCTTATAAGTATACAACTTAATGAATGACCACTAACTGAATATATTCATGTAATCTGTATCCAGACCCCAAAATGTTACAGTACCAACACTTTAAAAACCCACCTGTCCTCCCTGCCTCTCATTACCCATGTCCTCAGGGTAACTGAAATCCTGATACCTACCAACAAAGATTAGTTTTGTTTGTTTTTGTACTTTATATAATTGGAAAATGCAGTAAGTACTCTTTTGTGTCTGGATTCTTTCACTCAGCATTGTTTTTGTAATACTTACCCATATTACTCAGTGTCCTTGCAGTTTTTCTTTATGACTGTTATATATTTCGTTCTGTGGGTATACCAATATTTACTCATTGTCATATTTATGGAAAGTTTCAACTTTGGGGGTTTTACAAATAGTGCTGACATAAAAATTCCAATTCATGTCCTTAGGTGAACAAAACGTAGGAGTTTCTGCTGGTTATATGCCAAAGTAACAAAGTGGAATTTTTGAATCATAGAATAGGCATATGTTCAGCTTTAATAGGTACTACCAAAAAGTTTTCCAAAGTTGTTGCACTAATTTACACTTCCACCAACAAGGTATGAGAGTTATAATTGCTCTATATTCTTGTCAACATATATTTTCTATTTTTTCATTTAGTCTCTTGTGGGTTTGTAGGGTATTTCATTGTGGTTTTAGTTTTCATTTTCCTTATATCTAATGTGATTTACCACATTTTCATATGTTTCTTAATCATTTTGATACTCTTTTATGTGAATATTTTCTGTTCACGTGTTCTTCCCAAGTTCCTATTTGGTTGTCGTAAGTCACATTTCAGTAAACGTATAGATCTATTTCTACACGTTCTTTTCAGTCCTATTGGCCAGTGATTTTTGTTTGTAATAATCAATAATTACTTTTTGAATAAATGCAAGATTTAACCTGTAAACATGTGTAAGTGAATATAAAACCTCAAGGAAACAATAGAGGCCCTTGAAAAAAATGGGTTTATTTTGCAATCAAAAGTTAATAGAAAGAGTCTCATTTAGTGATATCTACCAGAAAATAACCTAGAGGATACACTTGTGTGATAAAATTTGTTTAAGTAATAGCATATGTGTATTCAGTAAATTTTGGCAAAAGTTGATCATTCATGAAATTGTACATTGACATCTTCACTGTATTTTTGTCATAAATTATTAGTAGCTTATCAGATTACTGTTGTAATTTTCTCTCAACTTGCAAAAGCTTTGAAGGATCCATCCCTTTAAAGGATTACAAGGTACAAAATAACATTATTATTCCTTGATGTTCACATTTTGTATAAGCAACAGTTGTATACTGATATGCAGAAAAATCAAGCATAAAGAATTAATCCCATAAGAATTATTTTAACACTTATTTCTTGATATTCAGTAAACAGAGGTCTAGTCTTCATTCCATGGGAATCAATGTGGCCATTGTCCACTTGATTCATCTATTCCTTCTACAAATATTTATTGAACAACTGTTGAACAATTACTATGTCCCTGTCCTTAGAAATTCAACATTAAATAGGATAGATAATGTTCTTGTATTCTCACAGTGTATATTCTAGTGTTGAAGGAAGACAGAATATAGACAAATATACATACCAACAAACCAACAAACAAAAGCAAGAAAAGTAGTAAAGAATATGTACTAACACATAGAATTTTAAAAGGGTGAAGTAAGTTTCTTGTTGGTTTCTTTAATTTTTTTTAATTGAAGTATAGTTGATGTACAATATTATATAAGTTACAATATAAGTGTACAATATAGTGATTTGCAATCTTTAAAGGTTTTTCTCCATTTAGAGTTATTATAAAATGTTGGCTATATTCTCTGTGTTGTACAATACATCCTTGTAGCTTATTTTATATAATAATTATTTATACCTCTTAATCCCCTACCCTATATTGCCCTTCCCCCTTCCCTCTCCTCTCTGATAAACACTAGTTTGTTCTCTATATCTGTGAGTCTGTTTCTTTTTTATTATATTCACTAGTTGGTTGTATTTTTTAGATTCCACATATAAGTGATATCATACAGACAAGGATATATTTGTCTTGTGCTGCCTGACTTACGTCACTTAGCATAATACCCTCCAAGTCCATCCACATTGTTGAAAATGGCTAAATTTATTTCTTTGTTTAGGGCTGAGTCGTATTCTAGTGTGTGTGTGTATGTATCTATATCTATATCATCTCACATCTTCTTTATCCATTCATATGTTGATGGACACTGAGGTTACTTCCATATATTGGCAATTGTAAAAAATGCTATCAGGAACATTGGGGTGCATGTATCTTTTCAAATTAGTGTTTTTGTTTCTTCCAGATATATACCCAGGGGTGGAATTGCTGAATCATTGATGGAAATTGCTGGTAGTTCCATTTTTAGTTTTTTGAGAAACCTTCATACTGTTTTCCACAATGGCTGCACCAATTACTTTCCCACCAACAGTGTACAAGGGTTCCCTTTTCTCCACATCCTCACCAACATTTGTTTTTTGACCCCAAATAGCCAAAACAATCTTGATAAAGAAGAAAAGAGTTGGAAGAATCACATTCCCTGACTTCAGACTATACTATAAGGCTAAGGCAATCAATACAGTATGGTACTAGCACAAAAACAGACACATTGGTCAACGGAATACTATACGGAGCCCAGAAATAACCCCATACACTTATGGTCAATTAGTCTATTACAAAGGAGGCAGGAATGTGCAACAGGGAAAAGACAGTCTCCTCAATAAGTGGTGATGGGAAAACTGGACAGCTACATGTAAAAAATGAAATTAGAACATTCTCTAACACTATATACAAAAATAAACTCAAAATTGATTAAAGCCCTAAATGTAAGACCAGAAAACATGAAACTCCTAAAGGAAAGCATAGGCAGAAACAGAACACTCTTTGACATAAATCATAGTAATATTTTTTTGGATCCATCTACTAAACAAAGGAAATAAAAACAAAAGTAAACAAATGGGGCCTAATTAAACTTAAAAGCTTTTGTATAGCAAAAAAGCTTTTGTATAGGCAGAAACAGAACACTCTTTGACATAAATTATAGTAATATTTTTTGGATCCACCTACTAAACAAAGGAAATAAAAACAAAAGTAAACAAATGGGGCCTAATTAAACTTAAAAGCTTTTGTATAGCAAAGGAAACCATCAACAAAATGAAAATACAACCTACAGAATTGGAGAAAATATTTGCAAATGATATGGCCAATAAGGGGTTAATATCCAAACTATATAAACAACTCATAAAACTCAACATCAAAAACAAAACAAAACAAAACAATCAAACAAAAAACAACTTGATTTTAAAATGGACAGAAGACCTGAATAGACATTTTTCCTAAGAGGACATGCAGATGGCCAACAGACACATGTGGCTAATCATCAGGACAATGCAAATTGAAATCACAGTGAGATATCACCTCACACCTGTCAGAATGTCTATTACTCTATGTCTTTGGATTTGAGCATTTAGTCCACTTATATCATAGTAGTTATTGGTGGGTATGTACTTATTTACATTTTGTTAATTGTTTTCTGGTTGTTTTTATCTGTTCCTGTCTTCTCTTGGTTTCTTCCCATGTGGTTTGGTAGATTCCTTTAGTGTTATGTTTGGATTCCTTTCTCTTTAGTTTTTTGTATATCCATTGTAGGTTTGTGGTTTGTGGTCACCATGAGGTTCATATATATCGACCTGCATGTATAGCTGTCCATTTAAAACTATAGGTGCTTAGGTTTGAAGCCATTCTAAAAGTGCTACATTTTTACTCCCCTCAGGCAAGTTTTGTTTTTGATGTCACAGTTTATACCTCTTTATTTTGTATATCCCTTAACTAATTACTGTTGTTATAGTTGATTGTACAATTTCTTGTCTTTAAACCTTCATACTAGCTTTTAAGTGATTGGTTCACTGTGCCTATACTATATATTTGCCTATACTATATATTTGCCTTTACTGATGAGATTTTTCCTTTCATATATTTTCTTGTTTCTAGTTGTGGCCTTTTCTTTTCCACGTAAAAGGACCTTCTTTACATTTATTGTACAGCTAGTTTAGTGGTGATGAACTTCTTTAGTTTTTATTGTCTGGGAAACTATTTTTCCTTTAATTCTGAATGATAACTTTGCCAGATAGAATATTATAGGTTGTAAGTTTTTTTTTCAACACTTTAAATATATGTTGCCAATTCCTTCTGGCCTATAAATTTTCTGCTGAAAAATCAGCTTATAGTCTTACAGGGTTTCCTTTGTATGTAACTAGTTGTTTTTCTCTTGTTGACTTTGGTTCTCTCTATCATTAATTTCTGCCATTTTAATTATATGTCTTAGTGTGAATTTCTTTGGGCTTATCTTGTTTGGGAATGTCTGTGCTTCCTGTACCTGTATGTCTGTTTCCTTCCTCAGGTTAGAGAATTTTGCAGCGATTATTTCTTCAAATAAGTTTTCTCTCCCTCTCTCTCTCTTCTCTATCTGGGACCCTTATAATGCAAATGTTAGTACATTTGATGTTGTCTTAGAGGTCTCTTAAGATCTCCTCATTAAAAAAAATTCTTCCTTCTTGCTGTTCTGATTGGGTGATATTTATTATTCTATCTTCCAGATTGCTTACCTGTTCTTCTGTATCATCTAATTTAATATTGATTCCCTCTAGTGTATTTTTTATTTCAGTAATTATAGTACTCAGGTCTGATTGGTTCTTATATTTTTAAGTATTTGTTGAATATCTTCTCAGTACCTCCATTCTTCTCCCATGTTTGGTGAGCATTTTTTTTTTTTTTTTTTTTGCGGTATGTGGGCCTCTCACTATTGTGACCTCTCCCGTTGTGGAGCACAGGCTCCAGATGCGCAGGTTCAGCGGCCATGGCTCACAGGCCCAGCCGCTCCATGGCATGTGGGAACTTCCTGGACTGAAGCACGAACCCGTGCCCCCTGCATCGGCAGGAGGACTCTCAACCACTGCACCACAAGGGAAGCCTGGTGAGCATTCTTATAACCATTTATTTGAACACTTTATTAGATAAATTACTTATCTTTAGGTTATTAGGGATTTTTTTCTGGATTTTTTCTGCTCTTTCTTTTGAAACATATTCTTCTATCTCCTCATTTTGTTTTACTTTCAGTTTTTGTTTTTATGAGTTAGGTGAAACATCTACTTTTCCTGGTATTGAAAGAGTTCCCTTGTGTGGGAACATCCACTGTGTATATTGCTTATGCCTGGCAGCTTTGGCAGGCCAGCTTAAGCTGGAGCAGGCATGAGCCAGAGGTAGTCTCTGAGAAACACTGTACCTGAGGCTGCCCTGGTGTGGTAGATGGAGCTGGAGCAGGTATGGGTTGTGGGGAGCCCATGAGGAACTCAATCCATGCTGCTCACCAAAGACTCTGACTCCAAAGAGGGTTCCAGAAGTCCCCGGCCTGATTGGCAAGTCTCTAGTGTTATTAAAAGGATTTTCTTCCCATATAATATAGGTGCCCTTTAAACTGCTGGGTTCTTTTGCTGTGTCTCAGGATAAGCAAGTCTGCACTCAGGTTCCTCAGCAATATCCCTTCTTACTGCAGAGTCAGGGCTGTGGTTCCCATGGATATTGTGTCTGTTTTTCCTACCCATTTCTATGTGGTACTTCTATGTGCAGCATCTACACAATCAGCCTTCAGATCTTTTTTAAGAGAATATGCTCTATATGCAAGTTGTGGATTCAGTGTGTTCATGGAAGGAGGTGAGATCACAGTCTCCCTACATTATCATTTTGACCTCCTCTCTATGGTTTGGTTCTATAGTCTGAGTAGGACAGGTTCTTATAATTTTTCTAAACCATGTATTTGCTTCTTGTTGAATCTTGCAATAACTCACATTTTCAGGACCAGTTCATGAAAGGCTTATTTCATATTAGATTTTGTTAAGCACTATAGATTGCCTTCAGTGTTAGAAAATAAAAATTGATATATCCTATTTCATATATTTCAGGGAAGATGATGGGAGCCTACTCCATGTCTATGTCAATGAACATCTCAAGCACATCACATTATTTGTAGTATAAGCTACCAAGGCAAAAATAATCAAAACAGATTGACTAGGTCAACCACAGTAGAAGAATCCCAGGCTGGTATGCAGGTTTGATATGAGAGATGAGTCAACTTCATGCCAAACATGATATGTGTGATTATTTGAGTAAGGATTTTTGAGATATTGAATAGGGTTAATAGATTTTTTGCTCCTTCAAGTTAGTAAGTTATGTTTATTTGTTCACATATATATCAGATATTTTCAATTAATAATAGAAACAGCAAATACTGTATTAAAGAGTTTAAATTGAAGAATATTTGTATTTCCAAAAATTTTTCTGAAAATTTCTCTTCTTAGTGATCTCTATAGATTCTTCTACATTCTTTTTTCTTAAAGTACTTCTCAGATTTTTAAAAATAATCATTACAATGTCAGCACCCTTTTTCTTATTATTACTTCAGGCTTATAAAATTTTCCTTTCCCTTGACATATTTTTCAGATATTCTTTTCAATATGTCAATAAGCCTCTGCCTCCAAATTGACACTGTCCCAAATGACTGATCGGACATAATCTAGAGAAAATGGATGAAGTGGGAAATCAAAGGTTATGTCTGCAACTTAGAGGCTTCCATCTGACCTTTGGATTTAACATGTAAGTAATGTGCATAAGCAGTTGCATAAGTTTTTCTCTCAATAGACAGATAGATGATGGATACATAGATAGATAGAAAGATAGACAGGTAGGTAGATAGATAGATAGATTTAGATAGATATAAAATTCCCTAGCCAAGCCTCATTTAGTTTGTTCCTAATACAAAATGTATATATAAATAGATTTTGGGGTGCCAGAATCATACAATTTTACCTTTATAGAGTATGCTTTTAGAAACCTACATTGTAAGAATTCTAAATCAGTAAGATTGCTATGAAAATTGGTGGAATTTACAAACAAAATGCGTATTCCTTTATTAAGCATATGATTTACATTTTAGACTTGCATTGTAATGTTTCAAGATATCATCAAAACGATTTAAAAGTTCTTCTCCTGGTGTGATGCTGAATAATCTGTGCTCTAAACACTTTACGTATTATTTTTACATATAATCAGAAATCACTCATTTTCTTTCCCACTTGGATGCCCAAATGTATTAACAACTTCCTTCCTTGAAAATGAACTAATTCTGAAAAGGTGCATCACTAACTCTGGGAAAAATTGTTTCTGAAGAATGGGTATACATTTCTAAACAAAAATTATGAACCAATTTTTTCACCAACATACTTAAAACATGCTAAAGAAACACACCACATAACTCAATATTCTTCTGCTAGTGACAGATAAATAGGATTTCCTCTGCATTCTGGTTTCTATTGACATTTATTGTTTTAAATGGTGTGTGGTCCATGGACACCTTGGTGCTCCCAGCCTTAATGGGTTTTAATTTCATTTTCTTCCTGTACATTATTATGCAGTTGCACTTCCACCCACACTCCATTACCTTCCACAGTTTTTAAAGAATACACAAGCCAAATTCACTTACAAAAAACCTTGTTTCATTTGTTCTCTTTCTTTTTCTTAACACCTTTACTGGAGTATAATTGCTTTACAATTGTGTGTTAGTTTCTGCTTTATAGCAAAGTGAATCAGCTTCACATATACATATGTCCCCATATCTCCTCCCTCTTGCACCTCCCTCCCACCCTCCCTATCCCACTGCTCTAGATGGTCACAAAGCAACGAGCTGATCTCCCTGTGCTATCTGGCTGCTTCCCACTAGCTATTTGTTTTACATTTGGTAGTGTATATATGTCCATGTCACTCTCTCACTTCGTCCCAGCTTACCATTCCCCCTCCTTGTGTCCTCAAGTCCATTCTCTACATCAGCCTCTTTATTCCTGTGTATCCCTAGGTTCTTCAGAACCTTTTTTATTTTTTATTTTTTTAGATTCTATATATATGTGTTAGCATACAGTATTTGTTTTTCTCTTTCTGACTTACTTCACTCTGTAAGACAGACTCTAGGTCTAACAATCTCACTACAAAAACTCAATTTCGTTTCTTTTCATGGCTGAGTAATATTCCATTGTATATATGTGCCATATCTTCTTTATCCATTCATCTGTCGATGGACACTTAGGTTGCTTCCTTGTCCTGGCTATTGTAAACAGAGCTGTAATGAACATTGTAGTACAATTTTGAATTTTGAACATTTTGAACATTTTTGAATTATGGTTTTCTCAGGGTATATGCCCAATAGTGGAATTGCTGGGTCATATGGTAGTTCTATTTGTATTTTTTTAAGGAAACTCCATACTGTTCTCCATAGTGGCTGTATCAATTTACATTCCCAACAAAAGTGCAAGAGGATTCCATTTTCTTCACACCCTCTCCAGCATTTATTGTTTGTAGAATTTTGATGGTGGCCATTCTGACCAGTGTGAGGTGATATCTCATTGTAGTTTTGATTTGCATTTCTCTAATGATTAGTGATGTTCACCATCCTTTCATGTGTTTGCTGGCAATCTGTATATCTTCTTTGGAGAAATGTCTATTTAGGTCTTCTGCCCATTTTTGTATTGGCTTGTTCATTTTTTTGATATTGAGCTGCTTGTAAAATTTGGAGATTAATCCTTTGTCAGTTACCTCATTTGCCAATATTTTCTCCGATTCTGAGCGTTATCTTTTTGTCTTGTATGTTTTCCTTTGCTGTGCAAAAGCTTTTAAGTTTCATTAGGTCCCATTTGTTTATTTTTGTTTTTATTTCCACTGAAACCATTTCCTCTAAGATCAGAAACAAGACAAGGTTGTCCAGTCTCACCACTATTATTCAACATAGTTTTGGAAGTTTTAGCCACAGCAGTCAGAGAAGAAAAATAAATAAAATGAATCCAAATTGGAAAAGAAGAAGTAAAATTGTCACTGTTTGCAGGTGACATGATACTATACACAGAGAATCCTAAATGTGCTACCAGAAAACTACTAGAGCTAATCAATGAATTTGGTAAAGTAGCAGGATGCAAGATTAATGCAAAGAAATCTCTTGCATTCCTATACACAAATGATGAAAAATCTGAAAGAGAAATTATGGAAACACTCCCATTTACCATTCATTTGTTCTTAATACAAAATACAGACATTAACCTCCAGCTCTTTATTTTTAGAAAGAATGCAATTGAAAGAGTAGGTTCAATATTGTAACTATGTCAGTGCTTACTGAAATAATATATAAATTTTGGGCAATGTGATTTTTTTACCTTAACAAAATTATTCTAAACCTCTGTGAAAACAAATATGAGAATATCCAGGAAAGTATATAAAACTGAGAGTATTTAACAGGAATTTCTTTACTATATATAAATATCTTGAAAAGCTATAACATTAAGAAGAAAGTGGAACATGCACCAGAAGAAAATGACATAAAATAAGATAATATAAAATTTAAAGAGTTATACAAACAACAAAATGTACATCGTCAAAAATGGCATATAGAATGGATCAAAATATCTCCCAACTAGAACATCAAAGTGACCAGAAAAATATCAAGGGAATATTTATCTTTAGTAGCAATAATTTGGAAAAGTAGCTAAATAGTTTGGGTGTAAGAAATCTAGTCCTTTTGGCAACATCTGTTAAATAATGTATATAAATAAGAATCTTCAATTGTTATTCAAAAATTAGATCTCACATACATGTGGAATCAAAAAAGAAAAACAAAACTAAAAAACAAAAACTGAATTCATAGATACAGAGAACAGATTATAGTTGGTAGTACAATCTTGTACCTTGTACTACCTACTACTAAGGTAGTACCCTTGCCTCTGGTAGTTGCCAGAGGTAAGTGTGGTTACCATCATCAAGAGAGCACAAAGGAAATCATATATGTCAATGGAACAGAAGATACATCAAAATACACTCACACTTATGCGATCAATTGATATTTGACAGAGGTGCCAATGTGATTCAGTAGATAAAGGACAGTATCCTCAATAAATTTTAAATGATTGGAAATCTTTATGGGGAAAAAAAAGTTGACTTTTACCTCATATCATACACAAAATTTATCTCTAAATGAATTAGAAAATTAAATTTGACATCTAAAATTGTAAAACTTCTGGAAGATAACATAGGAGAAAAATGTTGCAACATTTGGGGAGTCAAGGATATTTCTATATGGGGATTAAAAAAAATCTAACAAAATAAAAAAGAAAACTTATACATTTGATATAATCAAAATTTATAAAAACACAGTTCCTTGAAATACATTGTTAAGAAAATGAAAATGCAAACCAAAGACTGGGAGAGTACAGATCTAGATCTATCTATCTATCTACATATATCTGTCAAAGGACTTTTAAACAAAATATATAAAGAAGTCATTCAACTAAATAATTTAAAACAAATAATCCACAGGTTTTTTAAATTGGAAAATATTTAAACAAGATAGCATACATAAATAGACAATAAGCACATAAAAAGTTATAGAACATCATTAGTCATTATGGAAATGCAAATTCAAACTGAAATGAGATAAAATTACACACCTAATATCATTGTTAAACTTAAAAAGCCTGATAATATCAAGTGTTAGCAAGGATGTAGAGCAACAGGAACACTCATATACATTACATGATAATGTAATATGGTACCGCCATTGTGTAAAACTGGCAGTTATTTATAAAGTAAAAAATCACTTTCTGTATGACTTGGCAATTCTATTCCTAGGTATTTATCCAGGAGAAATGAAAGCATAGTGCACAAAGCCACTTGCAGTACTGTGTTCAGAACAACTTTATAATTGTCAAAGTTATTTGGAAACAGCTAAATATCTATCAATTGATAATGGAAAACAAATTGTGGTATAACCATACAGTGGGAAACCATTTAGCAAGAAAAGAGTAAACACACGATATACTCAACAATGTGAAATAATCTCAAAAATATATTTTAGAAAAAAAATAACAAAAGTAAAGGAGTGCATGCTATGTGATTCAATTTATATGAAATTCTAAGGTAAGAAAAATATTCTATAGTGACAGAAAGCCAATCAGTGTTTCCACTAGCAGGGCATAATGAGGGTTATCTGCAAAGGGGCATGATGGAATTTTGTTGAGTAATGGAAGCGTCCTAATGCCTCTTTGTGGGGCTGATTAAACAGGCATCCACATTTATCAAAACTCACCAATCTCTGCTCTTGGGTGCATTTTATTGCATATAAATGACAATTCAATAAATCTGATTTTAAAGGTAAAAATACTGTTATACTATAAAAAATATATCTTTGTTATGCACTGTTTGGAATTTAGATCCTGATCTAAACAAATAAATTCTAAAAGACACTTTTTTAGACTATTGGAGAAAGTCAAACAGTCCCTGATTAGTTGATGATATTAAGGAACTATTATTAATTGTGTTAAAAATGATCATTTCATTGAGGTATTATTTAAAAAACAAGCACCTTATCTACTGTAAATATATTTTGTAGATTTTTATAATGTTTTACAGTATCTGAGATTTGTTTTAAAATAATCCTAAGGGGGAGGTAGTAAGTGGATATGTAAACGAAAGAAGATTTGTCATATGTAGATAATTGCTGAAGCAAGGCGAAGGTACAGGGGGTGGGGTTCATAATAATCTTTACTTTTGCAAGCATTCAACATTTTCATTATAAATGTTTTTAAATGGTCAAATACCATTATAGCATAATTCCATATTTTGTGTACGTGTGTGTCTGCATGTGTGTAGAAAACATACTTCATAAATATATTTTCATCACAAGCCTGAAAGAATATACACAAAAATTTTGGCAATTGTGATTATCCTTGGAGGTTAGAAATTCAAACTACTGCAATTGCTTTTCATTTTGATTTCTGTATGTTTAAATTTTTTCTACAGAGAGATTTATTACTCATGTAAAACACATATGAATAATCAGCAAAAATTGTAAAGCAATTGATTACCATTAAATTAAAATTATATTATTTTTTTAATTCAGAAAATGAGTCAAAAAATTTCCAAGGACAGTTTTATCTACATTTTGCTGGAGGACACATTTTGAATATGTTCTTGGGACTGTTATTCTTCTTGACTTCTCTTTTCAGAACATTGTGTCAACTATGATAGCATTCAGTTTTTTGCATTTTTACCAACTGTATCCTGCACTTGCTTTTCAGCACTTTTCCTTGACTGGTTTGAAATGCCAATCTTCTGAATCCTCAGATCACTTCGTTTAAACCTCTATTATGGCTTTGACTTCTAAAAGATTGACATTTAACTTCCTACGCAATATAACTCAAACCAGCTTTTCAAGACTTATGTACCAAACTGTAGTAAGGAAACAGCATCATGTGGCCAAAGTGCATGTGTTTAGCAAAAAGCAGATGGATTAAAATCACAACCCTTACATCAGTAGAGTGTCTTTGATCAAATTATTCAACTCCACTGGGCCTCAATTATCCTCGTTTTAAAAATAGAAGTAGGAGTTTAACCTCACAGGATTGAAGATAGGGAAATACAAGGAAGCATGTGAGGTTTTAAAACATAATATGTGTTCAATAAATGTTAGTTCTCCTTTCTTCTAGCCCCATACATAACACCTATGAGACTTCCAAATTTTACTAAACTCCCCGTGCTTAAAAAAACAACTCTAAGCTTTAACAAGTTTAAATGAAGTGATCTGAAAATCTGAGGAATTTTAAACTAATGCCTCAATGCAATGAAATGAATGTCAATGAAAAGAGATGAAAAAGCAAGTACAGTAAGATGATAAAGATGTAAACTTTCCAGTTGGAATGCTTTCATCCTGCTTACTTCTGACCGCAAGATTATACAACCTTCAAGGTCCAGCCTAAATAATATTACTTCCATGGAGCCTTTTCTGATTCCCAAATTAAATGTGTTTTCTTCCTTCTTTCAATTCTGCTTAAAACCACATACCTTTCTTTTGACATATGCCTTACTTTATTCATTATTGTTACTTTTATTCAGTTATTATCTCTTTACAATTTTTTAATAGTCAATGTCATAAACTATGTATTAGCTGTTCTATATAAATTATAATGTTCGTCACAGTGCCTTTAACACTGTAGGCATATATTATATGATTTTGGAGTAGGAGTGGGGAACTATAAGAATAGAGTAGTGCTGATGATTAGAATATCAGGGGTCTTATATATGAAATATAGGACATTAAAAGTTACTGTTCTATGTTGTGAAATAAATGCAATAAGCATGGGCACAGGGTACATAAAGACAAATATGTGTGCTGTGCATATCTGCAGAGCTTAAGAAAGAAAATGGGTAAACAATGTAGAACGAAGGAGTTGGCTTAGTATGGATTATCAGAGAATGATTGGCTAAAGACAGGAAAACAGTGTACTTAAATAGAAGGCATGAAATTTAAAACTGATTTATCAGAGGCAACACCAAATATTACATCAGCTTTGAGGTTAGTTATTGATATTAGTACTATGCAGGTTCTCGAGTAAATGTATTAATGTAGAATGTGCAGAATGATCAACATTGATCATTAGTAGTAAGTGGCTGTATTCTTATTTCCATGCAGGCCAGGTGGATAATATCTGATAGAAACCACCTTCCAAGATTCTGTCAGAAAGACCTGTAGGTTTCTTCCTCCTAAACCAGATTACCAAAAGATAAAAAATACCCTTCAGGAGGTACTTCTATAGATACTAAAAATAGATGAATGAGTTTCTTCTTTTAAATGGGATGGTATAGTTTGAAATAGGACAATAATATCACTGGAAACAACCAGAAAATATAATTTTTTAAGGCATCAGAGAGCTACAGAAGCAAAAAGAACTATATGGAATACCATTTCAGAAAGGAGAAAACCTTTAGAAGCAAAGAAGCTCCAGCTGCCTCTTATCTGTGAAATTTGAAAAATCTCATTATGGCAAAGAAGTGAAAATCTTGTTGTGGCTAAGGCAGTGGACTACTCTTTGGAAAAAAGAAACCAGCATCCTGGTGATCCCATGGGACTACAGTGACAAAGTTGGAGAATTTAGGGTCTTAAACGTTCAGCCAAGATACTTGCTATATTCTTTTTTTTTAAACATCTTCATTGGAGTATAATTGCTTTACAATGTTGAGTTAGTTTCTGCTGTACAACAAAGTGAATCAGCTACACATATACATATATAACCATATCCCCTCCCTCTTATGTCTCCCTCCCTGTCCCACCCCTTTGGCGGTCACAAAGCATTGAGCTGATCAGGGTGATGGTGGCCTCATAGAATGAGTTTGGGAGTGTTTCTCCCTCTGCTATATTTTGGAAGAGTTTGAAAAGGATAGGTGTTAGCTCTTCTCTGAATGTTTGATAGAATTCACCTGTGAAACCATCTGGTCCTGGGCTTCTCTTTGTTGGAAGATTTTTAATCACAGATTAAAATTTAGTGCTTGTGATTGGTCTGTTTATATTTTCTATTTCTTCCTGGTTCAGTCTTGGAAGGTTGTGCTTTTCTAAGAATTTGTCCATTTCTTCCAGGTTGTTCATTTTATTAGCATATAGTTTCTTGTAGTAAGCTCTCATTATCCTTTGTATTTCTGCAGTGTCAGTTGTTACTTCTCCGTTTTCATTTCCAATTATATTGATTTGAGTCTTCTCCATTTTTTTCTTGATAAGTCTGGCTCATCGTTTATCAATTTTGTTTATCTTCTCAAAGAACCAGCTTTTAGTTTTATTAATCTTTGTTATTATTTCCTTCATTTCTTTTTCATTTATTTCTGATCTGATATTTATGATGTCTTTCCTTCTGCTAACTTTGGGTTTTTTTTTTCTTCTTATCTGATTGCTTTAGGCATATGGTTAGATTGTTTATTTGAGATGTTTCTTGTTTCTTGAGGGAGGACTGTATTGCTATAAACTTCCCCTTTATAACTGCTTTTGCTGCATTCCATAGGTTTTGGGTCGTTGTGTTTTCATTGTCATTTGTTTCTAAGTATTTTTTGATTTCCTCCTTGAGTTCTTCAGTGATCTCTTGGCTGTTTAGTAGCATATTCTTTAGCCTCCATGTGTTTCTATTTTTTAGTTTTTTTTTCCCTGTAATTGATATCTACTCTCATAGCGTTGTGGTTGGAAAAGTTACTTGATGTGATTTCAAATTTCTTAAATTTACCAAGGCTTGATTTGTGTCCCAAGATATGATCTATCCTGGAGACTGTTCCATGAGCACTTGAAAAGAAAGTATATTCTGTTGTTTGTGGATGTAATGTCCTATAAATATCATTTAAGTCTATCTTGTTTAATGTGTCATTTAAATATTGTGTTTCCTTATTTTTATTCACTTTGGATGATCTGTCCATTGGTGAAAGTGGGGTGTTAAAGTCCCTTACTATGATTGTGTTACTGTTGATTTCCCCTTTTATGGCTGTTAGCATTTGGCTTATGTACTGAGGTGCTCCTATGTTGGGTGCATAAATATATACAATTGTTATATCTTCTTCTTGGATTGATTCCTTGATCATTATGTAGTGTCCTTCTTTGTCTCTTGTAATAGTCTTTGTTTTAAAGTCTATTTTGCCTAATATGAGAATTGCTACTCCAGCTTTCTTTTGATATCTATTTAAATGGAATATTTTTTCTATCCCCTTACTTTCAGTCCGTATGTGTCCCTAGGACTGAAGTTGCTCTTTCGTAGAGAGCATATATATGGGTCTTGTTTTTGTATCCATCCAGACAGCCTATGTCTTTTGGTTGGAGCTATTAATCCATTTACATTTAAGGTAGTTATTGATATATATGTTCCTATTACCATTTTCTTAATTGTTTTGGAGTTGTTTTTGTAGGTCTTTTCCTTCTCTTGTGTTTCCTGTGTAGAGAAGTTCCTTTACCATTTGTTGTAAAGCTGGTTTGGTGGTGCTGAATTCTCTGAACTTTTGCTTGTCTGTAAAGGTTTTAATTTCTCCTTTGAATCTGAATGAGATCCTTGCTGGGTAGAGTAATCTTGGTTGTAGGTTATTCTCTTTCATCACTTAAATATGTCTGGCCACTCACTTGGGGCTTGCAGAGTTTCTGCTGAATGATCAGCCATTAACCTTATGGGGATTCCCTTGTATGTTATTTGTTGCTTTTGTCTCATTGTTTTTAATATTTTTTCTTTGTATTTAATTTTTTTTTTTTTTTGGTACATGGGCCTCTCACCACTGTGGCCTCTCCCATTGCGGAGCACAGGGTCTGGATGCACAGGCTCAGCAGCCATGGCTCACAGGCCCAGCATGTGGCATGTGGGATCTTCCCGGACTGGGGCATGAACCCATATTCCCTGCATCAGCAGGTGGACTCTCAACCACTGTGCCACCAGGGAAGCCCTGTATTTAATTTTTGATAGTTTGATTAATATGTGTCTTGGTGTGTTTCTCCTTAGATTTATCCTGTATGGGACTCTCTATGCTTCCTGGACTTGATTGACTATTTCCTTCCCCATGTTAGGGAAGTTTTCAACTATAATCTCTTCATATATTTTCTCAGACACTTTCTTTTTTTATTCTTCTTCTGGGACCCCTATAATTTGAATGTTGTTGCATTTAATGTTGTCCAAGAGCTCTCTGAGACTGTCCTCAATTCTCCTCATTCTTTTTTCTCTATTCTGCTCTGTGGTAGTTATTTCCCATATTTTATATTCCAGGTCATTTATCCGTTCTTCTGCCTCAGTTATTCTGCTATTGATTGCTTCTAGAGAAATTTTTATTTCATTTATTGTGTTGTTCATCATTGTTTGTTTGCTCTTTCGTTCTTCTAGGTCTTTTTAATCATTTCTTGTATTTTATCCATTCTATTTCCAAGATTTTGGATCACCTTTAGTATCATTACTCTGAATTTTTTTTCAGGTAGGCTGCCTATTTCCTCATCATTTGTTTGGTCTGGTGGGATTTTACCTTTTTCCTTCATCTGCTGCATATTTCTCTGTCTTCTCATTTTGTTTTACTTACTGTGTTTGTGGTCTCCTTTTCACAGCCTGTAGGTTCACAGTTCACTTTGGTTTCCTGTCTGCCTCCAATGGGTGAGGTTGGTTCAGTGGGTTGTGTAGGCTTCCTGGTGTAGGGACTAGTGATTTGTTCTAGTGGGTGGGACTGTATCTTGTCTTTCTGGTGTGCAAGGCCACATCTGGTGGTGTGTTTTGGGGTATCTCTGAACTTAGTATGACTTTAGGTAACCTCTCTGCTATCGGGTGGGGTTGTGTTCCTGTCTTACTAATTGATTATCATGGTGCATCCAGCACTGGAGCTTGCTGGCCATTGGGTGGAGCTTGGTCTTAGTGTTGAGATGGAGATCTGTAGTAGAACTCTCGCCAAATGAAATTACATTGTGCCAGGAGGTCTCTGTGGTCCAATTCCCTGAACTTGGCTCTCCCACCTCAGAGGCTTAGGCCTGACACCAGGCCAGAGCACCAAGACACTGTCAGCCACATGGCTCAGAAGAAAGGGGAGAAAAAGGAAAGGAAAAAAATAAAGAAAATAATAAATAAAAACAATATTAAAATTAAAAAATAATAATAATCATAAAAAAGAAGAGAGCAACCAAACCAATAAACAAATCACCAATGATAACAAGTACTAAAACTATACTAAGGTAAACATAAAAATGAGAAACAAATCAGTCAAAGACAGCAAACCCCAAGTCTACAGTTGCTCTCAAAGTCCACCATCTCAATTGTGGGATGATTTGTTGTCTATTCAGGTATTCCACCAATGCAGGGTACATCAAATTGATTGTGGGGTTTTAATCCACTGCTCTTGAGGCTTCACGGAGAAATTTCCCTTTCTCTTCTTTGTTCGCACAGCTCCTGCGGTTCAGTTTTGGTTTTGGCCCCATCTCTGCATGTTGGTTGACCTCAGCCATTTGTTCCCACATAGACAGGATGGGGTTAAAGCAGCAGCTGATTAGGGGGCTCTGGCTCACCCATGCTGGGGGAAGGGAGGGGTTTGGTATTTATAATTGGAATTCAGGGCGAGCCTGTGGTGGCAGAGGTCAGCATGATGTTGCAACAGCCTGAGGCACACTGTGTGTTCTCCTGGGGTAGTTGCCCCTGGATCACGCAACCCTAGTAGTGGCCTGTTGCACAGACTCCCCACAGGTGTGGATAGCGACCTGTCTTGCACACAGGATTCTTGGTGGCTGCAGCAGCAGTGTTAGTGTTTCATGCCTGTGTCTGGGGTCTAAGCTGATAGCCATGGTTCACACCCTTCCCTAGAACTCTTTTAGGTGGTGTTCTGCCCTCTGTGGACAAGCAGGGAAGGAATCCCCTCTCCTGGCACACCCCAAAACAATTCTCTTGCCTCTTAGGCAGCTCCAGACATTTTCCTGCATTCCCTCCCAGCTAGCTGTGGCGGACTAGCCCCCTTCAGGCTGTGTTCATGCAGCCAACCCCAGTTCTCTCCCTGGGATCTGATCTCTGAAGCCCGAGCCTCAGCTCTCAGCCCCCACCCACCCCACCAGGTGAGCTTACATGCCCCTCAGGCTGGTGAGTGCTGGTTTGCAATGATCCTCTTTGCAGGAATCTCTCTGCTTTTCCCTCTGCACCCCATTGCTGTGCCCTCCTCTGTGGCTCCAAAGCCTTCCTCCAGCCCACCCCCATCTCCACCAGGGTAGGGTCTTCCTAGTGTGTGGAAAGTTTTCCTCCTTCACAGCTCCCTCCCAGAGGTGCAGGTCCCATCTCTATTCTTTTGTCTCTGTTTTTTCTTTTGCCCTACCCAGGTACATGGGGATTTTCTTGCCTTTTGGGAAGTCTGAGATCTTCTGCCAGTGTTCAGCAGGTGTTCTGTAGGAGTTGTTCCACATGTAGATGTATTTTTTTATATATTTGTGGGGAGGAAGGTGATGTCTACATCTTAGTCCCCTGCCATCTTGAAGGTTCCCCCCATTCTCTTTATTCTGAACCTAAATACAATAGGAGGCAAAATAATTAGTCTAAAATCCTATAAAAAATAGAGTTGACATTTATCTAGTCCTCTACTACATAGGGGGCAAATACATACTTTGATAGAAGCCTTCAAATACAAAAGATAAGCGTTGAAATCCTAGAATTGCTTTCCCTAAGAATACTTGTCATTTGGGCATGGTAGAAGACTCAGAATCTAGGCTTGGCCCCTAGCAGAGGGCCATTATTGGAGGATAGAGAAACCTTCAGATATATTGACCAACTTTGAGACACTTTACTGGCAAAATTGGAGGCTTGAAGGAGTTCAAACACAGCTGTTATCAATTATCATCCTTCAGACCTGCTAAATTCTAAAGCTGTCTATGATGGGATACAAAAATGTAAAACATTATCTCTGAAAATCAGAGTGAAAATTCCCACAAATCATAGGTTCTGAGGAGGCAAAGACCTAAAAGAGTCTCCTATAAAATCCCTGGATGGTCACATCCACAGTTCAGGAACAAGTCAGAGGTAGACAGTACCTTATCAAAACTGTTATAGAGCCTCAACACAGTTCTGTTCCTGATTTGATTAAGGTGATAAGCTCCTCCCCTCATATGTACCTAACAGATAGAATGTTAAACCCTCTCTGGTAAAAGATAACATTATCATGAGTCTATATGTCTCTTTTATATACAAGAAGCAAAATCCAATGAAAAGTCAGTAGAGACAACTACATGTGACTAATAAAGTAGAAAAAAAAAGCAACAGGTAAAACCATGGTGATCCTGGCATTTGAGCTTAGCAGACAACAACTTCAAATATGATTGAATATCTGATTCCATCCTTACTATAAACAACTGTAACACAGATACACACACCTATACACATATACAATACTGTAGAAGTTTGAATTGTGTCCCCCATATTTATGTCAAAATCTAACCCCTCAATAGCTATGAATGTAACCTTATTTGGCAGTAGGGTGTTTGCAGATTCAGTAAAGTTAAAATAAGTTCATATTGGAGTAGAATGGGCCCTATATCCAAAGATTACTTTCTTTATAAGGAGAAACAGACATACAGACACATATAGAGGCAAGATGGTCATGTGAAATCTAAGGCAGAAATTGGAGTGATGCACTTACAATTCAAGGAATACCGAAGATTGCCATCAACTACCAGAAGCTAGGAAGAGGCAAGGAAAGATTCTTTCTTATGGACTTTAGAGGGAGCATGGCCCTTCCAACAACTTGATTTCAGATTTCTAGCCTCAAAAACTGACAGAATAAATTTATGTCCTTTTAAGTCACCTGGTATCTGGTACTTTGTTATGGTAGCTCTAGGAATCTAATATACATACATACAGAAGTATACATGTTGGCAGGCATTGAATTTGACTAACAGAAGTTTATAATCCTTGAGAAAGGAAAGCACATGAGTTGAAATCTGCATTCATCCCAGAATTTTTCCCAAGGGCACTTTCCAAAATATGGTGTAGGTAAACAGACCCTAAGGAGAAAACAACATTCATTGTTGGTACATATAAGAAATGGAGAGAGATTGAAATTTAGAGTTGTCAAAGTGGCTGAAATTTAGGGAACAGTGCAGAAAAGATGAGGTGGCCATAAAGAAGGGGGCACAAACATCCACATAATTATTCCTTTCAGATCCTTGAGAAAATCTTAACCTTCACAGGTGAAGACAAGACTCTATTAGACTTGGCAGAGATTAGTTACTGAAGACTGGAGAGTTGAACAGAGATTAAAGAGGCCACACAGTGTAGAGGAAGCATTGGGGTTTAAGCCTAGCCAGAGTGGAGAGACATTATTAGACACACTGGGCTTTCTTGAGACCCTAAGAGCCATACCCCAGAAGTAAAGAACACACCACAGAACAAGGGCTACACTAAGGATGTAAGAAAAAGCTGAAATATAGACCAGAAAAGCTATAAAACAAGCTTCAGCATGACTAAGATGATCTTCTGGCAATTTAACTACATTCTGGGGCAAAATATGATACTCCAGAGAGGAAGATTTACATAATCAAAATATTTCTCAACATTTAAGGAACAATGTATAACATACAGTAAAAAAACTATCAGATGTGTAAAAAGTCAGTAATAAAGAAATACAATACTCCATAAAAGAAGACCCAGATATGATCCAAATATAAAAGATAACAGAAGGACCTAAAAATAACTATAATTAATATGATAATGAAAATAGAAGAAAAGGTGGAAATAATCCAAAGAGATATAGCATTTCAAAAGAAAATCAGAATCTATAAAATGTATCAAATGAACATTATGTAACTTCAAAAGACAATACCTATATCTCAAAATTTATTAGAGTGTTATAACATGAGATGGAACACAAGACACAAGATTAGTAAATGTGAAGAAATAATAAAAGATCCAAAGGGAGCACAGAGATAGCAAGAATACACAGATCCAAGAGTAAGGAACTCATGGGACACAATCAAAATGTCTAACATACATGTAATTGGAATCCTAGATGAGAAGAAAATGAATGGAAAAGAATCCACATGTGAAAAATTAATGATTTTAAAATCTGGCAAAATATCTCAATCTGTAGATTGAAAAAAGTCAGCAAATAATAAATAGGATAATGTGCTGAAAAAAAGTAAAAAACTAATTTTGAAGTTAGTAGAATATTATTCAACAAAGATAAAATAAAGGAATTTGCAGGGTTTTTTTAAAGCTGAATTTATTCATCACCAGCATATCCAAACTACCAAAAAAAAAAACAAAAAAAACTCCGTATGAAGAAAAATAATCCTAAATGAACGAGGTACCAAGGTACCATTAAAAGGAATGAAGAGCTTCCCTGGTGACGCAGCGGTCGAGGGTCCACCTGCCGATGCAGGGGACACGGGTTCGTGACCCAGTCTGGGAAGATCCCACATGCTGCAGAGCAGCTAGGCCCCTGAGCCATGCTGCTGAGCTGGCGCGTCTGGAGCCTGTGCTCTGCAATGGGAGAGACCACAACAGTGAGGGGCCTGTGTACCGCAAAAAAAAAAAAAGGAATGAAGAGCACCAGAAAAGATAAATATGTGGCTAAATGGAAATGCATTTAAAACTCAATAATAATGTCTATTTAGATTTGAAATGCATGTTGCAAATAAATTATACAATAAAACATAATGGTTGGAGGAATAAATGGAGTTAAACTATTATAAATTTCTTTTGTTTGTGAAATAGTAAAAATTACTTAACCAAAAGTAGAATCTAATATGTAATAAATGCTTATGTAATCCCTTAGGTAACCACTTATTAATAAAAAGAGACATAACTAAAATCTAATACAACAACAACAAAATAATGAATACTTGATTAATACAAAAGAAGCAAGGAGAGAGGAATAAAGAAACACAGATGAGCCAATTAAAAAAAACAAGATGGTAGATTTTAACTATATCATTAATTACATCCAATTTGAGTTGCCTAATTTCTCATCTTAAAAGACAAATATTGCTGTCATGAATTAAGAAAAATCTATGTGCCAATTTCAATCAACATATTTTAAATATAATAGATAAAGGTTAAAAGTGAAAAGATGGGAAAATATATAAACAAAAACTATTCTAAAAAGCTACTGTGGCCTCATTGATATTAGGAAAAGTATACTTTAGGAAATAAGTCTTGTGAGAAATAACGAAGGAAATTTCATAAAAGTAATGAGAGCAATACAACTGGAAAATATAAAAATCCAAAAGTTGTCGTATCTAGTAACATAGCTTTGAAATAGCATACATAAAGCAGAAATTGACTGAAGCAAAAGAAGAGATAGACAAGTCCAAAATTATAGCTGGAGATTTAAAAACACCTCTTTTGGTAACTGATAGAATAAGCAAACAAAGGTCAATATGAATGTAGAAGATTTAAGTAAGGCAAAAAATTGATCTAGTTGAAATATCTACACTACTATATCCAACATCTGCAGAATACACATTTTTTTAAACACACATGGTACATACAACACAATAGAGCATATCCTTGGATACGAGCTAAGTCTCAAAAATTGCAAAGAAGAGAGTGGTGTCAACGAAATGGCAGACTAGCAAACTCCAGGCTCACATTCACCTATAGAAACATTTGAAAAACAATTATAATGACTTTATATAGGATTTCTAGAAAACTGTTCAAAGGTCTGCAGCAACCAACAGAATTCCCAGTCAAAATGAGAAACGATAGGAAAATTCATGACATTTTTACGCACCCTTGCCCCACATTCTCACTAGGACAGCACAATGCTGTCTGAGGGAGGCAGCAGGCCAGGTCTTAGTTCCTTCCCTCAAACCAGAGGAAGGAGAGTGGACTTCACTTGTAACATTCAAACCAATCTGGGAGATGAATGAAGGATTGATCTCTGTTTCACCTAATTCAGAGCTTAGGTAGGGAAAAGCAGTTTAGCACACATCTCAGGCTAGGAAAAGTTGTGTGGAGTACAGTGCATTGCACATGAGTGTTGATTGTGAAAGCTGCAGGGGAACTATGGACCTCAAGACTCCTGCTTCAAGGAGATCATAAGAAAATACAATAGAACATCTAAGGCAGTGAGAAGAAGCAGGAGTGAAATTCCTTGGGAAAATAGGTTATTTAAAAACAGACATGTGTAAGCGGGGGGCATCAAAAAAAGCACGCACATAGGCCCAGGCAAGATGCATGCCAAGAAAAGGCCTGAGGAAAACTTAATCCTTCATGCCAGGCTGATCTCAAAGCACAGAACACACTATGATAACTAGTGAAGGTCATCCCTGGCAGAGAGCCTGTCTTCAGAGACTCAGAGGTGGCTGCTTTTATTTTCAACAGCAACAAGAAAAAAAATCAAAAAGCATACAAAGAAACAGGAAAACATGGCCTATTCAAATAAAGAAAATAAAATCACAGAAAATGTCCCTAAAGAAACAGGCATCAAAAATAATAGACAAATAATTTAAAACACGATCTTAAATGTGCTCAGAGTGTTAAAGAAAACATTGACACAGAACTAAAGGAAATCCGGAAAGGCATATAGGAACAAAATCATAAATATCATCAAAGAGGTAGAAATTACAGCATGAAACAGAACAGAAATTCTGCATCCTAAAAATAAAATAACTGAAATTTAAAGTTCACCAGAGAGGTTCAACAACAGAAATGAAGAGACCGAAGTTTCAGCCATTTTTTTTCTTTTATTGAGGTATATTCGACATACAATATTATGTTAGTTTTATGTGTACAGTAGTGATTCAACATGTGTATACATTGTGACATGAACACCACAATAAGTCTAGATACCATCTGTCACCATACAAAGTTAATGCAATGTTACATTATTGATTGTATTCCCCACGTTGTACGTTTTGTCCTCATGACTTATATTCATTTTATAACTGGAAGTTTGTGCCTCTTGATCTCCTTCATCCAATTCACTCACTCCAAACTTCCTTCCACCAGCAAATATCTGTTCTCTGTATCTGAGTCAGGGTTTTATTTCATTTATGTGTTTCTTTCAGTTTTTAAAATTTCACATATAAGTGAAATCATGCTGTATTTGTCTTTCTCTGTCTGACTTATTTCACTTAGCATAACACCCTCTAGGTCCCTTCATGTTGTGGCAATGGCAAGATGTGTTTCTTTTTAAATGGCTGAATAGTAGTCCATTGTATATTCCATATATATATATATATATATATATATATATATATATATGTATATATAAAACTTCTTTATCCATTCAACCATAATGGACACTTAGCTTCCATATCTTGGCTATGGTAAATAATGCTTCAAAGAACATATGGGTGCATATATCTTTTCAAATTAGTGTTTTCATTTTCTTCACACAGATACTCAGAAGTGAAATTGCTGGATAATATGTTATTTTTTTCAGTTTTTGAGCAATCTCTATACTGCTTTCAGTACTGGCTGCACCAATTTACATTCTCACCAACAGTGCATGAGGTTTCTCTTTGCCTCACAGTCTTGTTAACACTTGCTATTTCTTTTAGATAATAGCCATTCTAATAAGTGTGAGTTAATATCTCATTGTGGTTTTGATCGGTATATCCCCAAAGATTAGTGATGTTAAGCATCTTTTCATGTGCCTATTGGTCATCTGAATGTCTTCTTTGGAAAAAGAACTATTCACATCCTCTTCCCATTTTAAAAAAATTGGATTGTTTGTGGGACTTCCCTTGTGGCACCGTGGTTAAGAATCTGCCTGCCATTGCAAGAGACACGTGTTTGATTCCTGGTCCAGGAAGATCCCACATACTGCGGAGCAACTAAGCCCATGTGCCACAACAACTGAGCCTTCACTCTAGAACCCATGAGCCACAACTACTGAGCCCATGTGTCACAACTACTGAAGCCTGCATTCCTAGAGCCCATGCTCTACAACAAGAGAAGACATGGCAGTGAGAAGCCCATGCACCAAAACAAAGAGCAGCCCTCACTTTCCCCAACTAGAGAAAGCCATGTGCAGCAATGAAGACCCAACATAGCCAAAAATAAATATTTTTTTAAATTAGATTGTTTATTTTGTTTGGATTTGTATGACTTCTTTAAATATTTTTTGTATTCACCCTTTACTAGACATATCATTTTCAAATATCTTTTCCCATTTAGTAGTTTGCCTTTTCATTTTGTTGACAATTTCCTTAACTGTGCAGAAGCTTTTTAGTTTGAGAGTTCCATTTGTTTTTTTATGCCCTTGCCCTTTGAGTCAGATCCAGAAAAAAAATCACAAAGACTGATGTCAAGCAGCTTGCCACCTACATCTTCATCTAGGAGTTTGATGGTTTCAGACCTTACAGTCAAGACTTTAATCCATTTTAAGATAATTTTTGTATAAATGTAATATAATGATCCAGTTTCATTCTTTTGCAGGTAGTTGTCCATTTTTTCCAGCACCATTTATTAAAGAGGTAATCTTATCTCCACTGAATACTGTTAGCGCCCTTGTCAAATATTAGTTGACTAAATATGTTTAAGTTAATTTGGGGGCTCCCAATTCTGTTCAGCTGATCGATGTGTCTGTTTTTATGACAGTACCACACTGTTTTAATTACTATATGCTTGTAGTATAGTTTGAAATCAGAAAATGTAATGCTTCTCACTTTGTTCTATTTTCTCAGGATTTCTTTGGCTATCAGAGGTCTTTTGTGGTTCCACATAAATTTTAGGATGGTTTTTACAATTTCTGGGAAAAATGTCACTGGAATTTTGATAGGGATTGCCTTGAATCTATAGATGGCTTTGAGTATATGGACATTTTAACAATATTAAGTTTTTTAATCTATGAGCATTGAATATCTTTTCATTTATTTCTGTCTTCAGTTTCTTTCATCAGTGTCTTATAGTTTTCTGTGTATAAGTTTTTCACCACCTTCATTAAATGTATTCCTAGGTAGAGATTGGTTCAAGATGGTGCAGTAGAAAGATATGCATTCACTCCCTCTTGTGAGAGCACCGGAGTCACAACTAACTGCTGAACAATCATCAACAGGAAGACACTGGAACTCACCAAAAATATATATCCAAAGACAAAGGAGAAGCTGCAATGAGATGGTAGGAGGGGTGCAATCACAATAAAATCAAATCCCATAACTGCTGGGTGGGTGACTCACAAACTGGAGAACAATTATACCACAGAAGTCCACCCACTGGAGTGAAGGTTCTGAGCCCCATGTCAGGCTTCCTAACCTGGGGCTCTGGCAACAAGGGGAGGAATTCCCAGATAATCAGACTTTGAATGCCTTCAGGATTTGATTGCAGGACTTTGACAGGGCTGGGGGAAACAGAGACTCCAATCTTGGAGGGCACACACAAAGTAGTGTGTGCATCAGGACCAAGGGGGAAGGAGAGTGACCCCATAGGAGACTGAACCAGACCTACCTGTTAGTATTGGGGGGGTCTCCTGCAGAGGCAGGGTATGGCTGTGGCTCACCATGAGGACAAGGAAACTGGCAGCAGAAGTTCTGGGAAGTACTCCTTGGTGTGAGCCCTCCTGGAGTCCACCATTAACCCCACCAAAGAGCCTGTAGGCTCCAGTGTTGGGTTGCCTCAGGCCAAACAACCAAAAGGGAGGGAACTCAGCCCCACCCACCAACAGACAAGTGGATTAAAGTTTTACTGAGCTCTACCCACCAGAGCAACACCCACTACCCACCACCAGTCCCTCCCATCAGGAAGCTTGCACAAGTGTCTTAGATAGCCTCATCCACCAGAAGACAGACAGCAGAAGCAAGAAAAACTACAATCCTGCAGTCTTTGGAATGAAAACCACATTCACAGAAAGATAGACAAAATGAAAAGGCAGAGGACTATGTAAGAGAAGAAGGAACAAAATAAAACCCCAGAAAAACAGCTAAATGAAGTGGAGATAGACAACCTTCCAGAAAAATAATTCAGAATAATGATAGTGAAGATGATCCAGGACCTCAGAAAAAGAATGGAGGCAAAGATTGACAAGATGCAAGAAATGTTTAATAAAGACCTAGAAGAATTAAAGTACAAACACCTAGAAGAATTAAAGAACAAACAGAGATGAACAATACAATAACTGAAATGAAAAATACACTAGAAGGAATCAATAGCAGAATAACTGAGGCAGAAAAATGGATAAGTGACCTGGAAGACGAAATGGTAGAATTCACTGCTATGGAACAGAATAAAGAAAAAAGAATGAAAACAAGTTTATTCCTAGGTATTTTACTCTTCTGATGCAATCAAAATGGGATTATTTTCTTAATTTCTCATTCTGATAGTTAATTATTAGTGTATAGAAACAACATATTTCTGCATATTTATTTGGCATTCTGCAATTTTACTGAATTCATTTTTTACTTTTAATAGTTTCTTCGTTGTCTTTATGGTTTTCTATATATAGTATCATATCATCTGCTATTAGTGATAATTTTACTTCTTCCTTTCTAATTTGTATGCCTTTTATTTCTTCTTCTTTCATAATCAATATGGCTAGCCAGTCAATGCTATATTGAATAAAAGTGAAGAGAATGGAATCCTTGTCTTGTTCCTGATCTTATAATGAAAACTTTCAGATTTTCACAGTTGAGTACAATATTAGCAGTGAGTTTGTCATATATGGCCTTTATTGTGTCAAGGTATGTTTCCACTGTACTCAATTTGTTGAGAGTTTTTAACATAATTGGATGTTGAATTTTGTCAAATGACTTTCTGCATCTATTGATATAATCATATGATTTTTTCTTTCATTTTCTTAATGAGGTGTATCATGTTGATTGATTTGTGATGTTGAAACCTTTTTGCATGTCTATAATAATTCCTACTTCATCATGGTTTATGATTCTTTTAATGTATTGTTGAATTTGGCTTGCTAATATTTTGTTGAGAATTTTTGCATCATATTTATCAGAAATATGTCAGCCAGCTTTTAAAAAGCACACTTAAAATGATTAATTTGAAGTATCAAAAAGAAAAAAAAACAAAGAAAAGTGAACAGAGGCTAAGGAATCTATGATAAACTATCAAGCAGATGAATATAATAATTAGGAGAGTATCAGAAGAAGACATGAGAGAGGAAAAAGATAGAGATAATTGAAGGAATAATGGTCAAAATTTTCCCAAATTGGAGGAAATACATGTATCTACAAATCCAAGAAGCTCAATGAAATCCAAATAGGATATGTCAAAGACACCTGCACCAAGGTACATTATAATTGAAATTTTGAAAGACAAGACAAAGAGAGAATCTTGAAAGCAGCAAGAAAATAGTGACTGGTAGTGTACAAATCTTCAATAAGATTAGCAATGGATTTTTTAGCAGAAAACTTGGAGGCCAGAGGCAGTGGGATAATATATCTAAATTGCTGAAAGAATGAACTGTTAAATGAAAATCATGTATCCATCGGAGTAATTAGGCAATAAAAACAAATATAAAGCATACAAATTGTAAAGGAAGTTGTAAAATTTTCTCTGATTGCAGATGACATGACTATTTATGTAGAAAATCCTAAACATTCCACAAAAAAAAATTGTTAGAACTAATAAACAAATTAGGCTAAGTTACACAATAGAAATCAACACAAGAAAATGTTTCATTTTTATACATCAACAATGACCAAACCAAAAAGGAAATTAAGAAAAACATTCCATTTACAATAGCATCAAAAAGAAAAAAATACTTAGAAATAAATGTAACCACAGAAATGAAAGACTTCTATACTGAAAATTGTAAAATTGTTGAAATAAATTAAAGACACAAAATTATCAATATATATCTCATGTTCTTGGGCTGAAGAATTTAATATAATTAATGTGCTGATACTACCCAAAGTGATCTGCAGATTCAATGCAATTCCTATTAAAATACTAATGATAGTTTTTGCAGAAATATAACAATCCATACTAAAATTTATATGAATTCCCAAGGGACCCAAATGATGAAAAAACTGTTGAAATTGAACAAATTTTCAGGTCTCACACTTTCTGATTTCAAATATTACTACAAACTACAGTAATCAAAATAGTGTGATAATAACATAAAAACAGATGTATAAGACCAAGAAATAGATGAGAGATCCCAGAAGTACACACTCACACATATTGTCAAACGATTTTCATCAAGGTTTCCAAAACCATTCAATGGGGAAATAGTCTTTTCAACAAATTTTGTGGAAAAACCTGGTTGTCCACATGCAAAACAATGAAGTTACACCCTTATATTATATCATACACAGACACACACACACACACACACACACACACACACAAGCCCCCAAAATTGATCAAAGTTATAAATGTAAGAGTTAAAATTATAAAACTCCTAGAAGTATATATGGGGAAAAGATTCATGATATAGGACTTGGCAATGATTTCTTGAATAGGACATCAAAAGTACAGGCACCAATAACAAAATAAAATATATAAGTTGGGCTTCATCAAAATTAAAAACTCTTGTGCATCAAAAGACATTATTAATAGAGGCAAAAAGCAACCCACAGAATGAGAAAAAAATACCTGTATATCATATATCTGATAAGTGATTGATATCTAGGACATATAAAGAACTCTTCCACCTCAACAACAACAACAACAACAAACAAAAACTCACTTTAGAAAGGAGCCAAGGACTTTTCTTTTTTTGGCCACATGTGAGATCTTAATTCCCCAAGCAGGGATCTAATCTGTGTCCCCATGCCCTCTTAAATACTGGACCACCAGCGAAGTCCCCCAATGACTTTAAAAAAAATTATTGGAGTAGAGGTAATTTACAATGTTGTGTTAGTTTCTGTTGTAAAGAAAAGTGAATCCGTTATACATATACATAGATCCACTCTTTTTTAGATTCTTTTCCCATATAGGTCATTATAGTGTATTGAGTAAAATTCCCTGTGCTATACAGTAGGTCCTTATTAGTTATCTATTTTATATATGGTAATGTGTATATATCAACCCAAACCTCCTAATTTATCCCTCCCCTCCTTTCCTGCCTGGGTAAACATAAGTTTGTGTTCTACATTTGTGACTCTAAAAATAAGCCAAAGACTGTAATAGACATTTCTTGGAAGAAGATATTCAGAAAGTAAATAGGCACATGAAAATAATTGTCAGCATACTAGTCATCAGGCAAATGCCAATCAAAAGCAAAATGAGATACTGCTTTGCACACATTAGATTTGCTGTTATAAATAAGAAGAAGGTAAAATGAAACAAAAGTGAAAGAAACAGAACATAACAAATGTTGGTGGGGATTACAAAACTTAGAACTGTTGTGCATTGCTGGTAGCTGAGTAAAATGGTGAAGCCATTGTGGAAAACTATACAGTGGTTCCTCAGAAAATTGAACAGAATTAATATACAAATTAGCAATTTTTCTGGGTATATACCCAAAATAAGTGAAAGCAGGGACTTGAACAGATATTTGTATACCCCTGTTCATAGCAGTTTTATTCACAATAGCCTAAAAAGGGAAACAATTCAATGTACATTAATGGATGGATGGTTAAACAAGTTATGGTATAACCACAGAGTGGAATATCATTCACCCTTAAAAAGGAAAGAAATTCTGATGCTTGCTACAATATGAATGGGAGGACATTATGCTAAATAAAATAAGCCAGATACGAAATGACAATTAATGTATGAGTCCACTCACATGAAATACCTAGAGTAGTCAAATTCATAGACAGAAAATACAGTGTTCTTGCCAGTAGTTGAGGAGGGGGGAATGGGCTATTCTTGTTTAATGAATACAGAGTTTCAGTTATGAAAAATTTCTGGAAATGGATAGTGATAATAGTTGTACAACAATTTGACTGTACTTAATTCCATTAAAATGTATATTTAAAACAGTTAATTGGTTAATTTTATGTTATGCTTACTCTACCACGCTAAAAAGTAATTGCAAAGATTTGATATCACATAGAGTGTGACAGAGTATAATTAAATAGGCATTCAATAACAAAAAAAAAACCTAGAAAATATCGAAATGCATGGAAACAATGTAATTCTAAATAACTCATAGGTCAATGGATGAATGAGTGTAAATTAAAAAGATAAAATGAATGATTATGGTAATATGACAAATCACAATGTGTGAGATGCAACAAAACTGGGAGATTATTTATAGCTTTAAATACATATATTAGAGAGGTGAAAAAAGTTAAAAGTCATTGATCTCAATTTCTAATTCAAAAAGGTAGAAAAAGGACAGCATATAAAACTTAAGGAAAATAGAGGAAAAGGATATATAAACTTAAAAGCAGAAATAGAAAACTGATATACAATGGAGAAAGTTCAACACAGTCACACATTTATTTTTTATGACATTAATAAAATTAATAAACCCATAACAAGATTGATCAAGAAATAGAGAATGCACAAATTACCAATATAGGAAATAAAAAAGGAGTCATCTTGAAGACCCTGCATATATTAAAGCATAATAAGAGCATATTATAAACAACTTTATTCCAAAAAATTAACAGATTAAATGAAATGGACAAATTCCTTGAAAGACATAATTTGCTAAAACTGATACAAAAAGAAATGCAAAATCTGAATAGTAAGATCATTTATTAATTAAAACAAATCTGTAATTAAAAATCTTCCTACGAAGAAAATTCTAATCCTGGATGGTTTCCCTGGTGAATTCTGGCAAACACTTATCAATGATACCAGTCTTACACATAAATGGAAATATTTTCCAACTCTTTATATAAGCCTAACATAACCATAATACCAAAACCTGACAAGGACATTGCAGGAAAGAAAGATCATAGGCCATATTAAACTTAGATGCAAAAATTCTTCAACAAAATATTAGCAATTATAATCCAGTGATATATAAAAAGAATAATGCATCATGACCAATTAGAGTTTATTCATGCAAGGTTGGTTTAACATTTGGAAATCAATCAGTATAATTCTACACATTAGCATACTAAAGGGGGAAAAGTATGATCATCTCATAGAGGCAGGCAAAATATTTGATAACACTGAACACCAATTTATGGTAAAACTCAAAATTAGCAAGAGAGCTTATTTAATTTGGTAGACAATGCCCACTGAAATTTATAGAAAATATTAATTTAATGGTGAAAAATGGAACACTTAACCCCTGATGTTATAATTATTCAAGGATGACCACCAGTACCACTTATATTTATTATTTAATGGAAGTTCTAATTGGATAAGACATTGGAAAAGCAATGAAACAATCATTCACATAGGACTTGTCAATGAGCATATAAAATCTAAAAAGATATTAGAAACTCTTAGAATTAATAATGGAAATTAACGAAATCAGTGCTTACAAGATCAACATAAAGTATCATTTTCTCCATATACTAGCAGGAACATTAAAATTTATACTTTAATTATAATACCATTTAAGATACTATTAAAATATTAAGTACCTAGGAAATAATTCTAAAGAGAGATACGCAAGGTTTCTATATGGAAAAGTACAAAAATATCACTGAGAAAAACTGATAACCTGAATAAATTCCTGGTCCTGGATTAGAGGACTTTATATTAAGATGTACATTCTCCAAAAACTGATATATGCATTCAAATCAAAACCAATCAAAATCCCAACAGACTTTTTGTCGAGTATAATGAGCTGATTTAAAAATTTATATAGAAATGCAAATGGCAGAGAATAGTAAGGCAGTCTGGAAGAAAAACAAAGCTGGAAGGCTTATAATGTCAGAGTTGTGACTTCTTTTAGAAATTAAAAAGTGGGATACTAAAAAAAAAAGTGGGATACGGACACAAGAATAGACAAATAGAATAATGGACCATGTAGAAGGGTCCAGAAATAGACAATACCTATGTCAATCACCTGGTATATGATGAAATTGAAATTACATAGCACTGTGAAAATTATGGAATTTCAGTAAATTATACTGGGTTATCCAATGTGGAGGAAATAAATTTTTGCTTCTATATGTCATTATAAACAAAAAAGACTAAACAGAAGATATGAATATGACAGATAATGAAACTTTTACAGGAAAATATGTAAGAATATCTTCATGTCCATTTGCACACAGAAAACTAAAATTACCAATCATAAAGAGGAAAATTTGACTATATTATTACTTTTAAGACTTCTCTTCATAAAACGATACTAATGAAAGAGTGAAAAGGTAACACACAAAGTGAGAGAAATATTCCCAAAACATATAAATCCCCACCAAAAAATATTGGTATCCAGAATACATATTAAAATAAAATATTTCAAATAAATAGAAGAGGAGAAACAATACAATTTCTAAATGGGCAAAAGACTTAAACAAGTACCTTATAAAAACGATATCGAAATTTTCAATACGTGTCATTTTTCATCAAGGCAAATTCAAATAAAACCAAATCTCGATAACATTATATACTTTGCAGAATGACTAAACTGAAAAAGACAATAAATTGTGCTCCTATTCTTATTTCTTTCTTTTGGTGGAAACATATAATTTACATGTTAAGTATACATTTAGGAGTGGAATTGCTGTCTCAAAACGTATGTACATTTTCACTTTAGGATAAACTGTCAAACAATTTTCAAAGTGTTTGTGCCAATTTACCTTCCCACAAACAGTTTATAAGAGTTCTAGTAGCTCTTGAAACTTGTCTGTATAAATATTATTCATAAGCAAATAATATATAAATTGTGGTATTTTCACAAAATGGAATTCTGTATAAAGCAAGGAGAATGAGAAAATTACAAGTACACACAACAATGTGGTTGAATCTTACAAACATAACATTACATAAAATAATCCAGGCATAAAATAATACATAATGTCTTATTTCATATGTTTTAAAATAATATATGGTGTCAGAAGCCAGATTAGGGGTTATTTTTGATGGTGGCTGGGAAGAGGTGGTTAGTGATGGGAAGTGCAAATTTCAATAAGTACAAGGAAGGGGGAGAAAGGTTAGAATGTTACTAGCAGAAAGCGACCACATGATCACAGACTTTGGTGTCACAGAGAGGAAAGAGCACAGGCTTTGGGATCATATCAAAGTGGATGTTAATCTTTACTCTGCTACAAGCTGATTAACCCTAAGCAAATTAATTAACTCTCAGATATTCAGGGATGACAATTCTTATTTTACATGGATTTTGTGAAAGTTAGAGAAAATTTGTGAAATGAATTTAATTTCATGGTTGGCATATGATAATGTTTAAAAAATGTTTAAAAAGTTACTATTTTGTGTAAGGGGAATTAATATGACAGAGTACAGTAGTGTAAGTCTTTCTGTGGCTAGAGTGAATGGCTTGTGCTATACAGGAAAGAGCTACCTGGATAGATAAACTGAGGCTATAGTGTAAAGAAAGAAAGTAAACTTGACATTTTAGGCACTAGTAAGCCATTGTGAATTCTTAAGCATAAAAGCAACATAGTTCATTGTTGTATTTTATAGCAAGATTATTCTGGCAATGAATATACAAAGGAGACTGGAAGACAGGCAGTGGCTACTGGAGTTTGAGTTTGGAAAAAGATATTATTGTATGAATCCAGGTTAAAGCTAATTAGTCCTAAAACCAGGATTATGGTAAGGGAAATGTTGTGACGGGACACGAGTATCTATTTAGCAGAAGAATCCATGGCACTTCTTGAAAGATTATATTGAAAGGACAAAACATGAAAATTTTCAAGTTGATTATGGGGTTCTTAGCTTGCTTGGATCATTTATATAGAGGTGGAAAATAGGTAATTTTGTAAAAGATGCTAATTCATTTGCAGGCGTATAGAATTTGACATGATTAGTCAAGAGTAGGTTTTCTTTAAGCAATCAACAAAAGAATTTTCACACATACCTCCTTTTGTATTTGTGTGCCTTACTTATCTTCAGTTTTGCCTTCTGTTCTTGCTATTATTTTCCAAAACTTTTACTTCAGGTTTTCTTGCTGAAGATTACTTGGAAGGTCAGGCTGTATAGTGAATGGCTTTTTAGGTTTTGAAATGATATCTGAATTAACATGAGGTACTAATTACAAAAAGAGGTCACAAAGGCTGCTTACTTTGTTCCATCCAGCCAGCTCCTGCAGAGCAGGTTTTAACCTCAACTCCGTGGGAGATGTCATCAAGACTTGAAATTTTCTCTGCCATATAGTTCATGTTCAGCTTGAATAAAGGAAGCTGCTTCCAACACCAGATTTCACAGTCTGATACCACAATCATAAATATTTTCCCTATCAGTTAATATAAAGGTGAACTTAATTTAAGATTCATTTATGGGGACTTCCCTGGTGGTTCAGTGGTTAAGAATCTGCCTGCCAATGCATGTGACATGTGTTCGAGCCGTGGTCCAGGAAGATCCCACAGGCCATGGAGCAACTAGGCCTGTGAGCCACATCTACTGAGCCCGTGTGCCACAACTACTGAAGCCTGCGTGCCTAGAGCCTGTGCTCGCAACAAGAGAAGCCACCACAATCAGAAACCCACGTACTGCAACAAACAGTAGCCCCCGCTTGCCGCAACTAGAGAAAGCCCGCAAGCAGCAACAAAGACGTGAGAGAGTAGCATTGACATATATACACTACCAAATGTAAAATAGATAGCTAGTGGGAAGCAGTTGCATAGCACAGGTAGATCAGCTAGGGCTTTGTGACCACCTAGAGGGCTGGGATAGGGAGGGTGGGAGAGAGATGCAAGAGGGAGGGTATATGAGGATATACGTATACATATAGCTGATTCACTTTGTTATACAGCAGAAACTAACACAACATTGTAAATATGTTAAAAAGAAAAGACCCAACACAGCCAAAAATAAATAAATAAATTTTAAAAAAGATTCATCTATAGAGACTAACTCTATAGAAATATAATGCCGTAACACATGATGAACTAAACAAATGGATTTTGTCATATATTCTTACGTACTACAAGCATTCTTGGTGAAAATAATGAATTTTAGGAGACAATGAGAATGTTTCTCTCTCTTCACTCTCTCTCTGTGTGTCTCTGTCTCTGTCTCTCTCTCCTTCTCTCTCTATAAATCACGACAAAGTTAAATTTCCCTTAAGAGTGCAACCAAAACAATAGAGCTCATTAATACTGGGAATCCTTCCAAGTTTCTCTTACAATGATGCTGTGCTGTTCTAGAAGGTTAAAGTACACAAATAGTTACATCCTGTTGAAAAAGTTCAACCAATCCATGGAATGAGATTCCCTTTTGAAAAAAAAAAACAGATTGAACCACTATTGATACTCAAGGAGAGCCTTATCCCTTGCAGTATATACATTGTGTAAGGTCTATACATACTCTTGCACTACTTGGGATTTTGACTAGTCTGTTGAGCATGCTTATTCTCAGTGAGAACTGGTATACATAGTAGTTTTAATCAGCTTTGGAGGGACTTTCTTCCCCTTGCCTCTTAGTGAGATTTTCCACTCTATTGGTGCACTGGAAACAATCCCTGTGCTCTTCAATCCAATCTCTTTTCCCAAGTCCATCACTGCCACCAGAGGCCACTCATTATCTGTAGCCTAAAATTACATTTTACCCCTTGAGGACCAAGGCTCCCTACCAAATTACTAATTGTTTATTTCTCCCCTGACTATAAATAATTGCTTCTCCCATTGGATATGTATTGTTAATATTGAAATAATTCAAAATGAGTAGGATTTTATTTCACTCCCTTAAGAAAGACATGAAACTATTTTTTCCATATATACATTTTCTTTAGATAAGTCTGTGCTAGTGGCAAAACCATCCTCCTTTTTACTCCACTGAAATTTCTAACTCAACTTTTATATTTTTCTCTTGCTTCAGTACAGGTACTTACCCATGATAGGGTGAAGAAAACTTGGAAGACTGGGATATGAAACTAGAACTTTACACCTGGATGAGAAATACTCATTGGGACCAATTCAGTTAGTGGTGCTAAGAGCCCAATCCATCGTCCAATGCACAGCATTCAAAGTGAATGATAGCTATACTTTGAAGCTCACACAAGCATACAGGTGGCCATATACCTCCACTAATGGATGGATAACAGCTGTGGGGTAGTGATACTCAAAATCTAGGTAAGCAAGAGGCAGGATGGAAGTTATCAAGTGGGTAACAGAGCTATAGTCATTGTTCTGGGGTTCAGTAATAGGGTTTGGGGCAGAGGGATACAAACCAAAGCAAAGGTGAAACCTAGATCCTGAAGTACTAGGCAGCTTACAAAGAAAAATGATTCAAATACAAGTATAAAAACTAAATTACATACTTAAGAAACTGGTTACAGTGGAAGAACTTCACCTGCTCTAGGGGTAATGTGACACTAAGTCTCAGAGTACTGAATGATAGCTACTTATATGCATTATCTTCTGGAAAACATTTCTCCTAGAGAAGCTGATGGAGGTGAAAATAGGGAAAAGCTAAATTTTAAGACAAGAGTTAGCAAACATTTTCTGTAAAATGTCAGAAAGAACTATTTTAGACATGAGGGCCATACAGTTGCAGATATTCAGTTGTGCTTCTGTGGGGCAAAAACAGCCATAGACTAAACCAATGGTTATAACTTCATTTCCCAAAAAAATATTGCTACAAAAACAAAACAATACAAAACAAAACAAACAAACAAACAAACAAAAAACAGATAGCAGGCCAAGTTTTGCCCACAGGCTGTAGCTTGTTAATCCCTGTTTTGGGAGGATATTTAATGGTCTCTGGTAAATGGAGGATAAGCTTAACAAAAATTAGTACCACTGTCTGCCTTCTTTTCTTTTAGTCATCAGCCTTCCTAAATCTATTAACCAACTACTCTCAAATACTTCTTTTCAGCCTTCTTAATTGAATTGGTCTGTTTATTTATGTAAGTAAGGCTTAGAAGAGTATGATTAACTTCAGATCACAATTATAAGAAAATAATTGAATGTTATAAACAAGAAAGATAACAGAGTGCAATGATATTTTACCTTCTGTCTACATATACCTGTTTTTCCTTTCTTTACTTTCATAACTAGAGCACAGGGAGATCCTTCCTCAAAAGTACTGCATAATCTTTGCCTGTAAATTCTGTACAACATAGCTATTACCCAGTTATTTCTGGTGACAATGTAAGTAGGACAGTGTTCCCAAAGAAAATTAAGGCTTCTTCTTATTTTGAAGCTCTGAGTAATACAGATCAGAAGACATAGGTCAGAAAAGGAGAAGCAGACACTAATAATTATCATGGAGCCCCAAACTGTTTTCTGAATAATTTATTTCACTGAAATCACGTGGTGAGCTTTAGGCTGAAAAATATAGATTATATGACCCAACTGTACTATATTCTGGTTCAGCTTAAATGTAGAAATGTAGAAAATGTAGTGCACAGAAAACAATTCTCTCAAGGTTATTGAGATGCTGCCTCCAGGCTTGAAGTATGAAAAGTTCCTGCTGAATAAAACATAATTCTCAACTTTTAGGTTGTACATATTTTTTTAGTTGACAGTTATGGCTGACCAATGAAGAGACCAGAGCAGATTCCTCTACTTCATCTGAACTCTATGAGGATCCAGAGCCTTGGTACCAGCAAAGGCCTCCTGTGCCCATCCACCACCTGAGGGAGCTCAGATGAATTTGGCTGTGTGACTGACAAGGTCTTGGTGCTCTTGGTGCTCAGGTGTCAGGCCTGAGACTCTGAGGTGGGAGAACTGAGTTCAGGACATTGGTCCACCAGAGACCTCTGGGCCCCACATGATCTCAAATGGTGAAAGTTCTCCCAGAGATCTCCATCTAAACACTAAGATCCAGCTCCACTCAACGATGAGCAATCTACAGTGGTGGACACCCTATGTCAAACAACTAGCAAGACAGGAACACAACCCCACCCATTAGCAGAGAAACAGCCTAAAATCAATAAGTCCACAGACACCCCAAAGCACACCACCGGACATTGTCCTGCCCACGAGAAAGACAATATCCAGCTTCATCCACCAGAACACAGGCACCAGTTCCCTTTACCAGGAAGCCTACACAATCCACTGAAAGAACCTTAGCCGCTGGAAGAAGACACCAAAAACAACGGGAACTGTGGACATGCAGCCTGTGAAGAGGAGACCACAGAGTAAGTTAAGCAAAATGAGAAGACAGAGAAATACACAGCAGATGAAGGAGCAAGGTAAAAACCCACCAGACCAAACAAATGAAGATGAAATAGGCAGTCTACCTGAAAAAGAACTCAGAGAAATGATAGTAAAGATGATCCAGAATCTTGGAAATAGAATGGAGAAAATACAAGAAACGTTTAACAAGGACCTAGAAGAACTAAAGGGCAAGCAAACAATCATGAACAACACAATAAATGAAATTTAAAATTCTGTAGAAGGAATCAATAGCAGAAGAATTGAGGAAGAAGAATGGAGAAGTGACCTGGAAGATAAAAGAGAGGAAATAACTACTGCAGAGCAGAATAAACAAAAAAGAATGAAATGAATTGAGGACAGTCTCAGAGATATCTGAGACAATATTAAATGCACCAACATACGAACTATAAGCTTCCCAGAAGAAGAAGAGAACAAAAAAAAAAGGAACTGAGAATATATTTGAAGAGGTTATAGTTGAAAACTTCCCTAATACAGCAAAAGAAATAGTCAATCAATTCCAGGAAGTGCAGAGAGTCCAATACAGGATAAAACTAAGGGGAAACACGCCAAGAAACATATTAATCAGACTAACAAAAATTAAATACATAGAAAAAAATTAAAAGCAACAAGGGAAAAGCAACAAGGGAAAAGCAACAAATAATATACAAGGGAATCTCCATAAGGTTAACAGCTGATCTTTCACCAGAAAATCTGCCAGCCACAAGAGAGTGGCAGGACATATTTAGAGGGATGAAAGGGAAAAACCTACAACCAAAATTACTCTACCCAGGAAGGGTCTCATTCATATTCAAAGGAGAAATTAAAAGCTTTACAAACAAGCAAAAGTTAAGAGAGTTCAGCACCACCAAACCAGATTTACAAAAAATGATAAAAGAACTTCTCTAGGAAGGAAAAAAGAGAACAAAAAGACCTACAATGATAAACCCAAAACAATTAAGAAAATGATAATAGGAAAATACATATCGATAATCACCTTAAATGTAAACAGATTAAATGCTCCAACCAAAAGACAGAGACTAGCTGAATGGAAACAAAAACAAGACCCATATATATGCTGTCTACAAGAGACCCACTTCAGATCTAGGGACACATACAAACTGAAAGTGAGGGGATGGAAAAAGATATTCCATGCAAATGGAAATCAAAAGAAAACTGGAGTAGCAATTCTTTTTTTTTTATAAAAGTTTATTTTATTGAAGTATAGTTGATTTACAGTGTTGTGTTAATTTCTGACGTACAGCAAAATGATTCAGTTATATACATATATAACTGTATATATATATATTCCTTTTCATATTCTTTTCCATTATGGTTTATCACAGGATATTGAATATAGTTCCCTGTGCTTTACAGTAGGACCTTGTTTCTCCATTCTATATATAATAATTTGCATCAGCTAATCCCAAACTCCCAATCCATCCTTCCTCCACACCCCTTTAACCACCACATGTATTTTCTTTTCTTTTCTTTTTTTTTTAACATCTTTACTGGGGTATAATTGCTTTACAATTGTGTGTTAGTTTCTGCTTTATAACAAAGTGAATCAGTTATACATATACATATGTTCCCATATGTCTTCCCTCTTGCGTCTCCCTCCCTCCCACCCTCCCTATCCCACCCCTCCAGGCTGTCACAAAGCAACGAGCCAATATTCCTGTGCCATGCGGCTGCTTCCCACTAGCTATCTACCTTACTACGTTTGTTAGTGTGTATATGTCCATGACTCTCTCTCGCCCTGTCACAGCTCACCCTTCCCCTTCCCCATATCCTCAAGTCCATTCTCCAGTAGGTCTGCGTCTTTATTCCTGTCTTACCCCTAGGTTCTTCATGACATTTTTTTCCTTAAATTCCATATATATGTGTTAGCATACGGTATTTGTCTTTTTCTTTCTGACTTACTTCACTCTGTATGACAGACTCTAGGTCTATCTAACTCATTACAAATAGCTCAATTTCGTTTCTTTTTAAGACTGAGTAATATTCCATTGTATATATGTGCCACATCTTCTTTATCCATTCATCCGATGACGGGCACTTAGGTTGTTTCCATCTCCGGGCTATTGTAAATAGAGCTGCAATGAACATTTTGGTACATGACTCTTTTTGAATTTTGGTTTTCTCAGGGTATATGCCCAGTAGTGGGATTGCTGGGTCATATCGTAATTCTATTTGTAGTCTTTTAAGGAACCTCCATACTGTTCTCCATAGTGGCTGAACCAATTCACATGCCCAGCAGCAGTGCAAGAGTGTTCCCTTTTCTCCACACCCTCTCCAGCATTTATTGTTTCTAGATTTTTTGATGATGGCCATTCTGACTGGTGTGAGATGATATCTCATTGTAGTTTTGATTTGCATTTCTCTAATGATTAATGATATTGAGCATTCTCTCATGTGTTTGTTGGCATTCTGTATATCTTCTTTGGAGAAATGTCTATTTAGGTCTTCTGCCCATTTTTGGATTGGGTTGTTTGTTTTTTTGGTATTGAGCTGCATGAGCTGCTTGCAAATTTTGGAGATTAATCCTTTGTCCGTTGCTTCATCTGCAAATATTTTCTCCCATTCTGAGGGTTGTCTTTTGGTCTTGTTTATGGTTTCCTTTGCTGTGCAAAAGCTTTGAAGTTTCATTAGGTCCCATTTGTTTATTTTTGTTTTTATTTCCATTACTCTAGGAGGTGGGTCAGAAAGGATCTTGCTGTGATTTATGTCATAGAGTGTTCTGCCTATGTTTTCCTCTAAGAGTTTGATAGTTTCTGGCCTTACATTTAGGTCTTTAATCCATTTTGAGCTTATTTTTGTGTATGGTGTTAGGGAGTGATCTAATCTCATACTTTTACATGTACCTGTCCAGTTTTCCAGCACCATTTATTGAAGAGGATGTCCTTTCTTCACTGTACATTCCTGCCACCTTTATCAAAGATAAGGTGTCCATATGTGCGTGGGTTTATCTCTGGGCTTTCTATCATGTTCCATCGATCTATCTTTCTGTTTTTGTGCCAGTACCATACTGTCTTGATTACTGTAGCTTTGTAGTATAGTCTGAAGTCAGGGAGCCTGATTCCTCCAGCTCCTTTTTTCGTTCTCAAGATTGCTTTTGCTATTCAGGGTCTTTTGTGTTTCCATACAAATTGTGAAATTTTTTGTTCTAGTTCTGTGAAAAATGCCAGTGGTAGTTTGATAGGGATTGCATTGAATCTATAGATTGCTTTGGGTAGTAGAGTCATTTTCACAATGTTGATTCTTCCAATCCAAGAACATGGTATATCTCTCCATCTATTTGTATCGTCTTTAATTTCTTTCATCAGTGTCTTATAATTTTCTGCATACAGGTCTTTTGTCTCCTTAGCTAGGTTTATTCCTAGATATTTTATTCTTTTTCTTGCAATGGTAAATGGGAGGGTTTCCTTGATTTCACTTTCAGATTTTTCATCATTAGTATATAGGAATGCCAGAGATTTCTGTGCATTAATTTTATATCCTGCTACTTTACCAAATTCATTGATTAGCTCTAGTAGTTATCTGGTAGCATCTTTAGGATTCTCTATGTATAGTATCATGTCATCTGCAAACAATGACAGCTTTACTTCTTCTTTTCCAATTTGGATTCCTTTTATTTCCTTTTCTTCTCTGATCACTGTAGCTAAAACTTTCAAAACTATGTTGAATAAGAGTGGTGAGAGTGGGCAACCTTGTCTTATTCCTGATCTTAGTGGAAATGCTTTCAGTTTTTCACCATTGAGGGTGATGTTTGCTGTGGGCTTGTCATATATGGCCTTTATTATGTTGAGGAAAGTTCCCTCTATGCCTACTTTCTGCAGGGTTTTTATCATAAATGGGTATTGAATTTGTCGAAAGCTTTCTCTGCATCTATTGAGATGATCATATGGTTTTTCTCCTTCAATTTGTTAATATGGTTTATCACATTGATAGATTTGCGTATATTGAGGAATCCTTGCATCCCTGGAATACATCCCACTTGATCATGGTGTATGATCGTTTTAATGTGCTGTTGGATTCTGTTTGCTAGTATTTTGTTGAGGATTTTTGCATCTATGTTCATCAGTGATATTGGCCTGTAGTTTTCTTTCTTTGTGACATCCTTGTCTGGTTTTGGTATCACGGTGATGGTGGCCTCGTAGAAGGAGTTTGGGAGTGTTCCTCCCTCTGCTATATTTTGGAAGAGTTTGAGAAGTATAGGTGTTAGCTCTTCTCTAAATGTTTGATAGAATTCGCCTGTGAAGCCATCTGGTCCTGGGCTTTTGTTTGTTGGAAGATTTTTAATCACAGTTTCAATTTCAGTGCTTGTGATTGGTCTGTTCATATTTTCTATTTCTTCCTGATTCAGTCTTGGCAGGTTGTGCATTTGTAAGAATTTTTCCATTTCTTCCAGATTGTCCATTTTATTGGCATAGAGTTGCTTGTAGTAATCTCTCATGATCTTTTTTTATTTCTGCAGTGCCAGTTGTTACTTCTTTTCAATTTATAATTCTATTGATTTGAGTCTTCTCCCTTTTTTTCTTGATGAGTCTGGCTAGTGGTTTATCTATTTTGTTTATCTTCTCAAAGAACCAGCTTTTAGTTTTATTGATATTTGCTACTGTTTCCTTCATTTCTTTTTGATTTATTTCTGATCTGATTTTTATGATTTCTTTCCTTCTGCTAGCTTTGGGGTTTTTTTGTTCTTCTTTCTCTAATTGCTTGAGGTGCAAGGTTAGGTTGTTTATTCGAGATGTTTCCTGCTTCTTAAGGTGGGCTTGTATTGCTATAAAATTCCCCCTTAGAACTGCTTTTGCTGCATCCCATAGGTTTTGGGTCGTTGTGTCTCCATTGTCATTTGTTTCTAGGTATTTTTTGATTTCCTCTTTGATTTCTTCAGTGATCACTTCATTATTAAGTAGTGTATTGTTTAGCCTCCATGTGTTTGTATTTTTTACAGATCTTTTCCTGTAATTGATATCTAGTCTCATGGCATTGTGGTCAGGAAAGATACTTGATACAATTTCATTTTTTTTAAATTTACCAAGGCTTGATTTGTGACCCAAGATATGATCTATCCTGGAGAATGTTCCATGAGCACTTGAGAAAAATGTGTATTCTGTTGTTTTTGGATGAAGTGTCCTATAAATATCAATTAAGTCCATCTTGTTTAATATATCACTTAAACCATGTGTTTCCTTATTTATTTTCATTTTGGATGATCTGTCCATGGGTGAAAGTGGGGTGTTAAAGTCCCCTACTATGAATGTGTTACTGTCGATTTCCCCTTTTATGGCTGTTAGTATTTGCCTTATGTATTGAGGTGCTCCTATGTTGGGTGCATAAATATTTACAATTTTTATATCTTCTTCTTGGATCGATCCTTTGATCATTATGTAGTGTCCTTCTTTGTCTCTTTTAATAGTCCTTATTTTAAAGTCTATTTGTCTGATATGAGAATTGCTACTCCAGCTTTCTTTTGGTTTCCATTTGCATGGAATATCTTTTTCCATCCCCTTACTTTCAGTCTGTATGTGTCTCTAGGTCTGAAGTGGGTCTCTTGTAGACAGCATATATAAGAGTCTTGTTTTTGTATCCATTCAGCTAATCTGTGTCTTTTGGTGGGAGCATTTAGTCCATTTACATTTAAGGTAATTATCGATATGTATGTTCCTATTCCCATTTTCTAAATTGTTTTGGGTTCGTTATTATAGGTCTTTTCCTTCTCTTGTGTTTCTTGTCTAGAGAAGTTCCTTTAGCATTTTTTGTAAAGCTGGTTTGGTGGTGCTGAACTCTCTGAGCTTTTGTTTGTCTGTAAAGATTTTCATTTCTCCATCAAATCTGAATGAGATCCTTGCTGGGTAGAGTAGTCTTGGTTGCAGGTTTTTCTCCTTCATCACTTTCAGTATGTCCTGCCACTCCCTTCTGGCTTGTAGGGTTTCTGCTGAGGGATCAGCTGTTAACCTTATGGGGATTCCCTTGTGTGCAATTTCTTGTTTTTCTCTTGCTGCTTTTAATATGCTTTCTTTGTATTTAGTGTTTGACAGTTTGCTTAATATGTGTCTTGGTGTATTTCTCCTTGTATTTATCCTGTATGGGACTCTCTGTGCTTCCTGGACTTGATTAACTATTTCCTTTCCCATATTAGGGAAGCTTTCAACTATAATCTCTTCAAATATTTTCTCGGTCCCTTCCTTTTTCTCTTCTTCTTCTGGAACCCCTATAATTCGAATGTTGGTGCGTTTAATGTTGTCCCAGAGGTCTCTGAGACTGTCCTCAGTTCTTTTCATCTTTTTTCTTTATTCTGCTCTGCAGTAGTTATTTCCACTATTTTATCTTCCAGGTCACTTATCCCTTCTTCTGCCTCAGTTTTTCTGCTATTGATCCCATCTACAGTGCTTTTAATTTCATTTATTGTGTTGTTCATCATTGCTTGTTTCATCTTTATTTCTTCTAGGTCCTTGTTAACTGTTTCTTGTATTTTGTCCGTTCCATTTCCAAGATTTCGGATCATCCTTACTATCATTATTCTGAATTCTTTTTCAGGTAGACTGCTTATTTCCTCTTCATTTTTTAGGTCTGGTACATTTTTATCTTGTTCCTTTATCTGCTGTGTGTTTTTCTGTCTTCTCATTTTGCTTATCTTACTGTGTTTGAGGTCTCCTTTTTGCAGCCTGCAGGTTCGTAGTTCCCGCTGTTTTTGATGTCTGTCTCCAGTGGCTAAGGTTGGTTCAGTGGGTTGTGTAGGCTTCCTGGTGGAGGGGACTAGTGTCTGTGTTGTGGTGGATGAGGATGGATCTTGTCTCTCTAGTGCGCAGGTTCATGCCTGGTGGTGTGTTTTGGGGTGTCTGTGGCCTTATTATGAATTTAGGCAGCCTCTCTCCTAATGGGTGGGGTTGTGTTCCTTTTTTGCTAGTTGTTTGGCATAGGTTGTCCAGCACTGTGGCTTGCTGGTCGTTGAGTGAAGCTGGGTGCTAGTGTTAAGATGGAGGTCTCTGGGAGATTTTCGCCATTTAATATTATGTGGAGCTGGGAGGTCTCTTGTTGACCAGTGTCCTGAAGTTGGCTCTCCTACCTCAGAGGCAGAGCTCTGACTCCTGGCTGGAGCACCAAGAGCCTTTCATCCACACGGCTCAGAATAAAAGGGAGAAAAAAGTAGAGATAATTAGTAGAAGTATGAGAAAGAAAGAAGGAAAGGAGGGAAGGAAGGAAGGAAGGAAGAAAGAAGCAAAGAAGGAAAGTAGGCAAGAAGGAAAGAAAGAAGGGAGGGAGGGAGGGAGGAAGGAAGGAAGGAGGGAAAGAAGGAAAAAAGACAGAAAGAAAGAAGATACAGTAAAAATAAAATAAAGTATAATAAAGTTATTGAATTAAAAAAATACTTGTTTAGAAAAAAAAAAAGGACGGATAGAACCTTAGAACAAATGTTGGAAGCAAAGCTATACAGACAAAATCTTACACAGAAGCATACACATACACCCTCACAAAAAGAGGTAAAGGGGGAAAAATCATAAATCTTGCTCTCAGAGACCACCTCCTCAATTTGGGGTGATTCGTTGTCTAAAGGAGGGAAGGAAGGAAGGAAAGAAAGAAAGAACGAAGTTAAAGTATAATAAAGTTATTACAATTAAAAGTAATTATTAAGAAAAAAATTTTTAAAAAAACCATGGAAGGATAGAACCCTAGGACAAATGGTGGAAGCAAGACTATACAGACAAGATCTCACACAGAAGCATACACATACACATTCACAAAAAGAGGAAAAGGGAAAAAAAATCATAGATCTCGCTCCTAAAGTCCACCTCCTCAATTTGGGATCATTCCTTGTCTATTCAGGTATTCCACAGATGCAGGGTATATCAAGTTGATTGTGGAGCTTTAATCTGCTGCTTCTGAGTCTGCTGGGAGAGATTTCCCTTTCTCTTCTTTGTTCTCACAGCTCACAGGAGCTCAGCTTTGGATTTGGCCCTGCCTCTGCGTGTAGGTCGCTGGAGGGTGTCTGTTTTTTGCTCAGACAGGACGGGGTTAAAGGAGCCGCTGATTCGGGGGCTCTGGCGCACTCAGGCCGTGGGGGAGGGGCACTGCGTGCGGGGCGGGCCTGCGGCGGCAGAGGCCGGCGTGACGTTGCTCCAGCCTGAGGCCGGCCGTGCGTTCTCCCGGGGAAGTTGTCCCTGGATCCCAGGAAACTGGCAGTGGCGGGCTGCACAGGCTCCACGGAAGAGGGGTGTGGATAGTGACCTGTGCTCGCACACAGACCCCTTGGTGGCGGCAGCAGCAGCCTTAGCATCTCCTGCCCGTCTCTGGGGTCCGCGCTTTTAGGCGCGGCTTGCGCCCGTCCCTGGGGTTCACGCTTTTAGCCACGGCTCGCACCCGTCTCTGGGGTTCGCGCTTTTAGCCGCGGCTCGCGCCCGTCTCTGGAGTTCCTTTAAGCAGTGCTCTTAAACCCCTCTCCTCGCACACCAGGAAACAAAGAGGGAAGAAAAAGTCTCTTGGCTCTTTGGCAGGTGCAGACATTTCCCCGGACTCCCTCCCGGCTAGCTGTGGTACACTAACCCCTTCAGGCTATGTTCAAGCTGCCAACCCCAGTCCTCTCCCTGCGCTCCATCCGAAACCGAAACCCGAGCCTCAGCTCGCAGCCCCGCCTGCCCCGGCGGGTGAGCAGACAAGCCTCTCGGGCTGGTGAGTGCCCGTCAGCACCGATCCTCTGTGTGGGAATCTCTCCGCTTTGCCCTCCACACCCGTTGCTGTGCACTCCTCCGTGGTACCGAAGCTCCCCCCTCCGCCTCCCGCAGTCTCCGCCCGCGAAGGGGCTTCCTAGTGTGTGGAAACTTTTCCTCCTTCACAACTCCCTCCCACTGGTGCAGGTGCCGTCCTTATTCTTTTGTCTCTGTTTTTTCTTTTTTTCTTTTGCCCTACCCAGGTACGTGGGGAGTTTCTTGCCTTTTGGGAGGTCTGAGGTCTTCTGCCAGCCTTCAGTAGGTGTTCTGTAGGAGCTGTTCCACGTGTAGATGTATTTCTGGTGTATCTGTGGGGAGGAAGGTGATCTCCGCGTCTTACTCTTCCGCCATCTTCCTCCTCCTCCCCTGGAGTAGCAATTCTTGTATCAGACAAAATAGACGTTAAAATAAAGACTATTACAAGAGACAAAGAAGGATACTACATAACGATCAAGGGATCAATCCAAGAAGAAGATATAACAATTGTACAATTTATACACCAAACATAGGAGCACCTCACTACAGAAGGCAAATGTTAACAGCCATAAAAGGGGAAATCAACAGTAACACAATCATAGTAGGGGATTTTAACACCCCACTTTCATCAATGGACAGATCATCCAATATGAAAATAAATAAGGAAACAGAAGCTTTAAATGGTACATTAAACAAGGTGGACTTAATTGATATTTATAGGACATTCCATCCAAAAACAACAGAATATACTTTCTTCTCAAGTGCTCATGGAACATTCTGCAGGATAGATCATATATCGGTTCACAAATCAAGCCTCGGTAAATTTAAGGAAATTGAAATCATATCAAGTATGTTTTCCAAGAACAACACTGTGCGACTAGATATCAATTACAGGAAAAATACTGTAAAAAATACAAACACATGGAGGCTAAACAATACACTACTAAATAACCAAGAGATCACTGAAGGAATCAACGAGGAAATCAAACAATACCTAGAAACAAGTGAAAATGAAAGCACGATGACCAAAACCTATGGGATGCAGCAAAAGCAGTTCTAAGAGGGAAGTTTATAGCAATACAATCCTACCTCAAGAAACAAGAAAAACCTAAAATAAACAACCTAACCTTCCACTTAAAGCAATTACAAAAAGAAAAACAACAATAAAAAAAACCCAAAGTTAGCAGAGGTAAATAATCTGATCAGAGAAAAATGAAAAAGGCATTAAAGGAACAATAGCAAACACCAATAAAACTAAAAGCTGGTTCTTTGAGAAGATAAACAAAATTGATAGCCCATTAGCTAGTCTCATCAAGAAAAAAAGGGAGAAGACTCAAATCAATAGAATTGGAAATGAAAAGGGAGAAGTAACAACTGAAACTGCAGAAATACAAAGTATCATGAGAGATTGCTACAAGCAACTATATGGCAATAAAATGTACAACCTGGAAGAAATAGAAAAATTATTAGAAAAGCACAACCTTCTGAGACAGAGCCAGGAAGAAATAGAAAATATAAACAGACCAATCACAAGCACTGAAATTGATAATGTGATTAAAAACCTTCCACCAAATAAAAACCCAGAACTACATGGCTTCACAGGTGAATTCTAGCAAACATTTAGAGAAGAGCTAACACCTATCCTCCTCAAACTCTTCCAAAATGTAGCAGATGGAGGAACACTCTGAAACTTTTCTATGAGGCCACCATCACCCTGATACAATAAACAGAGAAAAACGTCAGTAAAAAAGAAAACTACAGGCCAATATCACTGATAAACATAGATGCAAAAATCCTCAACAAAATACTAGCAAAACAGAATCCAACAGCACATTGAAAGGATCATACACCATGATCAAGTGGAGTTTATCCCAGGAATGGAAGGATTCTTCAATATATGCAAATCAATCAATGTGATATACCATATTAACAAATTGAAGGATAAAAACCATATGATCATCTAAATAAATGCAGAAAAAGCTTTTGACAAAATTCAACACCCATTTATGATAAAAGCTGTCCAGAAAGGATGCATGTTGGAACTTACCTCAACATAATAAAGGCTATGTATGACAAACCAACAGCCAACATCATTCTCAAAGATGAAAAATTGAAATATTTTTCACTAAGATAATGAACAAGACAGGGTTGCCTAATCTAACCATTATTACTGAACATAGTTTTGGAAGTTTTAGCCCCAGAAATCAGGGAAGAAAAATAAATAAAAGGAATTCAAATTGGAAAAGAAGAAGTAAAATTGTCACTGTTTGCAGATGACATGATACTATACACAGAGAAACCTAAAGGTGCTACCAGAAAACTACCAGAGCTAACCAATGAATTTAAAGTATAATATAATAAAGTAGCAAGATACAAAATCAATGCACAGAAATCTCTTGCATTCTTATATACTAATAATGAAAAATTTGAAGGAGAAATTAAGGAAACGTTCCCATTTACCATTGCAACAAAACAGATGAAATACTCAGGAATAAACCTATCTAAGGAGACAAAAGACCTGTATGCAGAAAACTATAAGACACTGGTGAAAGAAATTAAGGATGATACAAACAGATGGAGAGATATACCATGTTCTTGGATTGGAAGAATCAACATTGTGAAAATGATTATACTACACAAAGCAATCTACAGATTCAATGCAATCCCTATTCATACTACCAATGGCATTTTTCACAGAACAAAAACAAAATATTTCACAATTTATATGGACACACAAAAGACCCCGAATAGCCAAAGCAATCTTGAGAAAGAAAAATGGAGCTGGAGGAATCAGTCTCCCTGACTGCAGACTATAATACAGTGCTACAGTAATCAAGACAGTATGGTTCTGGCACAAAAACCGAAATACAAATCAATGGAACAGGATCAAAAACCCAGAGATAAACCCATGCACATATGGTCACCTTATCTTTGATAAAGGATGCAAGAATATACAATGGAGTTAAGACAGCCTCCGCAATAAGTGGTGCTGGGCAACCTGGACAGTTACATGTAAAAGAATGAAATTAAAACACTCCCTAACACCGTACACAAAAATTAACTCAAAATGGATTAAAGACCTAAATGTAAAGCCAGACACTATAAACTCTTAGAGGAAAACATAGAGCACTGTATGTCATAAATCACAGCCAAATCCTTTTTGACCCACCTCCTAGAGAAATGGAACTAAAAACAAAAATAAACAAATGGACCTCATGAAACTTCAAAGCTTTTGCACAGCCTAAGAAACCATAAACAAGATGAAAAGACAACCCTCAGAATGGGAGAAAATATTTCCAAACGAGGCAACTGACAAAGGATTAATCTTAAAAATATACATGCAGCTCATGCAGATCATATCAAAAAAAAAAAAAACAAAACAAAAAACAACCTAATCCAAAAATGGGCCGAAAAACTAAGTAGACATTTCTCCAAAGAAGATATACAGATTGCCAACAAACAAATGAAAGGATGCTCAACATCACTAATCATTAGAGAAATGCAAATCAAAACTTCAATGAGGTATCATTTCACACCAGTCAGAATGGCCATCATCAAAAAATCTACAAACAATAAATGCTGGAGAGGGTGTGGAGAAAAGAGAACCCTCATACACTGTTGCAGAGAATGTACATTGATACAGCCATTATGGAGAACAGTAGAGAGGTTCCTTAAGATACTAAAAATAAACTACTATATGACTCAGCAATCCCACTACTGGGCATATACCCTGAGAAATCCATAATTCAGAAAGAGTCATGTACCACAATATTCATTGCAGTTCTATTTACAATAGCCAGGACATGGAAGCAACCTAAGTGTCCATCGACAGGTGAATGGATAGGAAGATAAGGCACATATATACAATGGAATTTTACTCAACCATAAAAAAAATGAAATTGAGTTATTTGTAGTGAGTTGGATGGACCTAGAATCTGTCATGCAGAGTGAAGTAATTCAGAAAGAGAAAAACAAATACCGTATGCTAAAACATATTTTTGGAATCTAAGAAAAAAAAATCTGATGCACCTAGGGGCAGGAGAGGAATAAAGACACAGACGTAGAGAATGGACTTGAGGACTCAGGGAGAGGGAAGTGTAAGCTGGGACGAAGTGACAGAGTGGCATGGTCATATATACAAACGTAAAATAGATAGCTACTGGGAAGCAGCCACATAGCACAGAGAGGTCTGCTTGGTGCTTTGTGTCTGCCTAGAGGGTGGGAGGGTAACACATGAGGGAGGATATATGGGGATATATGTATAGCTGATTCACTCTGTCATACAACAGAAAGTAACACACTATTGTTAAGCAATTATACTCCAATAAAGATGTTAAAAATATATATATAGTGCATAAAGATTAAAGAAATACTGAGTTTCCCAGAGGAAAATATAACAATATGCTCTCTGGCTAGAACAAAGGAATACTGAAGATATGCATTCTTATATTTTCATCACATTACCCAGATTGTGAAAGCAGTCAACACCTGCTATTGCATTTACTTCCCAGTTTTACTTACTTCCTTTTTGGAGTCAAGACCTTTGATGAAGTAGTCTTACAATTACAAGAATCCATCCCAGGCTTTGAGTGATACTGGTGTTTGTGGTAGAAATCCAATGGGAGTTGATAGCGTTGTAAGTAGCATTTCAACCAAACTGCAGGTATGATACTCGATAAAGTTGCTAGCTTTTGCACTCAAAGTGTATTTATGGGCAGAATAATAACTTATAAAAATGGCATCATGGGACTCCATATTTATTCTCTTTCAACGATTCCCAGATCAAATTTGGTCAGTTTACAAGTTAAACGAGGATTTTATTCCTAGCTCTCAGCCTAGGAAATTCCCATTAGGATAAAAACAAAGCTGTATTTGCTCAACCTCTGACACTATCACTTGGAATGACATTTCTGCAATCTAAGCTCAAGATCAGATCATGTTGAAGCATAAGCCGTAAGCTGCATCAGTTTTACCAACTTCCTCATCATTTCTGATATATTTGTTGCTTTCTATCACTATTGAAATTCCCAATATGGCCCTTTACGACAGGTTAAAAATACTTTTTTTAAATTACATCAGTAAAGAGCCAAAATTCCCCAATTTGATATCATAAATCATTTGTTCCATAACTTCTAAACTGATAGAATTGTCATTCAGATTGGATTCTTAGACATAACTATATTTCTACGTAGCTATTAAGCTGTATATCATGCATTGTAGTAATAGCTACAAAAGATTCAGTTAATGTTATAGCTGGACATTGTGGTTGCCACTTTTCAAAAGGTCTATCTAAAATATGCTAGATCAGAATGATTAATAACATTGAATCACAGGATTATGGCTATAAAAGAGAGAGCAGAAAAAATGTACTGTTAATGAAATCTGGTGAGTTTAAAGTGGAAAAGTTCATGTGACTCAATTTGTTGTTCATCTTAGAAGTACTGGGCTATTTTCACAAATGTATAAAGATTGGCAATAAAATCTCTCTGTTGGCTGGGATACTCTTTCTGCATGAAATTTTAAAACGCAGGTTCAGCCACTTCATAGAAAAAGCCAACTGATAATCCTGAAAAACAAAATCTCATAATAAAATAAAAACTATATGTATCATAGTTACTAATATTATAATTAGTGTATTCTTTTTCTATTTCTTTGTAGCAAACATAGCAGCTTAAAACAAAACTCATTTATTAGCTCATAATTCTATAAGTCGTCATCTGCCTGGGTTCTCTGCTCAGGGCCTCACAGGGCTGAAATCAAGGTAATAGTTGAACTGAGTTCTTATCTGGAGTCTCTGAGGAAAATTTCCCTTCTATCTCATTCTTGTCATTTGCAGAATTCAGTTCTTTGTGGTTATAGGACCTAGGTAACCATTTCCTTTCTGACTGTAGACTGGAGGCGACTCTCAGCAACTAAAACCCACTCATATTCCTTGTAATATGTTCCCCTCCATATTCAAGCTAGCAACATGTTAAATCCTTCCAGTGCTTAAAATCTCTGACATCCACTTCTACAACTAGACACAGAAAATGCTGCTTTTAAAGAGTTCATGTGATTAGCCCAGGCCAACTCAGGTAATTTTCCTATCTCAAGGTCAACTGTGCCATATAGCATAACCTAATCATGAGAGCAAGATCCATAATATTTATAGTCCCAGGTATTGTACAGGATGTGTACACGGGGTGTGTGTGGAAAATCTTGGGGGCCATCTTAGAATTATGCTTACCACATTTAGAAAATTTAAACTCACAGTTAATTAATTTAAAAAATGATGTTAAGCACCTACCATGTGTTGAGCATTGTTCTATTTGAGTTCTTATTTCCAACCAGAAATTAGGGCTTACTCTATATTGTAAATCTGCAACAATCTATTAGAGAGTTTTAGAGTACAACTTTGTGATAAAACAGACAAGAGTTGAATTTCATGTACACCACTTACTGGCTGCATAATCTTGAGAAAGTTAAATCATTTCTCTGAGCTTCAATTTCTTCCAAAAATAGGAATAATGATGGTATCTATTTCAGAGGATTGAGATAATGTCCGAAAAGTGTTTAGCACAATCATAACATATATCAATTACTCAAAAAATGATAATAAAAAGTGTTACACATCTTTTTGAAACACATATAACAATATGGCCAGGAGATTTTATATTTTTCTTCTTTGCAAGATCTGGTGATGGATACTTTATATTCTCTGAATTTTTCTTTCACTATATAACTCCTCCTGAAGATATGCTGATATCTGTGTCCATGGTAACACCTTCAGGCAGCAGTAACTGGAATGCACATCAAGGTTACCATTAACTGAGGCCAATAATGCTGACCCTTTTCTGGAGAGGATGGCAGCTCTGTGGTGCATGGATGATCTCAGTTCAGCATTTATTCAGCTAAATTGTCTCTGAAGAATCATTCTTCCTCTTAATATAATAGAAATTATAATATAATAGAAAACATACACATTCATATGCTCACCATGTTCATCATAATTGTACCTCAAGATCAAAGAAGCATTGATGGGAATCTAACCAATATATTAAAAAAACCTAATGTTTCTACTTTTAGCTGAGAGATTAGAAAACTTTTCATATGTTTTACCCATGGTTACACTCTACCACTAAGCAGAGACTCCATGGGAAAAAATTATATATCCAACAAAGTTCGCATTTGACCGAGAACAGGGCAGTGTACAAAAGGCATGGATATGCAGAGAAATATGTAGAGCTTCTACTAATGGAGAACCAGTCTAAATTCAAAGTCATACTTGTACTTTTTACGAGTACAAGAGACAGGTCAACAACAAACAGCCATATTTTAAATTTTGAATTAAATAATTTCATATGGTTTTAGAGATACAGTTGCTGGAGAAGCTGTGAAGGATGATCCTTTATCTATGTCCGGAAATTTAATAATGCAGGAGATCGATCATCATATTCAGAAATTGAAATTAACTGCTTTTGCTGCATCCCATAGGTATTGGGTCACCGTGTTTTCATTGTCATTTGTTTCTAGGTATTGTTTGATATCCTCTTTGATTTCTTCAGTGATCTCATGGTTATTGAGTAGTGTATTGATTAGCCTCCATGTGTTTGTATTTTTTTACAGATTTTTTTCTGGAATTTATGTCTAGTCTCATAGCGTTGTGGTCGGAAAATATACTTGATATGATTACAATTTTCTTACATTTATCACATTTACAGCAATACAATCCTACCTCAAGAAAAAAAAAAAACATCTCAAATAAAAAACCTAACATTACATCTAAAGAATTTAGAGAAATAAGAACAAAACAACAACAAAAGTTAGCAGAGGGAAAGAAATCATAAAGCTCAGATCAGAAATAAATGAAAAAGACACGAAGGAAACAATACCAAACATCAATAAAACTAAAAGATGATTCTTGAGAAAATAAACAAAATTGATAAACAATTAACCAGACTCATCAAGAAAAACTGGGAGAAGACTCAAACCAACAGAATTAGAAATGAAAAAGGAGAAGTAACAAATGGCACAGCAGAAATACAAAGGATCATGAGAGATTGCTAAGTGCAACTATATGCCAATAAAATGGACAACCTGAAAGAAATGGACAAATTCTTAGAAATGTACAACCTTCCGAGACTGAACCAGGAAAAAATAGAAAATATGAACAGACCAATCACAAGCACTGACAATGAGACTGTGATTAAAAGTCTTCCAACAAACGAAAGTCAAAGACCAGATGGCTTCACAGGAGAATTCTATCAAACATTCAGAGAAGAGCTAACACCTATCCTTCTTGAATTCTTCCAATTATAGCAGAAGGAGGAAAACTCCCAAACACATTCTACAAGGCCACCGTCACCCTGATACCAAAACCAGATAAAGATGTCACAAAAAAAGAAAACTACAGGCCAATATCACTGATGAACATATATGCAAAAGTCCTCAACAAAATACTAGCAAACAGAATCCAACAGCACATTAATAGGATCATACATCATGATCAACAGGGATTTAGACCAGGAATGCAAGGAATCTTCAATATATGCAAATCAATGTGATAAATCATTTTAACAAATTGAATGAGATCATTTTAATAGATGCAGAAAAAGCTTTTGACAAAATTCAACACCAATTTATAATAAAAAAAAATCTCCAGAAAGTAGGCATACGGAGAGCTTTCTGCAACATAATAAAGGCCATATATGACAAAACCACAGTGAACATCATTCTCAATGGTGAAAAACTGAAACCATTTCCACTAAGATCAGGAGCAAGACGAGGTTGTCCAATCTCACCACAATTATTCAACATAGTTTTGGAAGTTTTAACCACAGCAATCAGAGAAGAAAAAGAAATAAAAGGAATCTGAATCAGAAAAGAAGAAGAAAAGCTGTCACTGTTTGAATATAACATGATTCTATACAGAGAGAATCCTACAGATGCTACCAGGAAACTACTAGAACTAATCAATGAATTTGGTAAGGTAGCAGGATAAAAAATGAATGCACAGAAATCTCTTGCATTCCTATACACTAATGATGAAAAATCTGAAAGAGAAATTAAGGAAACACTCCCATTTATCGCTACAACAAAAAGAATAAAATACCTAGGAATATACCTACTTAAGGAGACAAAAGACCTGTATGCAGAAAACTACAATACACTGATGAAAGAAATTAAAGATGATACAAATAGGTGGAGAGATATACCATGTTCTTGGATTGGAAGAATCAATACTGTGAAAATGATTATACTACCCAAAGCAATCTACCGATTCAATGCAATTCTTATCAAAGTAGCAATGGCATTTTTCACAGAACTAGAACAAAAATTTTCACAATTTGTATGGAAACACAATAGATCCTGAGTAAATAAAGCAATATTGACACAGGAAAACGGAGCTGCACGAATCAGGCTCCCTGACTTCAGACTATAATACAAAGCTAAAGTAATCAAGACAGTATGGTACACACTCATAAACAAAAATATAGATCAGTGGGACAGGATAGAAATCCCAGAGACAAACCCACACATATATGGTCACCTTATACTATAAAAGAGGCAAGAATATACAATGGAGGAAAGACAGCCTCTTTAATAAGTGTTGCTGGGAAAAATGGACAGCTAAATGTAAAAGAAGGCAATTAGAACACTTCCTAACACCCTACACAAAACTAAACTCAAAATGGATTAAAGACTTAAACGCAAGGGCAGACACTATCAAACTCTTAGAGGAAAACATAGGCAGAACACTCTAGGACATAAATCACAGCAAGATCCTTTTTGACCCACCTCCTAGAGAAATGGAAATAAAAACAGATATAAACAAATGGGACCAAATGAAACTTAAAAGCTTTGGCACAGCAAAGGAAACCATAAACAAGATGAAAAGACAACCCTCAAAATGGGAGAAAATATTTGCAAATGAAGCAATTGACAAAGGATTAATCTCCAAAATTTACAAGCAGCTCATTCAGCTCAATGCCAAAAGACAAACAATGCAATCCAAAAATGGGCAGAAGACTTAAATAGGCATTTCACCAAATAAGATATACAGATTGTCAACAAACACATGTAAGGTTGCTCAACATCATTAATCATTACAGAAATGCAAATCAAAACTACAGTGAGGTATCACCTCATAGCAGCCAGAATGGCCATCATCAAAAAATCTACAAACAATAAATCCTGGAGAGGGTGTGGAGAAAAGGGAACCCTTTTGCATTGTTGGTGGGAATGTAAATTGATGCAGCCACCTTGGAGAACAGTATTGAAGTTCCTTAAAAAACTAAAAATAGAACCACCATACAACACTGCATTCCCACTAGTGGGCATATACCCTGAGAAAACCATAATTCATAAAGAGTCATGTACCACAATGTTCATTGCAGCTCTATTTACAATAGCCAGGACATGGACATAACCTAAGTTTCCATTGACAGGTGAATGGATAAAGAAGATGTGGCACATATATACCATGGAATATTACTCAGCCATAAAAAGAAATGAAATTGAATTATTTGTAGTGAGGTGGATGGACCTATAGTCTGTCATACATAGTGAAGTAATTCAGAAAGTGAAAAACAATACCGTATGCTAACACATATATATGGAATCTAAAAATAAAGAAAAAAAATTGTTCTGATGCACCTAGGCCTGGACAGGAATAAAGACACAGATGTAGAGAATGGACTGGAGGACACGGGGAGGGGAAGGGTAAGCTGGGACGAAGTGAGAGAGTGGCATGGACATATATACACTACCAAATGTAAAATAGATAGCTAGTGGGAAGCAGCCACATAGCACAGGGAGATCAGCTCAGTGCTTTGTGACCACCTAGAAGGGTGGGATTCGGAAGTTGGGAGGGAGACACAAGAGGGAGGGGTTATGGGGATATATGTATACATATAACTGCTTCAGTTGTTTATACAGCAGAAACTAACACAATGTTGTACCGCCGTTATACTGAAATAAAGATGTTAAGAAAAAACAAAAGAAATTGCAATTAAGAAAGTATGAAGAACCTAGGGGTAAAGCAGGAATAAAGACGCAGACCTCCTAGAGAACGGACTTGAGGTTATGGGGAGGGGGAAGGGTGAGCTGTGACAGGGCGAGAGAGAGTCATGGGCATATACACACTAACAAACGTAGTAAGGTAGATAGCTAGTGGGAAGCAGCCGCATGGCACAGGGATATTGGCTCGGTGCTTTGTGACAGCCTGGAGGGGTGGGATAGGGAGGGTGGGAGGGAGGGAGACGCAACAGGGAAGACATATGGGAACATATGTTTATGTATGACTGATTCACTTTGTTATAAAGCAGAAACTAACACACCATTGTAAAGCAATTATACCCCAATAAAGATGTTAAAAAAAAAAAAAAAGAAAGTATGGATTATGCTATCCTTCACATTTTCATGGTAATTTTGTTTAGGGCTGGGGTTACATAGTAAAGGAGTGTTTGTAGCTTATATTTATTGGTTTCAGGGCCTTCCAATCTAAATTGGTGATTGAATTTTTTATATAAAGGAGTTATTCCAATTAACACTTTCCAATCCTTTTGAGTAAGGTTTGTTGCCCAGAGGGATTCAAAGCTGACAAAATTCTATCAAAGACTATGTACCTTAAAATGGCCTTAAATACATATATATCAGTATGGGATATTTGAAGTTTTGATATTTTATACAAGATAGCCAATCTCTAGAGCATTATCCTCTAGATACAGTTCACTTTGGAGCCTTTAAATATGTACTGAGATACATATTCAACTCCACATCTGGCTCATCAAATCAAGTCTTTGCTGAATAACAATAGAACTGGAAACTACATTTTGAGGTATTCTATAAGCTCTGAAGCAGTTAGAAGCTGTCCCAACCCAGTGGGTTAGCAATCTAATTAAGTACTTAATTTTAAAAACTGAGGGGCTTCCCTGGTGGCGCAGTGGTTGAGAGTCCGCCTGCCGATGCAGGGGACACGGGTTCGTGCCCCGGTCTGGGAGGATCCCACATGCCGTGGAGCGGCTGAGCCCGTGAGCCATGGCCGCTGAGCCTGCGCGTCCGGAGCCTGTGCTCTGCAACGGGAGAGGCCACGGCAGTGAGAGGCCCGCGTACCGCAAAAAAAAAAAAAAAAAAAAAAAAAAAAAAATACTGAGCCCTTGGTGTTATCCCTTACTAATCAGATGGCTGCTTGCAAGATAGGAGTGGAAGGAGGTAGGAATGAGAACTAAAATACTTAACAGAAGTTACCTGATAATTCACCCTGAGAGTGACTAGCAAAAATCAGGTAACAGTGTGAAGTGTTGAACAGTATAACATGACTTAATGTTGACGTTTGCGAATGGTTAGAACTCTAAAAATGTCATGTTAATTAAACACAGATAATTTGAGAAACCTCATAGATCTCCATTCTAGAATAAGTGGGTTTGGAAAAGAGAATTTAGTTAGCCATTAGTGCTTTTCATCAAAAATTTCTGGACAAATGGTGAAAATGTACTACCCTGTCTTATTGAAATTAGATATGGCCATGTGAGTTTTTGTCATTGAAATATGAACAAAAGTGACTCACGTCATTTTCAGAATGAAACCTTAAGAGCCAGAGGGCAATTTATTGACTTCTCTTCTTTGATCTGCCATAATGACTAGCAATGCCCTGGATTGTAGGGACTTCAGTAGTCTGGGAAAGTGAAAAATAAACCTTGATATTTTAAGCTAATGAAACATTGAGACTGTTTGCTTCCATAATGTACTCTCCAAGCCTATCCTGACAATTATGAGGACAATAAAATCCGTTTCTGAATACGAGAAGTAATGAAAAGCTAATTAGAATGAAGCCCTACTTTTATAACAGAGGGAGATGGGCACACTTTCTGGCTCTTATCTTTTTTTATTTTTTACATTTTTATTGGAGTATAATTGCTTTACAATGGTGTGTTAGTTTCTGCTTTATAACAAAGTGAATCAGTTATACATATACATATATACCCATATCTCTAACCTCTTGCGTCTCCCTCCTTCCCACACTCGCTATCCCACCCTTCTAGCTGGTAACAGAGCACCGAGCTGATCTCCCTGTGCTATGCGGCTGCTTCTCACTAGCTATGTATTTTACACTTGATAGTGTATATATGTCCATATGTACACTACCACTCTCTCACTTTGTCACAGCTTACCCTTCCCCCTCCCCATATCCTCAAGTCCATTCTCTTGTAGGTCTGCGTCTTTATTCCCATCTTGCACCAAGGTTCTTCATGACCTCTCTTTTTTTATCTTTTTTTTTTTAGATTCCATATATATGTGCTAGCATACGATATTTGTTTTTCTCTTTCTTACTTCACTCTGTATGACAGACTGTAGGTCCATCGACCTCACTACAAATAACTCAATTTCGTTTCTTTTTATGCCTGAGTAACATTCCATTGTATATATGTGCCATATCTTCTTTATCTATTCATCTGTTGGTGGACACTTAGGTTGCTTCCACGTCCTGGCTATTGTAAACAGAGCTGCAATGAACATTGTGGTACATGACTTTTTTGAATTATGGTTTTCTCAGGGTTTATGCCCAGTAGTAGGATTGCTGGGTCATATGGTAGTTATATTTTTAGTTTCTTAAGGAACTTCAATACTGTTCTCCAAGGTGGCTGTATCAATTTACATTCCCACCAATAGTGTATGAGAGTTCCCTTTTCTCCACACCCACTTCAGCATTTATTGTTTGTAGACTTTTTGATGATGGCCATTAAGACCAGTGTGAGATGATATCGCATTGTAGTTTTGATTTCCATTTCTCTAATGATTAATGATGTTGAGCATTCTTTCATTTGTTTGTTGGCAATCTGTATATCTTCTTCGGAGAAATGTCTATGTAGGTCTTCTGCTCACTTTGCATTGGGTTGTTTATTTTTTTGATATTGAGCTGCATGAGCTGCTTGTAAATTTTGGAGATTAATCCTTTGTCACTTGCTTCATTTGCAAATATTTTCTCCCATTCTACGGGTTGGTTTTCGTCTTGTTTATGGATTCCTTTGCTGTGCAAAAGCCTGTAAGGTTCATTATGTCCCATTTGTTTATTTTTGTTTTTATTTCCGTTTCTAAGAGGTGTGTCAAAAAGGATCTTGCCGTAATTTATGTCCTAAAGTGTTCTGCCTATGTTTTCCTCTAAGAGTTTCATAGTGTCTGGCCTTACATTTAGGTCTTTAATCCATTTTGAGTTTATTTTTGTGTATGGTGTTAGGGAGTGTTCTAATTTCATTCTTTTACATGTAGCTGTGTAGTCTTTCCAGCACAATTTATTGAAGAGGGTGTCTTTACTCCATTGAATATTCTTGCCTGCTTTATCAATGATAAGGTGACCATCGGTGTGTGGGTTTAACTCTGGGCTTTCTATCCTGTTTCATTGACCTATATTTCTGTTTTTGTGCCAGTATCATACTGTCCTGATAGCTTTGTAATATAGTCTGAGGTCAGGGAGCCTCACTCCTCCAGCTCCGTTTTTCATTCTCAAGGTTGCTTTGGTTATTCGGGGTCTTTTGTGTTTCCATGCAAATTGTGAAATTTCTTTTTTTACTTATGTGAAAAATGCCAGTGGTAGTTTGATAGGGATTTCATTGAATCTGTAGATTGCTTTGGGTAGTATAGTCATTTTCACAATGTTGATTCTTCCAATCCAAGAACATGGTATATCTTTCCATCTATTTGTATCGTCTTTAGGTTCTTTCATCAGAGTCTTATAATTTTATGCATACAGGTCTTTTGTCTATATCTAGGTTTTTTCCTAGGTATTTTATTCTTTTTGTTGCAATGGGAAATGGGAGTGTTTTCTTAATTTCACTTTCAGATTTTTCATCATTAGTGTATAGGAATGCCAGAGATTTCTGTCCATTAATTTTGTATCCTGTCACTTTACCAAATTAATTGATTAGCTCTGGTAGTTTTCTGGTAGCATCTTTAGGATTCTCTATGTATAATATCATGTCATCTGCAAACAGTGATAGCTTTACTTCTTTTCCAATTTGGATTCCATTTATTTTTTTCTTCTCTGATTGCTGTGGCTAATACTTCCAAAACTATGTTGAATAATAGTGGTGAGAGTGGACAACCTTGTCTTGTTCCTGATCTTAGTGGAAATGATTTCACTTTTTCACCATTGAGAATGATGTTGGCTGTGGGTTTGTCATATATGACCTTTATTATGTTGAGGAAATTCCCTCTATGCCTACTTTTTGGAGGGTTTTTACCATAAATCGGTGTTGAATTTTGTCGAAAGTTTTCTCTGCATCTATTGAGAAAATCATGTGGTTTTTCTCCTTCAATTTATTTATCTGGTGTATCACATTCATTGATTTGCATATATTGAAGAATCCTTGCATTCCTGGGATAAACCCCACTTGTTCATGGTGTATGATCCTTTTAATGTGCTGTTGGATTGTTTTTGCTAGTATTATGTTGAGAATTTTTGCATGTTTGTTCATCAGTGATATTCGTCTGTAGTTTTCCTTTATTACGACATCTTTGTCTGGTCTTGGTATCAGGGTCATGATGGCCTCATAGAATGTGTTTGGGTGTTCCTCATCCTGCTATATTTTGGAAGAATTTGAGAAGGATAGGTGTTAGCTCTTCTCTGAAAATTTGATAGAATTCACCTGTGAAGCCATCTGGTTCTGGGCTTTTGTTTGTTGGAAGATTTTTAATCACAGCCTCAATTTCAGTGCTTGTGATTGGTCTGTTCATATTTTCTATTTCTTCCTGGTTCAGTCTCGGGAGGTTCTGCATTTCTAAGAATTTGTCCATTTCTTCCAGGTTGACAATTTTATTGGCATACAGTTGCTTGTAGCAATCTCTCATGATACTTTGTATTTCTGCAGTGTCATTTGTTACTTCTCCTTTTTCATTTCTAATTCTATTGATTTGAGTTTTCTCCCTTTTTTTCTTGATGAGTGTGGCTAATGGTTTATCAATTATGTTTATCTCCTCAAAGAACAAGCTTTTAATTTTATTATTCTTTGTTATCATTTCCTTCAATTCTTTTTCATTTATTTCTGATCTGAACTTTATGATTTCTTTCCTTCTGCTAACTTTGGGGATTTCTTGTTTTTCTCTCTCTAATTGCTTTAGCTGTAAGTTTAGGTTGTATATTTGAGATGTTTTTATTCCTTAAGGTAGGATTGTATTGCTATAAAATTCCTTCTTAGAACTGCTTTTGCTGCATCCCATAGGATTTTGGTCACAGTGTTTTCATTGCTATTTGTTTGTAGGTGTTTTATGATTTCCTCTTTGATTTCTTCAGTGATCTCTTGGTTATTAAATAGTGTATTGATTAGCCTCCATGTGTTTGTGTTTTTCCAGATTTTTTCCTGTAATTGATATCTATTATCATAGCATTGTTGTCAGAAAAGATACTTGATACAATTTCAGTTTTCTTAGATTGATCAAGGCTTAATTTGTGACCCAAGATATGATCAATCCTGGAGAATGTTCCATGAGCCTTTGAGAAGAAAGTATATTCTGTTGTTTCTGGATAGAATGTTCTATAAATATCAATTAAATCCATCTTGTTTAATGTATCATTTAAACCTTGTGTTTCCTTATTTCTCTTCATTTTGGATGATCTGCCTATTGGTGAAAGTGGGGTGTTAAATTCCCCTAGTATGATTATGTTACTGTCGATTTCACCTTTTATGGCTGTTAGCATTTACCTTATGTATTGAGGTGCTCCTATGTTGGGTGCATAAGTATTTACAATTGTTATATCTTCTTCATGGATTGATCCCTTGATCATTATGTAGTGTCCTTCTTTGTCTCTTGTAATAGTCTTTGTTTTAATGTCTATTTTGTCTGATATTAGAATTGCTACTCTAGCTTTCTTTTGATTTCCATTTGCATGGAATATCTTTGTCCATCCCCTCACTATCATTCTGTATGTGTCCCTAGGTCTGAAGTGGGTGTCTTGTAGACAGCATATCTACAGGTTTTGTTTCTGTATCCATTCAGCCAGTCTATGTCTTTGGTTGGAGCATTTAATCCATTTACATTTAAGGTAATTATCGATATGTATGTTCCTATTATGATTTTCTTAATTGTTTTAGGTTTGTTATTGTAGGTCTTTTCCTTCTCTTGTGTTTCCTGCCTAGAGAAGTTTCTTTAGCATTAATTGTAAAGCAGGTTTGGCTGTTTTGAATTCTATTAGAATTTACTTGTCTGTAAAGTTTTTGATTTCTCCATCAAATCTGAATGCGGTCCTTGCTGGGTAGAATAATCCTGGTTGTAGGTTTTTCCCTTTCGTCACTTTAAATATGTCCTGCCACTCCCTTCTGGCTTGCAGAGTTTCTGCTGAAAGATCAGTGGTTAACCTTATGGAGATTCCCTTGTATATTATTTGTTGCTTTTCTCTTGCTGCTTTTAAAATGTTTTCTTTATATTTAATTTTTGATAGTTTGATTAATATGTGTCTTGGCATGTTTCTTCTTGGATTTATCCTGTATGGGACTCTCTGTGCTTCCTGGACTTGATTAACTATTTCCTTTCCCATATTAGGGAAGTTTTCAACTATAATCTCTTCAAATATTTTCTCGGTCCCTTCCTTTTTCTCTTCTTCTTCTGGAACCCCTATAATTCGAATGTTGGTGCGTTTAATGTTGTCCCAGAGGTCTCTGAGACTGTCCTCAGTTCTTTTCATCTTTTTTCTTTATTCTGCTCTGCAGTAGTTATTTCCACTATTTTATCTTCCAGGTCACTTATCCATTCTTCTGCCTCAGTTATTCTGCTATTGATCTCTTTTAGAGAATACTTAATTTCATTTACTTTGTTTTTCATGATTGTTTGTTTGCTCTTTAGTTCTTCTAGGTACTTGTTAAACATTTATTGTATTATCTGCATTCTATTTCCAAGATTTTGGATTCTTTTTTCTATAATTATTCTGAATTCTTTTTCAGGTAGACTGCCTATTTCCTCTCATTTGTTAGGTCTGGTGGGTTTTTACCTTTCTCCTTCATCTGCTGTAGGTTTCTTTGTCTTCTCATTTTTCTTAACTTACTCTATTTGGGGTCTCCTTTTCAGAGGCTGCAGGTTCGTAGTTCCCACTGTTTCTGCTGTCTGCCCCAGTGGCTAACTTTTATTCAGTGGGTTGTGTAGGCTTCCTGGTGGAGGGGACTATTTCCTGTGTTCTGGTGGATGAGGCTGGAAGTTGTCTTTCTGGTGAACAGGTCCATGTCTGGTGGTGTGTTTTGACGTATCTGTGACCATATTATGATTTTAAGCACTCTCTCTGTTCATGGGTGTGGTTGTGTTCCTGTCTTGCCAGTTGTTTGGCATAGGGTGTCCAGCACTGTAGCTTGCTGATCATTGAGTGGAGCTGGGTCTTGGCGTTGATTTGGAGATCTCTGGGAGGTTTTTGCCATTTGATATTATGTGGAGCTGGGAGGTCTCTTTTGGACCAATGTTCTGAACTTGTCTCTCCCACCTCAGAAGTACAGCCCTGACACTTTGCTGGAGCACAAGATCCTGTCATTCACATGGCTAGAATAAAAGGGAGAAAAGAAAGAAAGAAAAAAATAGAAAAAATAGGGATTCCCTGGTGGTGCAGTGATTGAGAGTCTGCGTGCCGATGCAGGGGACATGTGTTCGTGCCCCGTTCCGGGAAAATCCCACATGCTGCAGAGTGGCTGGGACCGTGAACCATGGCTGCTGAGCCTGTGCATCTGGAACCTGCGCTCCACAATGGGAGAGGCCACAACAGTGAGAGGCCCACGTACCACAAAAAAAAAAAAGAAAGAAAGAAAGAAAAAGAGAAAATAAAATAAATTAAATTAAAAAGTTCTTAAATAAACAAAAAATGTTTATTGAAAAAAAATTTTAAGTAATTAAAAAAAAGGAATAAAGAAAACAACCAAACCAAAAAACAAATACACCAATGATAACAAGTGCTGAAAACTATACTAAAAACACAAAACAAAAGAAAAAAAATGGACAGACAGAAGTCTAGGACAAATGGTAAAACCAAAGCTGGACAGACAAAATCACACACAGTAGTATTCGCATAGACTCTCACAAAACGAGAAAAAGGGGTAAAATATATATATATATCTTTTCTCCCATAGTCCACCTCCTCAATTTGGAATGATTGTTTGTCTATCAGGTATTCCACAGATGCAGGGTACATCAAGTTGACTGTTGAGATTTAATCCACTGCTCCTGAGGCTGGTGAGAGAGATGTCCCTTTTTCTTCTTTGTTCGCAGAGCTCCTGGGATTCAGCTTTGGATTTGGCTCTGCCTCTGTGTGTAGGTCGCCTGAGGGCATCTGTTCTTTGCTCAGAGAGGACAGGGTTAAATGAGCAGTTGATTTGGGGGCTGTAGCTCACTGAGGCCGGAGGAGTGAGGGGCATGGAGTGGGAGTGCGGGGCGAGCCTGCAATGGCAGAGGCCGACGTGATGTTGCACCAGTCTGAGGTGCGCCGTGTGTTCTCCCAGCGAAACTTTCCCTGGATCACAGGACCCTGTCAGTGGCAGGCTGCACAGGCTCCCGGGAAGGGAAGTGTGGTTAGTGACCTGTGCTTGCACATAGGTCTTTTCGTGGCAGCAGCAGCACCCTTAGCGTCTCATGCCCGTCTCTGGGGTCCACGGTGATAGCCGCAGCTCGCGCCCGTCTCTGGAGCTCCTTTAAGCAGCACTCTTAATCCCCCCTCCTCGTGCGCCAGGAAACAAAGAGGTAAGAAAAAGTCTCTTGCCTCTTCAACAGTTCCAGACCTTTTCCTTGTCTCTCTCCTGGATAGCCATGGTGCACTAGCTCCCTTCAGGCTTTGTTCATGCAGCCAACACCTGTCCTCTCCCTGGGATCCAACCGAAGCCCGAGCCTCAGCTCCCAGCCCCCAGCCATTCTGGCGGGTGAGCAGCCAAGCCTCCTAGGGCTGGTGACTACTGGTTGGCACCGATCATCTGTGCGGGAATCTCTCCACTTTGCCCTCTGCACCCCTGTTGCTGTGCTCTCCTCCATGGCTCCGACGTTTCCCCCCTCTGCCACCTGCAGTCTCTGCCCATGAAGGGGCTTCTAGTGTGTGGAAACCTTTTCTCCTTCACAGCTCCCTCCCACTGGTGCAGGTCCTGTCCTTATTCTTTTGTCTCTGTTTTTTCTTTTGCCTTACCCAGGTACGTGGTGAGCTTCTTGTCTTTTGGGAGGTCTGAGATCTTCTGCCAGCGTTCAGTACGTGTTCTGTAGGAGTTGTTCCACATGTAGATGTATTTCTGATGTATTTGTGGGGAAGAATGTGATTTTCATGTCTTACTCTTCTGCCATCTTGAAGCTCCTCCCTGGCTCTTTTCTTAACCAATGAAGTAAAAATATAACACACTGTGGACCAAAAACATAACCTCCTATATCTGGATCCAAAGGTCATTGTATGATTTTGCATAAGTCAGAACTTACAGTTTATACTTTTAGGCAGGATTTGCATTGAAGAGAGTTTCAAATAAATTCAAGAATAATATATATGGAAAAATATTTTAATAATTCTCCTGGAGAATTATGTCACAGTACTGAAGAAATCATCCATATAACTATTGTGATTGTGTCCTACAACTATGTTTTTTTTTTCTGTTGCCATTATTGAGATGACAGAAGAATTTCTCCCTGGAATAGTCAACCAATTTTTTGCATTGTGACATTATCAGCATACTATATTGTCTTATAGTTTGATCTTATGTTATATATTAAATGTAGTTGTGAAAAACAGAGTCTTCAAATGTGATAGTGTATATTAAATCATATTTGCTTATTGACTTCCATTATAATTTTAGAACAGCTTTCCAAGTAAAAAGAAAGCATACTTGCCTGAAAATAGAATGTGAATTACATTTTCAGAGCCTGATATTCACTTTAAGGAACATTATATTCATCTATGTGCATTTAAGTATCTTAGAAAACATCCTACAATGTTGCCAAATGGAAATATCATTCTGCTAGTTCTATTGTTTATACACTGGTTCTTCAACTAAGATTTACTGAGTGTCTTCTATGTGGTAGGGGAGATCCAGAAATAAAGCATGGTTCCTACTCCATGAATTATAGTTGCATAGTTTTTTTTATAATATATATTGAATATTTAAATTCACCATAATTGTTTTATGTCCTTGGAAATTCTTATTTACTCCATTAAACTTAAATTTTTAAAAATGTCACCACATTTACTTTTCATACACTTAACAGAGCTCACCTGCTAAAAACTGTCATGAATGTAATTTCCATAGTGAATTCAAAAATTTTTAAGTGATTATTAATTGGCACTAACAATAATCCTAGTATTATTCCTGAAGTTTTTGACAAATGCAGGGTACATTATCCAACCATTTTTCTACAGTAATTTTTACAAAAGAGACAATAAACAGGTATTTCTATTACTGAGTAACAACTAGCAATTATGTTAATAGCAGCAGAATAGATTTTACTCTAAGGGAGCCCAACTAGGCAAAGCTGAAAGAATTAGGTAACATACATAAGTTTAGTCAAGGAAGGGTTTGATTCCAGGGATGATGTCTGGGGTAGTAAGAGTTTAAAAACTGGTACAGGCATACAAGTTCTAGGGTACAGAAAGACAGATGAGTTAAGAAAAATGGAACTAGCAAACAAATGACTATGGAGATAAAGTACAATTCTAATACATTGGTTGTTTAGTGTCTAACTGGGGAGATCCATATGTGAACTTCCAAGAGGCCTAGACGTTTACCTCTGCTTGAAGTGAAACCCATTTTATGTCTAATTTCACTGGGTTTTATAAACCACACATTGAAACATTGTGAGGCATAGAGCACTTTCTTTGGTGCAGGACAACCTCTCCCATGAAAATGGTACTGGAAATCTGAAAAAGCAAGATATTTAAAGCAGAAAGTCAATTATAAGATGACAAATTAAGAACCATAGTCCAGGGAACTGGCAAAAGCAGAAGACCTGGGTAAGCTCTGAAACCAGAACTGTGCCTCTTTGCTTTCTGTCCTATTTTATACTTCTTGCTGTGGGGAGTTAAGCAGGCATTTTCAGGTGAGTGTTTATAGCCAGCAGAAGAGGCAGGGCCCTGCAGGTGCAGCTAGCTACTGTTTAAGCTAAGGGCAAAGGCACTAGGCCTTCTGGGATGTACTTACATCAGTCTTTAAAAGATCTTTGCCACTGTGACCTCTCCTTTGAAGGCAGTAGAGATGCTGCAGGAAACATGGCACCTGGTGGAAGAGCCTGAACATGGGCACTTGTGAGACATACAGATCAATAATTCATTTCACTGCTGTACTTTATCAATTGAAAAAATCCAAAGCAAAATGAAATCAGTGTGAAAAGTATGGCTGACTTTTATTTGCAATGTCATATTAACGGTCTTACTAATACATATTTACATCACGTACTCATGATTAGTATGTCTTTATGTATAGATTAGAAAGATATTCAAGTGATGAGGACCATTTTCTCTTCAAATTCCTGAGAGACAAATATTAGGTCCTGTTCAGTTTTATTCAGCTGACGTTCAACCAGCTACATTTTCAGCATGAAAGTGAATGAGCTAAAGGTATAAAAAAATCTGTTTTGAGTCTCCCTGAATCAGTACTGCAGAACATGTTTTTCCTCTGACCTTAGGGAATCATAGTAGGGCTTTGGGCCCCTACATTGAACAGTCAATATGGTGTTTGCTGAAGAGCAGATAAGGAAAGCAATAGATGAGCTCTTGCCCTAAAGTAACTAACATTCTAGGCCCTCTACATCATGACATGACTATTTCTGTTTCTGCAGGTTTAATGTTTAAAATGAGCTGAAGTTCCATTATAGTTGGAATCCAGTCTTTAATCTATATTATACGTATAGCTGTATTTGATACAAAGCAAAAATCATTCTAGAGGGTGTTGTAAGATATTTCTAAATTGTCTGGTAAATAAAATGAATTTTGCTCATCAAATAACACTGATAATATTAGTTATCACAATAAATAAAATATTATTTTGCTAGGTTGATATATGTACATTCCAGGCTCTATGACAAGTTTTATTTCTCCCCCATCATTTATAACTAAACTGTAAAATGAGAAAATACCACAGAATGAGGGTAGGGATAACTGACCGGCTATCTCAGAGGAATGAAAGATACAAAAAGAAAGAGGAAGTAAATGACACTAGAGAAAAGCCATGGATCTCTCTCTTTCTCTCTCTCTCTGCTTTCTTTGTTAAAGTGTGTTAAATAGAGAAATAATCCAGGAAGTCAAGCACATGAAAATTATAATAAAAATATAAAATAAAAACAATAACCATTTACTGAGTTCTTATGTAGCAGATCTGTTAAGTACACTACATGGAATATCTCATTTACTTCCCAGTGCAAAGATAAGAAAACTGAGGTCTAAGGAGGTTGACTATACTAAAATCAGGCAGCATTCAAACCCAGGTGCATTTGACTCCAAAGACTACCTAAGCTCCTGGACTTTGCCAAGAACTTGTAACAACTGCATTACAGTGAGAGTTGCCTGTGAGAATAGAGAGGATTGCCTGTAACCCGGTCTCTGAGTCAGACAAGATACCTTATTTCTGCCACATTAGTGGAGGTATACTTCTAAGTTTATTTTGTAAGCTGCAGGAATATTAGTTTCTGTATGAAACTGCTAGCTCAATGGATTTTTTTAAATGTTCTGATTACATTTGTTTAAAGTTAACTTTGTGGTAAGGGAGGCTCTTTCATATTTTATGTATTGCCATGAGTTCTAGGAAAGGAGGAAAGACCAACAAAGGCCATATTCTCATGAACCAGGCAGCAATTCCCATTAGCAACAAAATACTGAAATTTGTCACAATGTTCTGTCACACAGAACTTGGAATGCACTGATTTTCAAGGAAATAGAGCCCTAAATTAGAAAGGCCACTGTGTCTTTTAGGGAAACTGAAAGACAGAGTATTGCCCTAAAATAAAGTGTCAATCCAAAACCAAAATGATTTAGAGAGCAGAAGCCATGATTAACTTTTCAATAGCTATAAAAACTCAATGTGCTAAAAAACAAAACCTCTGGCTTCTCTTGAGCCACTTCATTTGTTTGATTATTATCATTGTCATCATAACTGAAATGTGTTGAATAGTTATCATAATTTAAGTACTGTACATATAAAAAATCGTTTAGCCCTCACAATAATACTATGTGGTAATTACTCTTATCATGACCGTTTTACATTTGAGGAAACCCTGGAAATTAGAGACTACATTACTTGCCTTTGGTCACCCAGGTAGCAAAGGCAGATCTGGAATTCTTCACTCAGTCAGTATGACATCAGAGCCTACCTTTTAACCACTATACTCTATCTCCTCCTGAAATTGAAAAGGCAGTAGGATTATCATGATAATTAACCTGGAGCCTAGTCAATTTCAGTATTAAAATAATACTCATAGTTACGTATCTCCTCTGGCTTGGACATAGACACCTATATATTTGTGTCAGAAAGATATGGCAGGCAGCTGCTCTAAAGTGAACAGAAATGGGTCAACTGTAAACACTCCAAACAAAGGAAGGTTTTAAGGGTACACCAATATACACGTACAAAATCAGTTGCTCAAAAGAAAGACTACTCTATTCTAATTGTTTCATGCTCAAATGGTCTTTCCACTTCTGCTGCTTTCTGGCCAAGAGATCGAAAGGAATACAAATGAAAGAGGCAGAACTGCAAAAATCATCACACTGAAAATAACAGCTGGAACCTTAAACAAAGATATTGTAGGTGTATGTATTTTAAGAAAATGACTCTTAGTTGTACATAGATCATTTGAAAAAATTACATAAACTCTGATAATGTCATGGATATAAAACCCAAATAAAATACAATCCTCCAAAGTTTAGTTTCACTAACTTGAAGTAATGATGATGATGGTGATTGTTGCAATTCATTATATTCATATTATGAGTTAGGGACTATACACTACACTTAAGCCCAAATTGTTTTCTTTAATCTTATTTTTACAAAAATACTGTAAGTATAATTAGTATATGCTTATTTTACAGGTAAGAAAATTTAGGCTAACATAAGTAATTTTCCCCAAAATTACACTAATATTTAGAAGGAAAGTTAGGCTTTGATCTCAAGGGTAATGAATAGGGTATAATAATTTTTTCCAACTGCATGCTAGGCAATTCCTAGGCATTGTATCATTTACCCCCGATAGATGTTCAGTGGAAGGCCATAAATAATATATTTCAATGGATAGAAACCATAGCTGCCAACTGTTTACTTGCTGGAAAAGATGTTATGGTCAGGTGAAATCATGAAATAATCCAATTTTACTCTCAGAGACTGCCTTTCTCCATTTCTTTGGTCAGACTGATCGAATGCATGCAGACAGCTCCTGAACCAGCAAGTAGAATCTCAGAACATGTTGAAATATCAGCTATTTGGTGTACATGAAGCCATAGTTCCATGTTTGATGGACTATATTCCTGAGACAAGTAGGCTCATAGCTCGAAAAGACACTGACTGATGGCCAAATCATGTTTCCAAAATATAACTATATACAGTAAAGAAGAGATAGAACATGTCTAGCCAATAATTCAGGTTTTAGTCTTGTCCCCAGAGATAAGGGTTATAAAGAGTTTCTATAAAATATCAATAAGTTTGCACATTTAAGACCTAACACCAAAAATATCCTTTCTCTCCTTTTTCTTCAGAGAGAAGCTTAAGTAATTCACCTAAAGTTGCAGAGCAAGGGAGATGAGCACCAAGGGACTGTCATTTTTCAGAGATATGTTTTGTGTTAAATTTGGATACCTTGTTAAAAATGGGTTTTCTTTTTCTTTTTGCAGTGCTTTTCTTTTTTTCCCTTCATTTTTTATAGCAAGCTCAAGGAAACATTAAAAAATATAGTGGTCAGTGACTGTAAAGTAGATGTGTTTCTGGCCATTGAGAAAACCAGTTGTTCACGTGTTCTGGAGGTGATTGTTTGCTATTTTTGTGAAAATATAAGTTTGAAATTTATTTTCAGGGAGGAATCTTGCAGAGCTCTGACTAAAGAAGACTTTCTAATACAAAGCAGTTTGAAATAGCTGCTCAAGAATTTAATAGCCCCTTTACATGTGTAGCATTTTGAGCTAAAGCTGAAATGCAACAAAGTCATAAAGGCCTTCTCCTGTCTCCAATTCATACCAAGATGAACCCAAAAGAGTCCTCTTGTATTCATTCAACATCCTTCCCTGTCTCTGACACACATGAAATATCCCTTCTTCCTTATTCACTTGCCATTTCACATGCCTACCCATTATTGTCCACAACAAACACCATCACCATCACCCAAGAGCTTGTTAGAAATTGCAGAATCTCTGGCCTCATTTCAGACCTACTGAATCAAAATTTGCATTTTAACAAGATTCCCAGGTGATTCATATGCAAATTAATGTTTGATATGCACTGCCCTAAAATAGAGTTTCTCAACCCTGGCTTACCATTAAAATACATATTGAGAAGCTTTAAAAAATACGAATGCCTGGTCCTAAGTCCCTTCACCTCCCCAAAATTCTCATTTAATTAGCTTGGTGTAGAGTCTGGTGACTGTAATGTGTAGCCCAGGAAGTAATATATTATTATTATTATTATTATTCTAGATGTTCAGATATTTTGACTGCACTTGCTTTGGATCATCCAGCTTTGCTCTAGTCCCATTTGTCCCTAACTCTAACTTCTGATGCCAAGTTATTGTCTTTTACCTTATTTCTGTTAATGATGGTTAATGTCTTTGAGAAACAAAATGAATACTCCCAAAATAATTCTTATGGCTTTGTCACTGGACATAACTGTCTTTTAATTTCAGTTCTTAAATGGTGGTTACTGGTCCACTCATATCTGAGCCCTGGGTATTTGGCATGTGACTAGAGAAACCAAAGAATATCTGACATAGCAATAAACTTCAAACTACTTTGTAAGAGTAGAATTTCTGATTACCCATCCACCTTGACTGAGTTCTATTAACTTTGCTATTAAAAGGTATTTCCTACTGACCATGACCATATTTACAAATATATTTGTTAGAGCTGCCATCTATATGAAATATCCTTGTCCCTTCTTGGTTAGTCATAATCAGTAAATCCTCATTAGAAAAATGACAAATACTCTTTCATTAAGAACACTAACCCCAAAATTCTTTGTCATTCATATTGGTATAATAGATATTTACAAAGGAATTATGGATTAAGGGGGACTTGAGACCATAATGCTTTGTTTTCTATGACGTTGCCATGTTCATTATGCAAAATTTAGTGCAAACTATATTTCTCAGTCACAGTAAATGAACAGGAATACAGAAAAGATCACCTTTTCTTGAAAGTGATTAAAGTGATATTTTCACCTTGAATAAAGCAGGAGCAATACATTGATAATTTTTATTATAACTGCTGAATCACTTCTCAAGAGACTGAAAATAACCATCTCTTGTCATTTTGAAATTCAACGTGTGTGTGTGTGTGTCTATTTTTCCTAGTTTCGTTGAAGCCAAATTATGAGGTAACCATGAGTACTTATGACTCCACCAGTATAACTTTGAAAAACCATTAATTACTTAGTTTTAAATGATTACTACGGTACTTAAATGGATATCTTTTGTTTGTTTTAGTTTAGTTTTGTTGTTGTTTTATCACAGCCTCACTTCTATCCACACCCCAGAGGAAACCGCATTCACAAGTAATATCAACAGAACAAGCCAGAGCTAGAATTTTTATACCAGGATCCAAATACTAACATACCAGGATTTATCAGGTCACTGAAGAAAGAGACTTCAAAAAAGCCCTTCAAGTCCTTTCCTTCTCCAAGCCATGGTCTGTGTTGTATATTACAACTATCCATATGAATATCTTATAATGAAAGCACAGAACACTCTGGGGCTGTGAAAAAAAGTGGTACCTACCAATGAGATCACTGCAGCATTTGTCCATAGGATCCCCTTGGAATTTGATAATGCTTTGTGAAAATACCACCTTAATGCCCAGAGACATTCTGTTTGGACTGGAACAACTTGCTTCCAGCAGTCACAGTCAGCTTAAACAAACTGAACATAGAATAGCAAAAGGTTAGACTCAGAGGCCTTGGAAGCTTACCAATATGTCTATGTACTTGAATAGTAATTTTTTCAATGTAGACAACATTTATGATAAATTCAGGCCAGGGACCAAAAACTAGCACTCTAATTCCCAACAGACTCATGTTGAGCCAAATCTATGAACCTTAGCAGAACACTAGGCATGCAGTAGGGGTTTAATAACTGACTTGTGAATTCAATGGAAAATTTTATATCTAAATACCGAGTATGGGGGTGGGTGGGTATGAAAAGGGTAAATTGCATGTGTCGTTAAGAGTAGTTCCAGACAATAACAGACTGCTGTTGGGAGCATTGTATTGCCAGAGTTACTGACATTACCTGGGGTCAATTTTTTGAGTGGCTATAATCTTGAATTGTCCATGTCAGGAAGATCTTGACATCTGAATTAAGTCCCTGTCTATCTATGATCATGGAATCTCTATCTGATGTGTAGTAGGCTCTTGAATTTTAGGTGGTTATAAATGACAGTGGCATGAGGATATGCTACCAGCTATGGTTATTGGTATGTAAATGCATAAAACTATGGCTACTTGGCCGGAGCAATGATTTCTCTCTCTCTTTTTTTTTTAAATCTGTCTTTTCTATCTATATTGACTTTTTCCCCACTTGATTGTTTAAGTCAGAATCATCTAAGTTATGTTCTTACTTTGGAAGTTCTCCTGAGAAGCCTGAAATACATGGAAGCAAACACTGTGGCAAAACCTCAGTCTCTCCTCTCTCTCTGTCTCTCTCTCTCTCTGTCTCTCTCTCTCTCTCTCTCTTCACTGCCTTCCTTCCATTTCTCCCTCCCTCCCTTTCTTCTTTATTTTGCTTAGCTGACATGGCTACAAGTGGTATCCCTGCTCAGGTTTGAAAATGCGTAGAGTAGGTGTTTCTATGAATAGGGGCAAACACTTTTTCTCTTACTCCTCTCATCAGTTTCTGTTTCTTACTGCTACCACGCTCTGGATTGGCATTTCCTTGTCATTACAGTATTAATATCTGAAGCTCTGGTATTGGCCATAAGTAGATAAGGCAAAAGAGGAAGCTGTTTGGCTTGCATTGGTCCTAGGCACCAGGCTATCCCTAGTCTATGTTAAAAATTTTACCACAGGGTCCAGCATAACTCACATTGTGGTATGGGACTAATCTTAATGGTAATAAAATGTGGATAAAAATAAGCACCTAATTCAAAGACCTGTAAACATTCAATGAGATAATGTATACGGTGTGCTTGAAATAAGAGCTAGCTTTAATAAGAGCTGTATAAGTGTTTGCTATTATTTCTATTATTTACTATTAAAAAGAAGATGGGTCCATAGCATAGGGGTAATCAGGGACATCGTAATGACTTTATCCCTAACCAAAACACTCACAAACCCTGGTACCTTCCTTGGATGTTGAAGATATATCATGGCTCCAGTTAATGTCATAAGAGGAGAAGAGATATTCATGTCTGCCAGCCAGCTAGTCCTAATCCAGCTGATGTACCTTCCTTCTGGTTCAACTATGTTTATATCTAGGTGTGATTCCAGAAATGCAAAGAAGATTCTTTGAAGAGAGTCATAGGCAAGTTCTCTTGTATTTTACCCCCATATATAGTCTGTTCTAAAAAGAGATATTGCAGTGCAGCCATTGTTGGGCTGGCACAGAAATATAATTTCCTATTTAGTGATCACTGTGATAATGTACACCTCACTCTAACAAAATAATTCACTTGGGTACATAGGATTGTGTATATGTGGAAAAAGAGGAGAAAATGGTGAGGTGGGAGGAGAGAGAGAGAGAGAGAGAGAGAGAGAGAGAGAGAAGGAGAGAGAGATTGATTGATTGATTCTCTAGCCAAGAAACAAATGCTTGGCAGTATTTTCTACATGCCTTCCATTTCAGTGTTTCAAACCCAAGGAATTCAGATGACTGGACATGACTGAACATTGACCCCCAACACGACCATCTAAAAATATCACTGTTTTGCACATTTTTTTAAAAAGAAGAACTTGAAACATCAAGAAGCTCCTTTCTCCTCAGCAATAAGTACTCTTGCTTGCTCAAACTTTAAAAGGCTCTGATCAACTATCTATACAAAAATGAAATAAGAAAGTAAAGAAAATGAAAGTGTTGTTCAAGTCTTACCTGCAATTACAATAACAAAACAAATGAGCTGTTTACCTTCTCTTTCAACCCTCTAACAAGGTCTCACTTTCACACATATCCCCCCTTGGGTATGTGTCATGCATTTGCTAAACCCTATTACACACTTCAGTTCTTTGATGAAGGATTAACTGGGAAAATCTACCTGTCTTAATATGCAATCATGGTTTTGGTGAATTTGACTAAATTAATATATATAGATTTACTATCCTGCAAAGAATTTAGACTGAGTATCTAGTGTAATGAACAAAGTCTGCATACCTGGATATTAAACCTCCACTAGGAAATATCAGTTTTGAGTAGTACTTGGTACACTATAGATTTGGGCTCTTGAGACTATTCCTCAGGAAGAGAAATGTCACCTACATGCAGGAAAATGCTGTTCGGGTTATACTTACAAATTACTTTATTATGATCATATTATATTAAAAAAACTAATTAGAATTCAGTAATTTACAGATTGTTTTCAACATCACTGATTCAACAATTTTTGTTTCTTTCTAAATTATTTTGTGTGTATATGTAATGCTTTCTATCTGAGCTTTTTGACCATATTAAGAGGCATTCGAGTACTTTATTCATGATGAGGATGAAATAATACTTATAAAAGCACAATGTAAACTACTCCACACAATGCAAGAGTGAGATAGTATTATTACCATGTGACATTTTTCCAAGGGGATATAGTGGCATGCAAATGAGCCTACAACTGCCTTGGCTTAAGCTCTGTTTCTATATCCCTGTCCCCTATAATATCCCTGGAAAGGGTAAACATCCCAGAAACATGACTTACAAAGCTTCCCCAGTGCTGTAATATCATGGGAGTTTGAATGGATCACTAAATGGAGGTCTTTTAACCTTGTTCATAATTTTTTTTTCAGTGCTATTAATGACCTTTTACTCTCATTCAAATTATTCAACCACTCTATATTGCTGTGTACTCTCCTTCCTTCTCTCTGTAAAATGGGAATATAAGCACTAACTCAATTATGGTTTCATGGCGGTAGGAAGATGGATTCATATTGACAAAACACTTTGTAGTTTAAAAGGTCCATTCCAACATTAATGAGAATTATTAGAGGATTGCATTGCAGCTTAACGAAGTGATGACCCAACAGAAATTACATTATGGATCTCAATTAGCCAATTTTAAGCCCACTGAGTTTGACTGCTCAGATGTCCATTTTGCCAGTCAGGAACTGATTTTGCTTGGGTTCATATGCTTTTACAGAATTTTTTCTAGCTATATTTATAATAAAAATGTACTATTCAATTATGAAGTCAGTATTCTGACTTTCCCATTAGAAATATATAATCAAAAATATTAGAAAAGAATCCAAACATAAATACAGAGTTTTTGGGTATCTAGCTACTGTGTTTAACAAATTGGATTAGTATTTTCTTTGCAAGTATGATAACATTTAAACGTTGCCTGTAAAGTGAATTTCTGTATGTCAAAAACTATTTTTCTATTGACTGTCATTGTAAAATTATGGATTTGTTTCTCTGATCTCCAAAATGATCTTAACACATAATTAAGTAATATGTGTAGATGCAACAATACTTTAAAAAGATGCATCTAGAAGAAAATGTTCATCTTTTGTGAAAAAATATTTAGTTGTTACATACAATGAACACATATTAAACATGGATATAAAATAAAATGCAAGTTCATTAGCTATGATACTGTAATATTAATATTATAAGTCACCAAGATTTCAAAGGGTAGAGAGGGTAAGTGGAAGGATGTATAAGAGCGTGAATTTGTTTAGGTGACTTTGTTGTAAATTGGTCTCCCTAAATCTTTGCACATTGTTTCACCTTGGGTGATATTTAGCTGTATTCATTTTCCCCAGCTTTAGAATTAAAATATCTTAAAATATCATCCAAAAGAGGGTGGGAGTGGATTTAGAATAACGTATGCTAATATTCAAATGCACAAAATGCCAAGTAGACAAGGTTGCTTTTATGTTTGACATAGCAGCTCAAAGATCGAAAAAGGAAGAAACTTTAAATGAAATAGACTTACAAGACTAGACTACAAAGTAGTTTAGCATCTATTAGAGCCTCCTCCTTCCCCATAATCTTCAGCAGGAGTACATTCATCTCCCATTATGTAGCAACTGGTAATAGATTCTTGGTTTTGGAAAATGATCTAAGATGAAGGAAGAAAGATAAATAGAAACAGCATGTTCCAAACAGTTGCAGTTCCAAGTGAAGCTACAAAAAGGTAAAGAGTGTGTTAATAAAAGGGAAAACAGACTGGAAAAATCTCTCAAAAGTGTCATCAACCATTTAACAAGTTGGATCAGTTTCCATGTCTCCTGGCCAGTTGTAGGACAATGAGGAAACAATATATCCATTGAAGATACTCAGGGTTCTAGTATGACCAAGAATATTTTCCTCATTGTAGTACTGTGACACCATGATAAACACTTATGCGTATAAAAATAAATAAATAAAGGGAAGTTTCAGCATTGCCAGGAGTTAAATATGTTATTATAAGAACTTGGGAATTGCTGAGTTAAGAATCAGGTCATTCAGATATACTATAAAAGACTGCAAGACAAGGTTAGATATGTCATCTATTGAAAGAGTAATGCTTCCTTCAGGCAAGGAGTTAGACTTTAAATTCAAATTTACCTCATCCATTTGAATCATGTTATGCTATCCTTATAGCATTTAAAATATGCCATTGAAATATATGAATTTTACTGCTAAGAAGTAACTTGAACACAAAATAATTTATTGCAAATTGAGATTGTAGTTTTTTTTTATCAAACATCTTTATTGGAGTATAATTGCTCTACAACCTTGTGTTAGCTTCGGCTGTATAGCAAAGGGAATCAGCTATATGTATACATATATCCCCATATCCCCTCCCTCTTGCATCTCGCTCCCACCCTCCCTATCCCACTCCTCTACGTGGTCACAAAGCACCTTGTGTCCTCATGTCCATTCTCTGAATATGTGTCTTCGTTCCTTTCCTGCTCCTAGGTTCATCAGAATCATTTTCCTTTTTAGATATCGTGTATATGTGTTAGCATACGGTATTTGTTTTTCCCTTTCTGACTTATTTCACTCTGTATGACAGACTCTAGGTCCATGCATCTCACTACAAATAACTCAATTTCATTTCTTTTTATGGCTGAGTAATATTACACTGTATGTATGTGCCACATCTTCTTTATTCATGCATCTGTTGATGGACACTTAGGTTGCTTCCATGTCCTGGCCATTGTAAGTAGAGCTACATGAACACTGTGGTACATGACTCTTTTTTTTTTTTTAACATCTTTACTGGAGTATAATTGCTTTATAATGGTGTGTTCATTTCTGCTTTATAGCAAAGTGAATCAGTTATACATATACATATGTTCCCATATCTCTTCCCTCTTGCGTCTCCCTCCCTCCCACCCTCCCTATCCCACCCCTCCAGGCGGTAACAAAGCACCGAGCTGATATCCCTGTGCTATGCAGCTGCTTCCCACTAGCTATCTATTTTATGTTTGGTAGTGTATATATGTCCATGCCACTCTCTCACTTTGTCACAGCTTACCCTTCCCCCTCCCCATATTCTCAAGTCCATTCTCTAGTAAGTCTGTGTCTTTATTCCTATTTTACCCCTAGGTTCTTCATGACCTTTTTGTTTTTTTTCTTACATTCCATATATGTGTGTTAGCATACAGTATTTGTTTTTCTTTTTCTGACTTACTTCACTCTGTATGACAGACTCTAGGTCCATCCACCTCACTACAAATAACTCAATTTCGTTTCTTTTTATGGCTGAGTAATATTCCATTGTATATATGTGCCACATCTTCTTTATCCATTCATCTGTCGATGGACACTTAGGTTGTTTCCACGTCCTGGCTATTGTAAATAGAGCTGCAATGAACATTGTGGTACATGACTCTTTTTGAATTATGGTTTTCTCAGGGTATACATCCAGTAGTGGGATTGCTGGGTCATATGGTAGTTTTATTTTTAGTTTTTTAAGGAACCACTATACTGTTCTCCATAATGGCAGTATCAATTTACATGCCCACCAACAGTGCAAGGGGACTCCCTTTTCTCCACACCCTCTCAAGCATTTATTGTTTGTAGGTTTTTTGATGATAACCATTCTGATGAATGTGAGGTGATACTTCACTGTAGTTTTGATTTGCATTACTCTAATGATTAGTGATTTTGAGAATACTTTCATGTGTTTGTTGGCAATCTGTATATCTTCTTTGGAGAACTGTCTATTGAGATATTGTGCCCATTTTGTGTTGGGTTTTTTGTTTTTGATATTGAGCTGCATGAGCTACTTGTATATTTTGGAGATAAATCCTTTGTACATTGCTTCATTTGCAAATATTTTCTCCAATTCTGAAGGCTGTCTTTTTGTCTTGTTTATGGTTTCCTTTGCTGTGCAAAAGCTTTTCAGTTTCATTAGGTCCCATTTGTTTATTTTTGTTTTTATTTCCATTCCTCTAGGAGGTGCGTCACAAGGGATCTTGCTGTGATTTATATCAAAGAGTGTTCTTCCTATGCTTTCCCCTAAGAGTTTTATAGTGTCTGGCCCTATATTTAGGTCTTTAATCCATTTTGAGTTTATTTTTGTTTAGGGTGTTAGGGAGTGTTCTAATTGCATTCTTTTATATGTAGCTGTCCTGTTCTCCCAGAACTACTTATTGAAGAGGCTGTCTTTTCTCCATTGTATATTCTTGCCTCCATTATCAAAGGTAAGGTGACCATATTTGCATAGGTTTATCACTGGACTTTTGTGTTCCACTGATCTATATTTCTGTTTTTGGGCACGTACCATACTGTCTTGATAATTTTGGCTTTGTAGTATAGTCTGAAGTCAGGGAGCCTGATTCCTCCAGCTCCATTTTTCTTTCTCAAGATTGCTTTGGCTATTCGGAGTCTTTTGTGTTTCCATACAAATTGTGACATATTTTGTTCTATTTCTGTGACAAATGCCATTGGTAGTTTGGTAGGGATTGCATTAAATCTGTAGATTGCTTTGGGTAGTACATTCATTCCATTTTCACAATGTTTATTCTTCCAATCTAAGAACATGGTATATCTCTCCATCTGTTTGTATCATTTTTAATTTCTTTCAACAGTGTCTTATAGCTTTCTGCATACAGTTCTTTTGCCTCCTTAGGTAGGTTTATTCCTAAGTATTTTATTATTTTGTTGCAATGGTTAATGGGAGTGTTTCCTTAATTTCTCTTTCAGATTGTTCATCATTAGTGTATAGGGATACAAGAGATTTCTGTGCATTAATTTTGTATCCTGCTACATTACCAAATTCATTGATTAGCTCTAGTAGTTTTCTGGTAGCATCTTTAGGATTCTCTGTGTATAGTATCATGTTATATTCAAACAGTGACAGCTTTTGTTCTTTTTTTTGATTTGGATTCCTTTTATTTCTTTTTGTTCTCTGAATGCTGTGACTAAAACTTCCAAAAGTGTATTGAATAATAGTGGTGAGTGTTGGCAACCTTGTCTTGTTCCTGATTTTAGAGGAAATGGTTTCATTTTTTCACCATTGAGAATGATGTTGCCTGTGGATTTGTCATATTTGGCCCTTATTATGTTGAGGTAAGTTCCCTCTATGGATACATTCTGGAGAGTTTTTATCATAAATGGATGCTTAATTTTTTTGAAAGCTTTTTCTGCATCTATTGAGATTATCATATGGATTATATCCTTTAGTTGGTTAATATTGTGTATGACATTGATTGATTTGCATATATTGAAGAATCCTTGCATTCCTGAGATAAACTCCACTTGATCATGGTGTATGATCATTTTAATGTGCTGTTGGATTCCGTTTGCTAGTATTTTGTTCATGATTTTTTCGTCTATGTTCATCAGTGATATTGGTCTGTCATTTTCTTTTTTTGTTACATCTTTGTCTGTTTTTGGTGTCAGGGTGACGGTGGCCTCGCAGAATGAGTTTGGGAGTGTTCCTTCATCTGCTATATTTTAGAAGAGTTTGAGAAGGATAGGTGTTAGCTCTTCTCTAAATATTTGATAGAATCCGTCTGTGAAGCCATTTGGTCCTGGGCTTTTGTCTGTTGGAAGATTTTTAATTACAGTTTCAATTTCAGTGCTTGTGATTGGTCTGTTTATATTTTCCATTTCTTCCTGGTTCAGTCAGAATGTTGTGCCTTTGTAACGATTTGTCGATTTCCACCAGGTTGTCCATTTTATTGGCATATAGTTGCTTGTAGTAATCTGTCATGATTCTTTGTATTTCTGCAGTGTCAGTTGTTACTTGTCCTTTTTCATTTCTAGTGCTGTTGATTTAAGTCTTCTCTCTTTTTTTCTTGCTTTTAGTTTTATAGACCTTTGCTACTGTTTCCTTCATTTTTTTCATTTCTTTCTTTTTTTTCTTTTTTTTTTTTTGCATTACACGGGCCTCTCACTGTTGTGGCCTCTCCCGCTGTGGAGCACAGGCCCCGGACACACAGGCCCAGGGGCCATGGCTCACGGGCCCAGCCGCTCCATGTCATGTGGGTTCCTCCTGGACTGGGGCATGAACCTGTGTCCCCAGCATCGGCAGGCGGACTCTCAACCACTGCACCACCAGTGAAGTCCTATTTCTGATGTCATCTTTATGATTTCTTTCCTTCTGCTAACTTTGATTTTTTTTTCTTGTTCTTCTTCTTTCTTGAATTGCTTTAGGTGGAAGGTTAGGTTTTTCTTGTTTCTGGAGGTAGGATTGTATTGCTATAAATTTCCCTCTTAGAACTGCTTTTGCTGCATCCCATAGGTTTGGGGTTGTTGCGTTTTCATTTTCATCTGTTTTTATGTATTTTTTTATTTTCTCTTTGATTTCTTCAGTGATCTCTTGGTTATTTAGTAGTGTATTGTTTAAGTTCCATGTGTTTGTATTTTTTACGTTTTTTCCCCTGAAATTGATATTTAGTCTCATAGCATTGTGCTTCAAAGAGATACTTGATACGATTTCAATTTTCTTAAATTTACCAACCCTTGATTTGTGACCCAGATATGATCTATCCTGGAAAATGTTCCATGAGCACTTGAGAAGAAAGTGTATTCTGTTGTTTTTGGATGGAATGTCCTATAAATATCAATTAAGTGCATCTTGTTAAATGTGTCATTTAAAGCTTGACTTTCCTTATTTGTTTTCATTTTGGTTCATCTGTCCATTGGTGAAAGTGGGGTGTTAGTGTCCCCTACTATTATTGTGTAACTGTTGATTTCTGCTTTTATGACTGCCAGCATTTGCCTTATGTATTGAGGTGTTCCTACGTTGGGTACCTAAATATTTCTAATTGTTAAATCTTCTTTTTGGATTGATCATTATGTAGTGTTTTTCTTTGTGTCTTGTAACAGTCTTCATTATAAAGTCTATTTTCCCTGATATGAGAATTGCTACTCCAGCTTTCTTTTGATTTCCTTTCTCAAGGACTGTTTTTCCATCCCCTATATTTTCCATCTCCTCACTTTCAGTCTGCATGTGTCCCTAGGTCTGAAGTGGGTCTCTTGTAGACAGCATATATACAGGTCCTGTTTTTGTATCCATTCAGCCAGTCTATGTCTTTTGGTTGGAGCATTTAATCCATTTACATTTAAGGTAATTATTGATATGTATGTTCGTATTACCATTTTCTTAATTGTTTTGGGTTTGTTTTTGTAGGTCTTTTCCTTCTCTTGTGTTTCCTGCCTAGAGAAGTTCCTTCAGCATTTGTTGTAAAGCCGGTTTGTTGGTGCTGAATTCTCCTAAGCATTGTTTGTCTGTAAAGTTTTAATTTCTCTGTTGGATCTGAATGAGATCATTGCTGGGTAGAGTAATCTTGGTTGTAGGTTTTTCCCTTTCATCACTTTAAATATGTCTGCCACTCCCTTCTGGCTTGCAGAGTTTCTGCTAAAAGATCAGCTCCTAACCTTATGGGGATTCCTTGTATGTTATTTGTTGCTTTTCCCTTGCTGCTTTTAATATTTTTTATTTGTATTTAATTTTTGATAGTTTGACTAATATGTGGCTTGGCATGTTTCTCCTTGGATTTATCCTGTATGAGATTCTCTGTGCTTCCTGGACTTGATTGACTATTTCCTTTCCCATGTTAAGGAAGTTTTCAACTCTAACCTCTTCAAATATTTTCTCAGTCCCTTTCTTTTACTCTTCTTCTTCTGGGACCCCCTATAATTTAAATATTGGTACATTTAATGTTGTCCAAGAGATCTCTGAGACTGTCCTCAATTCTTCTCATTCCTTTTTCTTTATTCTGCTCTGCAGTAGTTATTTCCTCTATTTTACCTTCCAGATCACATATCTATTCTCCTGCCTCAGTTATTCTGCTATTGATTCCTTCTAGAGAATTTTAAAATTTCATTTATTGTGCTATTCATCTTTGTTTGTTGGCTCTTTAGTTATTCTAGGTCCTTGTTAAACGTTTCTTGTATTTTCTCCATTCTGTTTCCAAGATTTTGGATCATCTTTACTATTATTACTCTGAATTCTTTTTCAGGTAGACTGCCTATTTCCTCTTCATTTTTTTGGTCTGATGGGTTTTTACTTGCTCCTTCATCCACTGCATATTTCTCTATCTTCTAATTTTTTTGTAATTACTGTGTTTGGGGTCTCCTTTTTGCAGGCTGCATGTTTGTAGTTCCCATTGTTTTTGGTGTCTTCCCCCAGTGGTAAGGTTGTTTCAGTGGCTTGTGTATGCTTCTTGGTGTAACGGACTGGTGCCTGTGTTCTTGTGGGTGGGGCTGGATCTTGTCTTTCTGGTGGGCAGCACCACATCCAGTGCTTTGTTTTGGGGTTTCTATGAACTTATTATGATCTTAGGTAGCCACTCTGCTAATAGGTGGGGTTGTGTCCCTGTCTTACTAGTTCTTTGGCATGTGGCATCCAGCACTGGAGCTTGCTGGCCGTTGGGTGGATCTGGGTCTTCGTGTTGAGATGGAGATCTCTGGGAGAGCTCTCGCCAATTGATATTATGTGGGACCAGGAGGTCTCTGGTGGTCCAATGTCCTGTATTTGGCTCTCTGACATAAGAGGCTCAAGCTTGACACCCGCTCTGAGCATGAAGACCCTGTCAGTCACGCGGCTGCCACAGGACTGAATGAGGTTGCTGGAGTCCTTATCCCTCCAAATGGGGCTGAGTCCAGAGGAAACGGGGCAGTGTTTTTAACCAATTATCCAAAATGACTCTGATGTCAGATTCAAGGACTCTTATCCTCGAGGATGAAACTTCCTTCCTGATGAAGGATCCTTTTTTCTTTTCCTTGTTACTTAGTCTGGTTTCACTTTCTCAGAGGGGGCTGCATGCAGAAACCTCATACCCAGCCCTTCAGACCAGAGTTCCTGGTGTGAAATGTCTCTGTTGTTCTTGTTTTACAAAAAAAAAAAAAAAGAAAAAACATTCCCATTCTAGGAGTGAAATCAATTAGCTTCATGACTAGGGACCCCTTTTATGAGAATCATTAACAGAGTTGAAGTACACATGCCCTTAATGTTTTTTTTTGATTGATGTGAAAATTATCAGGCATGGCTCACATCACAAGATGGAAACAAAAAAGAAAAAAAAAGTGGTGGTGGGGGGAAATGCATAGGCAATCTAGTACTTGGCTTTGTTCAGGATTCTGATAACTTCTCAAAATTTTAGGTTAAAATAACTTTATAGATAGGTGGAATATAGAAGCATGTTCCTGTTTTAAGTGTTCCTAAACTACTGAAAAGTTGAAATTAGTTATATATCACATTTTCCAAATTTACAACACATAAAATCCCTATGCTTTTTGGACACTGTAGGTACTAAATTTATTTTTCAGGGGTGTGTCTATAGGTTCATTCCCAAGAGGAGCCAGCTTTCCACTCATTTTATCTATTTAATTTGGTCAATTGTAACATAGAATTAGAAACTTTGCTGAAAACTTCAGAATAAGTATTTGACCCATGTTAAAATACTGTTCACCAGGGATCTAATTTTTGAATTATTTTCTTTCTAATTCTGGTTTTAGGTCTGATTCAAACAACTGCACATTCAAAGGAGGGTCTAGAGAAAGTGCAGCCATCAGTTCTTCTGGATCAGTGATTTTTCAGATTCTTGGTAATGCATACCCCCAGGTCCCATCTCCAGAATTTCTCATTTAGTTGGAGAAAATCTGTAAGGATAACAGATTCAGTTGCAGGTGGTCAGTGTCCTCATGGTGATAAACACTGCTCTAGGGATCCCTTTGAGAATATGATGAAAGATGGTTATGTTCTCACCATTAAAAACCAATATTTTGCATGCAATTTCAGTCTCCTGTACTCCTGAGGTCTATCCAAGGACACCAGTTTAAGATCTAGATCTCTATCAAAGCAGAATGCACAATTTGTAAGTATTCTAGTTTTCTTTAGAAAATAATTTCAGATTTATAATTTAACATAACTGTCCTCAGCTTTTACATATTATTGAAATAAGAATTGATTGCATAAAAATTTTCTGTACTTTTCAATACAGAAAGATGCCTTCATCTCTGAAATTGCCCTGAGTATGTCAAAATATTGAGGCTTCCAGCTTCCCATGCTTGCTTCAGTGGCTTGTATTCACACTTCACCCACACTGCCAATGTTGGTCTACTGTAAATTTCTTCATGGCAGAGCTACCCCTATTCATTCAAAAAAATTTTATTTTATATTGGAGTATAGTTGATTTAAAATGTTGTGTTCATTTCAGATGTTCAGTAAAGTGACTCAGTTATACATATACATATATCTAATGTTTTTCAGATTATTTTCCTATATAGGTTATTAGAGGGTATTGAGTAGGGTTCTCTGTGCTATACAGTAGGTCCTTGTTAATTATCTATTTTATATATAGTAGTATATATATGTTAATCTCAACCTCCTAATTTATCCCTCCACCCACTTTTCCCCTTTGGTAACCATAAATATGTTTTCTAAGGCTGTGAGTCTATCACTGTGTTGTAAATAAGTTCATCTGTATCATTTTTTAGATTCCACATAAAGTGGTATAATATGATATTTGTCTTCCTCTGTCTGAATTATTTCACTTAGTATGATCATCTCTAGGTCCATCCAGTTTGCTGAAAATGGCATTATTTCATTATTTTTATGGCTGAGTAATATTGTATATATGTATCAAATCTCTTTTATTCTTCTGGCAGTGAGCATTTACGTTGCATCCACGTCTTGGGTATTGTACAGTAGTGCTTCTATGAACGTTGGGGTGCATGTATCTTTTCAAATTATGGTTTTCTCTGGATATATGCCCAGGAGTGGGATTATATGGATATATGCCCAGGAGTGGGAACTCTATTATTAGTTTTTTAAGGAACCTCTATACTGTTATCCATAGTGGCTGTATCAATTTACATTTCCTGCAACAGTGTATGAGTGTTCCCTTTTCTCCAGCATTTATTGTTTGTAGGTTTTTTTGATGACGGCCATTCTGACTGGTATGAGGTGATATCTCATGGTAGTTTTGATTTGCATTTCTCTAACATCGGATCTTGTCATGTACTTATTGGCCATCTGTATGTTTTCTTTGAAGAAATGTCTGTTTAGATCTTTTGCCCATTTTTTGATTGAGTTGTTTGGTTTTTTGATATTGAGCTGCATGAGCTGTTTGTATATTTTAGAGATTAATTCCTTGTCAATCGCATCATTTTCAAATATTTTCTCCAATTCTGTGTGTTGTCTTTCTGTTTTGTTTATGGTTTCCTTTGCTATGCAGAAGATTTTAAGTTTAATTAAGTCCCATTTGTTTACTTTTATTCTTTTTTTATTACTCTAGAAGGTGAATCCAAAAAGATATTGCTGCGATTTATGTCAGAGAGTGTTCTGCCTATCTTTTCCTCTATGAGTTTTTGATTATCTGGTCTTACATTTAGATCTTTAATCCATTTTGAATTTATTGTTTTATATGGCAGTTGAGAATGTTCTAATTTCATTATTTCACATGTAGCTGTCCAGGTTTTCCAGCACCAGTTATTAAAAAACTGTCTTTTCTCCATTGTATATTCTTGCCTCCTTTGTCATAGATTAATTGAGCACAGGTGCATGGGTTTATTTCTGAGCTTTCTATCATGTTCCAATGATATATAAGTCAAACATTTAGAGAAGAATTAACACCTATCCTTCTGAAACTATTTTTAAAAACTGAAGAGGAAGGAGCACTCCCAAACGCATTCAATGAGGCTATCATCACCCTGATACCAAAGCCAAAGATACTACAAAAAAAGAATATTACAGACAATATCTTTGATGAACATAGACACAAAAATCCTCAACAAAATAATAGCAAACTGAGCCCAACATCACATTAAAAGGATCATACAGCATGATCAAGTAAGATTTATACCAGGGATGCAAGGATTCTTCAATATGTGCAAATTAATCAATGAGATACACCATATTAACAAATCAAAGTATTAAAAACCATATGATCATCTCAATAGATGCAGAAGAAGCTTTTGACATAATTCAACACCCATTTATGATAAAGAACTCTCCAGGAAATGTACATAGCGGGAACATACCTCAACATAAAAAAGGTCTATATGATGAACCCACAACTAGCATCCTACTAAATGATTAAAAGCTGAAAACATTTCCTCTAAGATCAGGAACAAGACAAGGATGTCCACTCTCATCACTTTTATTCAACATAGTTTTGGCAGTCCTAGTCATGGCAATCAGAGAAGAAAAAGAAATAAAAGCAACACCTGTTCGTAGAGGCACCTTCTATCCCAGGCATGTGTAGGTATAGGGAAGGGGAACAAGAGCTATAAAACATAATTCTTGTCTATAGGAGTTTAAAGTTTAGGGGGATTGAGGGCCCTCAGTGACTCAACGAGGATGATCCTGATGCAGGTGGCTACAAGGTCACCCTTGAATAAACTCTGCTTTAGGAAAAAAAAAAAGAATCCAAATTGTGAACAAGGAAGTAAAACTCTCACTGTTTGCACATGACATGATACTATACATAGAAAATCCTAAAGACGCTACCAGAAGACTACTAGATCTCATCAATGAATTTGGTAAATTTGCAGGATACAAAATTTTCAGAAGTCTCTTGCATTTCTATACACTACAAATGAAAGATCAGAAAGAGAAATTAAGGAAACAATCCCATTTACCATCAATCAAAAAGAATAAAATACATAGGAATAAACCTACCTAAGGAGGCAAAAGACCTATACTCTGAAAACTATCAGATTCTGATGAAAGAAATTGAAGATGACACAATCAGATGGAAAGATATACCATGTTATTGGATTGGGAGAATCAATATTGTCAAAATGACTACACTACCCAAGGCAATCTGCAGATTCAATGGCATTTTTTCACAGATCTAGAAAAAAAAAATTTAATTCATATGGAAACACAAAAGACCCCAAATAGCCAAAGCAATTTTGAGGAAAAAGAGAAAAAGATGCAGCTGCAGGAATTAGGTTCAGACTATGACTATGACTACAGTAATCAAAACAGTATGGTATTGGCACAAAACCACCTATTCATTTTTATACCCTTCTCTTTCTTTCCCCTACAACCTCAGTGCCTAAGGTAATACTAGGTTCTAAATAAACACTCTTACTTGGCTTAGCTTATGTTTTACTAATTGCAAGGTAGCACATGTACATCACAGAAAATGTACAAAATATCCAAATGGTAAAATAATGGTCAACTGCCATATCATTCATTTTGTCTCGGAGTTATTGTTTGTAAATATATTTTCAAAATTAATCTCCCTCTATTATAACTCCAACATCATTTCCAAGAGATGGCCATTGTTAATAATGCAGCACCTTTGTAGTATATTTTATATTTCATATTTTTTTATTTTGTATATTATATAAAATATTTTACATATTATATAAAATATTTATATATTATATATTTTATAGTACCTTTTCTTACATACACATAAATGTACATGTATGCATATACACATCTAATCCTTTTTTTATAAAAATAGGATTGCACTATTTTTATATTGCATAAGTTGCTTTTTTCACCATAATCAAAATGCTATGAACATTTTCTCAAGTTACTTAATGTAAAGCTACTTCACTTATTTTAACATTTTCATAGTATTTGATACATTTATTTATTTATTGTTTTTGCGGTATGCGGGCCTCTCACTGTTGTGGCCTCTCCCGTTGCGGAGCACAGGCTCCAGACGTGCAGGCTCATCGGCCATGGCTCACGAGCCCAGCTGCTCCGCGACATGTGGGATCTTCCCAGACCGGGGCACGAACCTGTGTCCCCTGCATCGGCAGGCAGACTCTCAATCACTGTGCCACCAGGGAAGCCCTGATACATATTTTTGAGCTTATGAGTTTATTACCTAATTAGTAAATAAATAACTTTTGGCTAATATCTTATTGCATTTTATTAGAAATGAATAGGAATGTAACTAAATGGATATGACTATTATTTGTTATAGGATAATAGAATTCCAGAATTATTTCTTATTCTGGCTTAGGATATAGAATTTCTTTTTCAGAAACTAGCCAAATTATTACTGGTTTCCAATGATCGGGAAAAACATGGCTTTATACATCCTCCCCAAACTTAATAGATGTAAAATTCCTTTCAGCTAGTTTTAAGTGTCCCACTTCATTTTGTCATGCCACTAGACTGACTCAAATTTTTCTGATACTTCAGAGGGCCTGCCACCTGCCCTGTGTTTCAGACAGCAGGACTCCAAATCCCACTGCCATTACAATAACAATAGACACAGTGGTTATGTTTTAATGGCACTACTTAATGAATACTATGAGACAAGAATAATTGTGAGAAACCTCAAGGTCAGCAATGTTCCTTTGAGAAGCATCCAGCAATAGCTCTGAGAAGCCCTTCAAATGCATCCAGCATCTATCTGCTCTGCCTGTAGTTAACCAAGATTTCCTTTTCTTTTCCATCATCCTCAGTAGTATATGTGAAGCAAAACAATTTCAATCCAAAAAAGTGATAGCCCTTGATGTTATCATATCAAACTTGGGTTCAAACGAAAGGTTAAAAGAAAACAGACAAGATTACATTCTAACAATTTTCCCATAGATATAGGGCGAGAATTTGGACCAATAAATTTGTTTTCAAAAACAACAAAGAAGGATTCTCCAAGTGTTCTTGGTAGAAAGTCTAAAATTCTGGAAAAGATGATAAAAGTCACTTGGAGCTACTCTGTCCAGAGATTTGAGGGTATTCATTGTCCCCAGTGAATCACATCTAAAATTAGAAATCTAGTAAAAAAACAAACAAAAGCTAACTACTTCCTGCCAAGGATAATAGAGTTTGGAATAAATTCCTAGGAAAACAGTTAAGCATGAATATGTTCAGCCAATTTCATGAGGAAAATAAAAATGACAAAAAAATAGAATGAGAAAGAATCAATCCTAAGTTAAGATTAAAAACTTCTTTGCGAGGAGAGAAAAGACTAGATAGTCTGCAAATTATCTATATAGTTAACCATTTTCAGTTTTTAAAAGTGCCAGGAAACATCTCTGAATTCATTCCATGCATCTCTTAAAATTCTTTCTCATGTATCTACCTAACATTATTATGTGGTAGAGAGGGGAAGAGAGTTATTATGCATTCTTATTCTCTCTCTTTCTTTCTCTCTCCATCTCTCCCTCTCCCCTTCTCTTGCTCTGGGACCCTCTTTCTCTCTCTTTCTCTTTCCCATAAGACAGGATTGAAGGAAAGAGTGTGTGTGACTGTTTGTCTGTCCGTATGTCTCTCTCCATAACGCATGCCTCCTTCCAAGAGTAACTCTGGTTGGTTTAGATGTGGCTTGCTCAAGGCCATACACCAAGTCAACACATGATAAAAGGCTCCAGAGAACAGAGAATGTTTTTCAGCTATTAAATCTAAACTAGTGCACACTGTAGCATCACAAATTGTTAGAGATGAAAAGTAACTTAGAGACTCATTTCTTCATTTTCTGGATGAAACTGAGGCCCAGCAAGTTAAATACAAAAATACAAATTATCCAACTAGTTAGTGGCAGATCTGTCCTACATTTTTACATGGTAAGATTTGAGTGGTGCTGCAAGGCCCTCTGAAATATATCCTACGCCGTATTCCAGAGGTCTTGAAATTCCAAAGTTCAGAATCTTTCATCTGAATTATTAGTATTCTTCTGTCCCAAGTGTTATCATGGATGAACTAGCCATAACTTTTATCTAAAGTCAATTCTCTCCTCTTTTGCACAAGATCTCATCTCCGCTCACCTATTCCAGCAATTAATCATCTCTCTCCATTTCTTGTGGTCTATTTTTCCTTCTTTAATGGATCATTCCCATCAGCATGCTTTTATTATTCTCTTATGCTTCTGTTAATCCCTTCCTGAAAATATATATTTTAAAGTCCTCTTTTGGCCCTGCTTCCATTGCCAATTATAGCTCCAATTCTCTGTTCCCCTTGGCTGCAAAACTCCCTGGAAGAATTCTCTGCATTTGCTCTAGAAGTCCCGCCTTCCTATTCTCTTTTAAACACACTCCAACCAGAGTTTACCCCTCGCTACTCCATCAAAAATCTCTTGTTGAAATTTTCAATGATCATCTCTCATCTAAGTTCACCTATCAGCAGTATTTGACAAATCAATAACTCCCTCTTCTTTGATACATTTTCTTCACTTAGCTTCCAAGATATCACATTGTCATGATTTACCTTCTAGCTACTCACTTATTCCTTCCTAGTTGCTTTTACTAGTTCTTTTTTCTATTCCCAACTGCTTAGTGTTGGAATTCCCTGGGGTTCAGGTCAACCTGGAGATCTCATCCGCTCTTATAGTTTTAAATAACATCTCTATGTCAATAATGCCTGTATTTATATCTCTAGGTCAGACATCTCTCCCAAATTCAAGACTCATTTATCCAACTACCTTCCGAACATTTCCACTTAGGTATCTAACAGATAGTTCATTTCCAAAAGTGAATTTCTAACCTTCCTCACACCTTCATTTTCTCCACCTTCAACCTTCTATCATTCTGTAACAACCAAGTCAATTTTGATGGGTCCAATTACAGGGTATACTTCTGCAATAATTGCTTGGAGCAGTAGGAATGAATTGAGAGTCAGGGAGTAGAATAAAAATATTTCATATATATAGCAATAAAATTTATGTAATTGAAAAAATTTATGTACATTTTATATATTAAGCTCCATATACATAAAGTCTAGGACTATTGGAATACAGCATGATTTCTATTCCTCTTAAGTCATATGTATGTGTGTATGTCTGTGTGTTTTCTAGGTAATTGTAGAATTTTACTTTTTCTTATCATAATTCAAAACTCTTAAAGTGTGGACATCTTTCCATTTACTATATAAGACCTTTTAAATCTCTAGTCTGTAGACTTTTTTTAGCTAAACCTGAAGTGAGAAGGAAAGTCCAAGTGTGGAAAATTTTAAACATTGATTTCTGGAGTCTGAATTTTAACTGGTTCTGTCAGGATACACAGATATAGTATTAATGATGTGTAATGATCATTTATCGAGTGCTTGCTTTGTAACAGACACTTTACAAAGCACTTAATTTATAAATGTTTTTAACGGATTACCTTATTTAACTATCATGAAGGTCTATGAATTAAGTACCACTATTTTGACCATTTTATAGATTAGGAAACTGTGGAACAGAGTGATTTAATAACTTGCTCACATGTAGATTCAAGCCCCACATGTTAAAATCAAGGGCTCAGCTTTTAATCAATGTATCATGAATGACTGAAGTAGCATAAACCCTCTAATTTCCTGTCAAGTAATTTTGATTTTTTTCTATAGAATATTTACAAAAAACAAAGCAGAATATTACAATCAGTGTTTAGTAATTTAGGCAGTGCTTCATTTATTTACATAATGCCATTTATAAAATGCCACTTGGGTATTGTCTGTCCATGTATTTTGGCAAAATGAATTCATGCTTAGAATCCTTCGCACAAATACTTTGTCATCTCTGAGGATGATTGAAAGGAAATTAAATGTTAATTCAATGAAAATAGAATAATCAAAATACATGAGTCATGCTACATTTTTCTAGTTTGTTGATTCCAAATTTTAATTCCTCATTTTTCTGAGATTTCAGCATTATGTATTCTTTTCAGTCTCTCCTTTAGTAAGTTTAATATATGGTAACATTTTGAGAAGTACAATTGTTCTTTTTCAACAACAAAAATAAATCACACTATTATGAAACTGTCTCACCTTAATACCTTGCTAAGTTGTTTACCAGTGACACCATATTGAGGATGTTTCAGTTTAAAGAGTATAGGAATAATAAGGACAGAAAAATATAATACAGTAAAGTTGTATAAAATATATAATTCATGAGGTGTGTTGAATATGACTTCTTATTTCAAGTAAAACGTGATCCAGTTCTGACCTTTCTATTAAGCCCTTAGCTTATTCTCCAATTGGAATTTCAGTTCACTTCCGCCTTTGTAGACTCTAAGTGGCAAACAGGTGAAACTCCGACTGAAATGCTGTGTTAATTGGAAAAGCACAGCTGGGCTCATGACTTCTAAGGTATGGGCTGTACTCTGCAGTGGGCTTTAGTCACAAGGATGTTCTTAAAGCAAAATGAGATATTCAACACAGTCAAAGTATAATACCTTAGATTTCTAAACATAAACAACAAACTTCAAATGAATTCAGACACATTTTCTGTTGAAATGTACCAGTGTAGTGTCCTTAAGTCACTTATGACACATTATTCAAATACCGTTTTGGAACAGTATTTGTCACGTACTTACCCACATTTAAGACCTTAACCTCATTAATCTCCTTGCCTGCTGTCTTTCATTTCCTATTCCACTCTCTCTTATAGCCATACCTTCAAACTTGACATTTACCTAGGATATATTCTTTTTTTAAAAACATTCCATGCATGTGCAGTCACTGATGTTAATATTATATCCTGCTAAAATATTTGTTGTTTTCTTCAATTAAGACTATGAATCAGGAATGGCAGGGCACATCTGAAAATAAGTGTAGTCGCCTCCTAGTACAATCTTAGAGACAAAAGTGTTTTCAGAATTGATCCAGAATAAATAGCTACCCATCCAATGTGCTAATCCCCTCTGCAACATGTTATGCAGAAGGTCACCCAAACTCAGTTAAATCATTTCCGGGGATGAGGAAGCTTACAAGCTATGAGAAGCAGAATATTCCATTGCTAGGCTTTAGAAATTTGTTGTTTTACTCAACTTAAATCTGGTTCCCTGTAATTTTCATCTATTTTTCTATGCTCCACTTTTTTTAAACAATACAGACTAAGTCTAAATCTAACATATGATAGTATAATTTGAATTCTAGGAAATAGATATCAAGCACTCTTCTCAAAATTTCTCTTCTTCCGGCTAAACTTCCTCTAGTCTTTTAAGTTCCTCAGACAACATTCCTTTTTACTAGTAAGTTTCTCATCTTCCTCTGAGCACAAGTTTTTCCTAAAATATGGCACCCAAATGCTGACTTCCAATATCCACCACACAATCTATCATGTAAGCATAACTTACATGTTTGCATTAAGGTCTTCATTTTTAAAGTTCATCTTGATAAAGTCAAATACAGAGTTTGGGGGCACATTACCAGAATTTGGCCTTCATATTGTAAGTCTTTTGGTATAGAGTAATCCAATCAGCCTTATCCAGCCCATGTATGTAAATCTTTTCCACTAGGTTATAACAAGAAATTTTGTCCAATGTATTCCTAAAATCAAGAATAAATATAAGTCTAGCAAGCCTGCCATAAAAGGAAATGAAGTAGGGTGTGCCATCAGCAAGGTGGTAAAGAGGAAGCCCTGGACCCTGTTTTCTCCCATGAACACATCTATTCAGCAACAATTCATGGACAAATTACCTTTGTGAGCAATCCAGAAACTAATAGAAAGTCTCCTGCACCCCTGGTAAACATGAAACCAGACTCACTGAAACCAGTAGGGAGATTCAGGACACTCTCTCAACAGGATCCCTGCTCCTAGCATAGTGACATATGATCAGGAAGAGATCCCCTAGCAACCAGCTTCTCCCAGGGTAGAGAAAGTGTTGGTTAACACATGCAGTGCCCCAACTTTTCCAGTAAGTCTCCTCATAGGACTGGATTCTATCTTGTCGCTCTTGGAGCTCTGACAGATACAGCCACTATAGAAGTCATAGCTCTTCACCACTGCTCAGTACAGAACAAGCGGATGAACAAATTCCCAGCTTTCAACTTCTCTCTGGGAAGGGAAAATGTTGATCCATGAATACAGTGTCCCAATTTTTCTAAGGCTGTTCAAAGAACTGGCATCTGTCTCGGCATTTTTGGAGCTCTGACAGGCCCAGCACAGTCTGTCAGCCTTGGGGAGAATTGAAACAGTGGCTTGGGATGCTAAAAGACATGGCTATTGTCTCTGGCTCAGTACAGAGTGAGCAGACAAAAAATGAGAGCTGTCTCCTTCTCCCTGAAGAGGGAAAATGTTGGTTTGGTCATCCAAAGCTACAACTTTTCTGAGGGCTGCCCAAAGGACTGGCTTCTGACTTGCCTTCCTCAGAGTAATGAAGGGACCTGACAACCTAGCCCCTGTGGGAAAGTGAGAACAGAGATGAATATTTGGGATGGCAATTGACATCAACCCACCACCACTGCCACCTAGTTCAGCACAGATTGAGCAGACAAAAAACCCAGCTCCCAGATTCTCCCAGTGGAAGGAAAGAGTTAGATGAATTATCCAATGACCGAACTTTTCTGGGGAACTGGTTTTAGTCTCTCTTGACACAGTGCACTGATGGGACATAGCATACCCTAGATGCAAGAAGGCTGCAAAGAAAAACAAAAGTGTGTTAAACTAGCAGAAAGTTTTGAAAGCCTTCCAGAATCCCTAGCTGAGCTGATTGGTAAGAATCTTCTCCTGTATGAGTCCGGGAGAGGTGGATTCTTTGCCTAATGCACAGACTCTAACACAGAGATTCAAGGAAAGTGAAAAATCAGGCAAAGATGTTCCAAACAAAAGAATAAGATGAATTGACAGAAACAGACTCTATTGAAATAGAATTATATGGGTTTACCTGACAGAGAATTCAAAATAACAGTCATAGTGATGCTCACTGAGGTCAGGAAACAATGCATGAACAAAGTAAAAATTTCAACAAAGAGATAGAAAATATTTTAAAATGTACCAATCAGAAATCATGCCCCTGAAGAACATAATTGAATGAAAAAATTCACTAAAGGAATTCAACAGCAGACTAGATCAAGCAGAAGAAAATATCTAGGAAGTTGAAGACATTTTATTGCAGTGGAGGATAAAAAAGAGTTAAGAAAGCTTACGGGACTTAAGGGAGAGCATCAAGTATTGTGAAAGGTACACAGATTGAGAAGAGAGAGAGAGAGATGAGAGAACCAGAAAGCTTATTCAAAGAAATAATGAGTGAAAATTTCCCAAATCTGGGGAATGAAATGGATGTCCAGTTCCAAGAAATCTAACGAAACCAAACAAGATAAATCAAAAGAAATTTACACTGAGACACAATGCAATGAAATTGTCAAAAGTCAAAGACAAAGAGAGAATTTTGAAAACAGTAAGGGAAAAGTGACTTGTCACGTATAAGGGAAACTGCAAAAGACTGGTATTGGGTTTTTCAGCAGAAACCATGCAGAACAGAAGGGGGTGGGATGTTGTATTAAAAGTGCTGAAAAATGCTAACCAAGAATACTACACTCAGAAAAACTCTCCTTCAAAAATGAAAGAAAGATAAAGACCTTCCTAGAAAAACAAAAGCTGAAGTAATTTATCACAACACCTGCCTTATAAGAAATGCTAAAGCAAGTTCTTCATATTGAAACAAAAGGAAGCAAAACAGAACCTTAATAACATAAGAAACTATGAAACTCATTGGTAAAGGTTAAATATATAGACAAATGCAGCATGTAATGGTGGTGAGCAAATCACCTTTAATTCTAGTATAAAAGTTAAAAATAAAGTTAAAAGACAAACAATGACTATAACTAAAAATATATTAAAGGGCACACAAAATAGTTTTTGACAATAAAACCATACATAATGTGTTATAAGTATAAGGTATTTTATGTAAGTCTCAAGGTATCCACAGAACAAAATACATAGAGAAGTTACATAAAAGAAAAATAGCAAGGAATTAAACATATTGATAGAAAAATAAAAGCACAACAAAACACAGAGGAAGAAAGCAAGACAGGAAAAGACAAAGAACCAAAAGACTAACAGAAAACAATTAAAATGGCAGTATTAAATCTTTCAATCAATAATTACTTTAAATATAAATAGATTAAATTCTCCAATGAAAAGTCCAAGAGGGGCTAAAAGGATATAAAATCAAGACCCAATTACATGCTGTCCACAAGAAACTCACATTAGATTTAAAGATACATAGGCTGAAAGTGAAGGGATAGAAAAGATATTCCAAGCAAATGGCAAACAAAAGAGAGAAGTGACTATGTTTACATCAGACCAAATAAACTTTAAGTCAAAAACTGTCACAAGAGATAAAGCACATTATATAATGATAAAAGGGCCAATCCACTAAGAAGATATCACAATTATAAACATATATTCACACAACATCAGAACACTTAAGTATATCGAGCAAACATTGACACAACTGAAGGTAGAAGTAAGCAACAGTATAATAATTGAAACACAGAATAACAAAACTTATAGAATACAGCAAAAATAGTGTTAGGAGGGAAGTTTATAAAGGTAAACATCTATACTAAAAAGGAAGAAAGATCTTAAATACACATTGTAGCATTACACCCAAAGGAGATAGAAAAAAGAACAAATTAAGGCTAAATTCAGCATAGAAAAGAAATAACAAAGCCTAGAGCAGAAATAAATGAAATAATGAAAAGAAAAATAATAGAAAAAAATCAATGACACTAAAGAGTTCGTTTTTTGAAAAGGTAAACAAAATTGAAAAACCATTAGCTAGACTAAGTAAAAAAGAGAGATTAGAATGAATAAAATCAGATATTAAAGAAGAGGCATTACAACTGATGCCACATAAATAAAAGGATCATAAGAGACTACTATGAACACTTATATGCAAACTGGATAATTGAAAAGAAATAGATAAAGTCAGAGAAAGATACAACCTACCAAGACTGAATCATAAAGAAATAGAAAGTCTGAACAGACCTATAACTAGTAGGGAAATCAAATCAGTAATCAAATATCTCCCAACAAAGAAAAGCCCAGGCTCAATGATTTCACTCGTGAATTCTCCAAAACATTTGAAAAGGAAATAATGCCAATTCTTTTCAAACTCTTCCAAAAACTAAAGAGGAGGGAACACTTCCAAACTCATTTTATGAAGCCAAAATTACCATGATAAAAACATTACAGAACCAGACAAAACACTACAAGGAAAGAGAGCTACAGTCCCATAACCTTGATGAATATAGATGAAAAATTCTCAACAAAATACTAACAAACTAAATTCAACAGCACATTAAAAGTATCATACACCACGATAAAGTGAGATTTATCCTTGAGAAGCAAGGATATTTAAAAATATGAAAATCAATTATTGTGATGCACCACATTAACAGAATAAAGGGAAAAAGTCAAATGATTGTCTCGAAACATGCAGGAAGACATTTAATAACATTCAACACCCTTTCATGGTAAAAACCCAACAAACTAGAATAGAAGGAAACTATGTCAACATAATAAAGGTCATATATTAAAAGTCCACAGTTTACTACTCAGCCATAATAAAGAACAAAATAATGCCATTTGCAGCAACATGAATGCAACTAAAGATTACCATGCTAAGTGAAGTAAATCAGAAAGAGAAAGACAAATACCATATGATATCACTTATATGTGGAATCTAAAATATGGCACAAATGAACCTATCTACAAAACACAAACAGACACATAGAGAACAGACTTGTGGTTGACAAGGGGCAGGGGAGAGAGAGAGAGGTGGACTGGGAGTTTGGAGTTGGTAGATGTAAACTATTACATTTAGAATGAATAGAAAACAAGGTCCTGAATAGTTCAGGGAACTATTCAATATCCTGTGATAAACCATAATGGAAAAGAATATAAAAAATAATGTATAAAAAATAAAATTTATTAAATAACCTAAAAAAATAAAAGTCCACAGCTAATCATATTCAATGGTGAAAAACTGAAAATTTAGCCTACAGGTTCAGGAAAAAGGCAAAGATGCTCACTCTTGCTACATCTATCCAATATAATTCTGGAACAGCTAGCCAGAGCAATTAGGAAAGAAAATAAAATAAAAGGCATCCACATCAGAAAGCAAAAAGTAGAATTCTCCCTGTTTGTAGATGACATGACCTCATATAAAGAAAACCCTAAAGATGCCAGTTTAAAAAAAATATTAGAACAACTAAATTCAGCAATGGTTCAGGATACAAAATCAACACACAAAAATCAGTTGCATTTTTATATACCAACAACAAATTATCAGAAAAATATATTAAGAAAATGCCACTTACAATAACATCAAAGAGAATCAAAGAATTAAAATATTTAAGAATTAACTTAACTAAGGTGGTGAAGATTTGTATACTGAAAAATAGAATATATTGATGAAAGAAATTAAAGAAGACACAAAAAACTGAAAGGCATCCTGTGTTCGTAGACTGAAAGACTTAATATTGTTAGTGTCCATACTACTCAAAGTAATCTACAGATTAAATGTAATCCCTATCAAAATCACAATGACATTTTTTACAATAAACCAATGGACCAGAAGACCAGAAATAGATCCGTGCATCTATGGGCAAATGATCTTTGACAAAGGTGCCAAGAAGACATGATGGGGAAAGGACAGTCTCTTCAACAAATGATGTTGGGAAGGCTGGATATTCACATGCAAAAGAATGAAATTGGAACTTCATCTTATACCATACACAAAAATTAACTCAAGTTGTTAAGACAGTATTATAAATCCTAAGATTTCTCATCTCAAGGAAAAAATATTTTTCCTATGTATTTAATGTTGCATCTATATGAAATGATGGATGCTCATTAAACATACAGTGGTAATCATTCTATGATGTATAAAATTCAAATTATTATGTTGTATACCTTAAATTTTATAAGACAGTATGTCAATTATATCTCAATGAAACTGGAAGGAATAAAATGGACTCACATTGGATTAAAAACTTAAACACAAGAACTGAAACTTTAAAACTCCTAGAATAAAACATATGGGTATTGAGTCTGCTCAATACTCTATAATAACCTAAATGGGAAAATAATTTGAAAAAGAATAGATACATGTATATGTATAACTGAATCACTTTGCTGTACACCTGAAACTAACACAACATTGCTAATCAACCATACTCCACTATAAAATAAAAATTTGTTAAAAATAATAAAATGTGAATTATATTGCAAAATAAAAAAACATGAGAAAATTTTCACAGTCTTGACGATGATTTCATGGGTATGTCACCAAAACCACAGGCAAAAATAGACAAATGGAACTACATCAAACTGTAAAAAGATTCTCCACAGCAAAGGAAATAATCAACACAGTAAAAGGTAACCTATGGAATGAGAAAATATTTGCAAACCATATATATGATAAGAGATTAATCTGCAAAATATATAAGGAACTCCTACAACTCAACAGCAAAGCAACTAATATGCTGATTTTTAAAAATGGACTAAGAACTTGAATAGGCATCTCTCCAAAAATATATACAAATGGCCAGTGGACATATGAAATAATGTTCAACATCAGTAATCATCAGGGAGATGTAAATCAAAACCACAATGAGTTATCATCTCACACCTCTCGGGATGGCTGTTTATCAAAAATAAATAAATAAAAATAAAACAGAAGACAAAAAGTAAGAATGTGGAGAAATTGACCCTTATATACTATTTTGGGGAATATAGGATGTTTTAGCTACTATGGAAAACCGTCTGGAAGTTTCTCAGAAAATCAAAAATAGAACTACCATATGATCCAGAAACCCCACTTTTGAGCATTTATCCTAAAGAGCTGAAATCAGGATTTTGAAGAGATATTAGGACTCTCATGTTCATTGCAGCACTATTTGCAATAGCCAAGATGTGGAAACCACCTATCTGTACATCAACAGACTAATGGATAAAGAAAATGTGGCATATACATACAATGGAATATTATTCAGCCTTAATAAAGAATTAAATTTTTTAATAAACAAGGAAATTCTTCAATATTCAGCAACATGGATAAAGCTTGAGGTCATTACCCTGGGTTAAATAAATCAATTATAGAAAGACGAATTCTGCATTATTCCATTTATATGAGATATCTAATATGGTCAAGTTCATAGAATCAAAGAGTTCTGATGGTTGCCAGGGGTTGTGTGTGGGGGGGGGAGGGGGAATGGAGAGTTGCTAATCAATGGGAATAAAATTTCAGTTAAACAAAATGAATAAGTTATAGACATCTGCTGTCCAACACTTTACCTATAGTCAACAATATTGTATTGTGCACTTTAAAGTTTGTTATGAAAATATATCACATGTTAACTATTACTACTATGGTAAAATAAAATATAAAAAGGAAATTGTCTAAGTTTGACATGTTATTTTCTAAGTCAGTTTTCAGTGGTTTTATTAATCACTGCTCTCTGTTTAATAAAGTAATTCTAAAATTTGAGAGTGAATAATCTGTACGACACGTCATGTCTGGTTTTCCATCACCACACTGCTGATATCTCTGTGTATGACATGGATTCTCAAAGATATCACCCTTTTACTGGAAGAAATCACATGGTACAGATATACTTTAGCTGATTTTGGAAATTTAAACTATTTTAAGTGCATTAAAAGTAGTCAAGATGTACACAACTATATTTTGCTAAGGAGTCTTCAGATAGTATGTTAAATGTTCACATTTCATAGAAAAATGGTAAGCAGCATAGTGAAAACAGTAGAGTCTATTTATCAATGGATAGAAGTGACCATCACCAGGAGTAATTATGGCTAAATACTAAGTTAACATCTGAATGCATTGTCCAATTTAGTGTCCAAGTAGAAACCACCAGATGGAAACAAGAATCATCTACAGTAGCTGTGCCATGCAAAATGTCATGGGAAGCTCTCCATTCTCCATGCTTTCACCCTAAAGCAAGGAAAGTACTCCTGAGGGATTCCTACAGAGGGAATTCTACAAGATCCTACTGAGGCAAAAATGACCAGTAAACATGTTTATTTATTTGTTTATTGCCTCATTTGAATACCATATTTTGTGAACACATAAAATTTTGACATAAACATTTTCAAAATCAAATGAAAACCCAACCAAATACCTTTTTGCTACCTAACAGATGTATGATTGAAAATGTAGACAGTTATAAATAGTCCTTAATATTGAAATTAATCATCACTTTTAGATGAATCTGTATTCTTTATAGACATTTTGATGTTAAAGAAATGCAATTGAGTCTAAAACAGGTAAATTTAGTGGCATTCATGTTGTAATTCACTATGAGAATCTTTTTCATTTCCACATTTAGCTTTCACCTCTTGCAAATAACTCAGATATTATTTTTCAAATGGTCACAACTGCACCTAAATGCTGCTGGTGAAAGAAAATTTTCCAAAAAACCTCTGTGAAGATGATAGTTAATGTCCTGCCCTCAATCATTCACTTAGATTTTATGAAAGGGTGAGGTCATATCTCAATTTACAAGCAAGTGTTTCACGTATGCAATAAATAAGGCATGGGCTAATCAAACAGAGGAGTGCAATTAAGGAACTAATTTAAGAGCTAAAGCAGTATTGTCAATGAGATTATTATAAAAACTGATGTAAGTATATTCAAAAGATCAGGAACCAGTTCAAACCAAAGTTATATAAATTGTAGAAGCTTCCTAATAAAATATTTATGGCTCTCTCTGCAGTGTTTGAAAAATTAAATTATTAAAAGAAAATATTGTAGCAAATAGGTTCTCATCAATCTCAATAAAAGTTACATTTCACTATCATTGTCACATTATTACTTTTTTGCTTTCAGTCTTTTAAGATTGAAGAGAATTGTAACAAACTCTGGTAACAAATCAAAGCTTTTCAATGTAATTTACTTTGTGAGTAATTTCTAATTGATTCAGACTGATGGAACTGCACAGTTTGATGTATTGCTTAAGCAGGTGATACTTTGGACCAAGTAAATTTATAAATTCCTCTTCTTGGGAGAAAAATGGCTGCTATATTTCATGTTGCCATTTTTTAGTTGTAACAATGTAGTTGTATACCTGTATGGATTGTTACAAAAGAATACCAAACAATGTGTACACCTGTAACTGTCTCACCCACCTATCAATTTCAGATTCTTCATGCCCAACCTTCTACTTGCTCAAAGTGAAGGATTTAAACAAAGTGCAGAATTAACCCAACAGGGCCAATCTCATATATAAAAAGCAAAGTTGCCTAGCAACATCACTCATCCACCTGCAGTTCAGAGTTCATATCTTCTTAACATCAATAGAATTAGAACAATGCAATGGTTTGGTTTTGTGTCTTGGTTAGATCATTTCTGTTACTGTTGAGACCTGCTCTGTGTATTGCTCAAAAAGCCTGAACATTATTTTCTAAAACATTATTCTAGACATGGTTCCTGTGTTTTGAAAATGGCGAGGGTGGGGAGAGATTGTGCTTGTGTGTCTTAACTGCTCAAAATGTTAGAAGCACTTCACCTCAATTCAGTGACAAACTGCCTTATTTTACAGCAGATGTAACACTGGAATTTGAAAAGAGCCATGACTGACATACCTCTGGGTTTTAACTAAAGATCCCCATCCAGTGTGTATGTTTCTTGGCTGATAGAAACTGTGTGTGTGTGTGTGTGTGTGTGTGTGTGTTTATGTGAGGGAAAAGGATAAAAACAACAATTTTTAATCTGTTCTCATGTCATCCATTCCAGGATGGAATATCTCCAGAGGCCTGAGTCTGAAGGGCTTTCTTCACATCTCACAACACAATGGAAACCTCTCTATGGAGATCTTTTTCCCCTTCAGCTATGCATTGTACCATCCAGCTGAGGAGCCACCTGTTATTTCTGCTGTTCCCTGATATGTTATAACAAGAGGTGTCCCTAGGCCTAGATAAAGATTTGAGATGCAGTGAGTTAAGACACTCTTTAGAGGTCTCCAGCATATCAAAGGTTGTAACAATACTAGCAAGGCATAGATGAATAACTGTGGAACCATAATAGGATTTCAAGACCTTCTCATGACCCAATTCCTTGTAATTCCAAACAGTGTCTTGTCATTAAATGTGAAACTCTTGATGTTTGAGTGTTGGGGTCTAGTAGACAATAGGATAGATGATGAAGACAATTCTTTATAAAATTTAGAAAAGTAAACTGTATTCTCTGCTTAAAATAAACATTTTGGGCATTCTTTATTATAAGTAAACCAAACTCCCTCTCCATTCCTCCCATCCTCGCCCATTGCCATACTCCTTTTCTAATACGACCACTATTTTGAAATTTAAAACTCTTAGTTCATTTTTGAGTCTTTCTTTTTCTTAATCCTTCTATCAAACTTAATCCCTCTATCAAAAAAAAATTATATCATTTCTTCTTCCAGAAATGTCTCAGATTAACTTCTTCTCCATTCCCACAGTGTTAGTCCAGAATGTCCCCAAACCCATATCTGATTTATTGCCAGTGACATCTCATTTTTTCCCAGGAATCAAGGTTCTCTTATCTGCAGTCCATTTTATTTAGCACCATCAGGATGCATTTCCTAATTCACTTGCAAGCATGAATATGCTCCACATTGACTTCTGCATCAAGACTAGACAGCATTGCCTTATTATCCTTCATACTCATCATGCTTAATCCTGTGCTTTTTTTGTGATGTTACCTTCAACTGAAATGCCATAAATCTTAACGTTCACTTTCTTATGGTTGACAATTCCTCAAGGTCTGAGCTAAGCCTCACTTTCACAAAATCTTATATTTCAATCCACATTAACTTTCCTACACATAAACCTAGCACAGTAGTGAGTACTTAATGCTTCCTGATAGAAGAATTTAATTATATGATTTCAACATATTTAAATTTTATGTTATATTATTTATTATATGTGGAATATATTGCTTTATAGTAATAAAGATTCAGAATTAAAATGTGTTTAGATTTAGTTTAAAAAGAAAAGGAACAAGTTACAGAGAAAAGCTACACATAGGAACATATATTTATGAAAACACATAGAAGAACAGGAAGGATGCTGGCTTCAAATTATAAACAGTGGTACCTCCAAGGAAAGAAGTAAGATTGACAAAAAAGTTAGTAAAGGAGATCTGTCAAATTTTATGTTAAATATAACTATGCTGCTAGAGAATTTCCAAGAAATATATTCAAATTTTAATTGTGAGATTTAAAAAAAATATTTAGGTGAAGAGAGGACTTGAGGACACAGGGAGGGGTAAGGGTAAGCTGGAATGTAGTGAGAGAGTGGCACTGACATACATACACTTTTTTCATAAATACAAATATCAATCATTACATTGCACACCTAAACTGTCATACGACAATTATACCTCAGTTTTTAAAAGACATACATTACCAAATGTAAAATAGATAGCTAGTGGGAAGCAGCCGCATAGCACAGGGAGATCACCTCGGTGCTTTGTGACCACCTAGAGAGGTAGGATAGGGAGGGTGAGTGGGAGATCCAAGAGGGAGGGGATATGGGGATATATGTATACATATAGCTGATTCACTTTGTTATACAGCAGAAACTAACACACTATTGTAAAGCAATTATACTCCAATAAAGATGTTAAAAAATATTTAGGTGAAGGGAAAAATAAAGGTCTCAGAGGTCATCCTAAATCCTCAAGAAATGTACTCTACCATTCCTCTTATATATATGTACAGAAGAGCCATTCCCCTTTTATTCATAGCCTGTTGCATCCTGAGACAGCATTCTAAAATAGCCTTGTATCTTTGCTGTTTCTGTATCCACTTCCCTTCAGCTCAGACCAACTTGTTCCCTACTCAAAATTAGTAGATTTAATAACTTTCTGGGAAACATAGTTCAAACACCTAAAAGATCTTCATTTTTCTTGCTGCAGGAAACTCAGGCAGGGGATTGATAAAAGTTGAGTAACTTTCAATCCAGTGAATTCCATTAAGATATGAATTTCTCCCTTAAACCTAAAATTATTGTTGTTTCCTCCCTCAAACAACAAAAGATGAAAATTTTTTCCTACACATTTATATAGTTATTTTTTGAATATCATTTTAGAACTATTGGCTTTCCGCTAAATATATGATTTTAAAATATTTTTTTCTTTGATTTTGGTCTTGGGGACAAAGCCTCTTCTGTTGTTTACTCTCTTTGCTTTTTCTCAGATTTATTTAGTTATAATTGACATGTAGCATTGTCTAAGTTTAAGTTGTACAAAGTGATGGTTTAATGCACATATATATTGTGAAATATTTACCACAGTAAGGTTAGTTAACACATCCTTACACCTCACACAATTAACATTTTTTTGTTCTTATTGTGAGAACATTTAAAATCTACTCCTTTAGCAACTTTCAAATATTCAACACAGTATTGTCAACTATAGTCACCATGCTGTATGTTAGATCCCTGGAACTTGTTTCTCTTACAACTGGAAGTTTGTATACTTTGACCAATATGAACTCATTTCCTCTACCCCGAAGACCCTGGCAACCACTACTCTATTATCTGCTTCTATGAGTTTGGCTTTTTTCGATTCCACATGTAAGTTATATCACAAAGTATGTGCCTTTCTCTGTCAGACTTATTTCATCTAGTGTAATGCTTTCGAAGTCTATCCATGTTGTTGCAAAAGGCAGGATTTCCTTTTTATGACTGAATAATATTCTATTATATATCTATATCTTTATATCTCAATCACATTTTCTTTATCCACTTATCCATCAAAGAACACTTAGTTCACTTCTGTGACTTAGTATTGTGATAATGCTGCCGAGAATGTGTGTGTGTGTGGGTGCAGATATATACTCGAGACAGTGATTTCATTTCCTTTGGATATACACCCAGAAGTGGGATTGCTGAATCATATAGTAGCTCTATTTTTTAGTCTTTTGAGGAACCTCCGTATTGTTTTCGATAGTGGCTGCACAAACTTACAGTCTCACCAGCAGTGCTTGGAGTATACTTTTTCCTCAAAATCACCAGCATTTCTTATGTCTTTTTAATAATAGCTATTGTAACAAGTGTGAGGTGTCACTCATAGTGGTTTTGATTTGCATTTCCCTAATTATTTGTAATGCTGAGCATCTTTTCATGTACTTTTTGGCCATTTGAATTTTTTTTTGAAAAGTATCTTTTTAGTTCCTCTATCTATTTTTAACTGGATAGTTTTGGGGGTTTCTTTGTTTGTTTGTTTTGCTATTGAGCTTGTGAATTTCTTATATATTTTGAATATTACCCTCTTATCAGATGCTTGTTTTGCAAATACTTTCTCCCATTCCATAGGTTGCCTCTTCCTTTTGATGTTTCAACTACCTGATTTTTGTTTCAAAAACTCCTATGTATCCTGGCTCCTCCCTTACCTATTTGTAGCACTCCCTCAGAGCTATATGAGAGGCTGTCTTCTGTGCTTAAGTCCTCAGAAAGTCTTCTGAATAAAACATAATTCTTGGGACTTCCCTGATGGCACAGTTGTTAAGAATCCACCTGCCAATGCAGGGGACACGTGTTTGATCCCTGGTCCAGGAAGATCCCACATGCCGCGGAGCAACTAAGCCCTTGCACCACAACTACTGAGCCTGTGCTCTAGAGCTCGCATGCCACAACTACTGAGCCAGCGTATCACAACTACTGAAGCCCATGTGCCTAGATCCTGTGCTCTGCAACAAGAGAAGCCACCACTCACCACAACTAGAGAAAGCCCGCGCACAGCAAGGAGGACCCAACACAGCTAACAAAAAAAACCCAAAAAACAAAAAAACAAAAAAAAATGCAAAAAACATAATTCTCAACTTTTAGGTTGTGCATTGTTTTTCAGTTGACACATTCTAGTTGCTGCAGTAAAGATTTTCTAAAGTGGGCAAAGGGTGAAATTGGGGGAAGGAAATAAGAAATTGTTGCAATAGTTCCAGTAAGAGAAGATGATGGTTTGAGCCATGTAGTAAGAGTGGAGGTGGTGAGATGTAATCAGTTTCAAGAAGTCAAGATGACTTTGACTCAAGATGACTCCAAGGTGTTTGTCCTGAGAAACAGGAAGAAATGAATTTGTCATTAATTGAGATAGGGAAGAATGAAAAGAAAGCATGTTTGAGAGGAATGAAAAATAAGTTTAATTTTAGGCATGCTAATTTTGAGCTATTTGTATCCTCAAAAGGAGATGTTTAAAAGACAATTAGATATATGAGTCTGGTATTTTAGGGAGGAATCAGGACAGGATATATATATTTGGGAGTCTTGTATATGGAGGGTATTTAAAGCCATGAGAATGGATGTTAAATATGGCTTAACACAATAGAGAAGAGTACAATTGCTATAGTGAAAAAAGGACTTGGTGATACGGAAATGTAAACAAGGGGTGTCTACCTTGTAATGACAGCCAGTTTTGAGAGAAAGTTTGAGGAAGTCAGGAGAAAAGTTGTCGTATATGCTGAGAACAAAAAAATAACAGTAGGAATCAGCTAAAAGAAAAGTTGAGGAAAGCATTTTAAGATTGTGCAATGGCCTGGAGGCAGCACTGATCATGGTGCAGTGGAAAGAAGTGAAAAAACAATTCAGACTGGCAGCTACATAGACTATAAGACATTGGGCTCCTTGGAGCAAGTAAAGAAGTGTGGGGCAAAAGAGGCTAGAGAGAAAAGACGGGACAGATTATCAAAAATGTTGAAAGCCATAATAAAGAGATTGAATTTTAGAAAAGAATTAATAATGGTGTTTGGAGATAACATCTATGTAGGTACAGCCTCTTGCCAATGATGCTGAATGATGCCCCCCTAAAAAAAATTAATGCAACACTATAGATGCACATATATATTCCTCAGACCATAGGACTGAGTTCACTTTCCCTTACAATTTATTTCTCCCTTACAGTTTATTTCTGCCAATCTCAAGAAATAAATTTTCTTACTTCCCTTTCCACTGCCAACACCTGCTGCTTTAAAGATTCTTTCCTTCTTGACCTTTTTAACCTAAATTGTATGAAGTGGGAAGAAAGCAAATGGGGAAGCTCTTTCTCATACGCCCTTATCTTCATCAGTTTCATCATCACTAGTGTGATGAAGTACTTCCCTATGTTGGTACTTAAGCAACATAGGAGTTAAGAAGGAGGGTAGGATGAAGAAGAAGCTCCAGGGATTTCCTATCTATGTGGAGTTAGATACATTGTATCATCTCAAAATAAATGAAATTTTAAGAAAATCAAATTACAGTGTGAAGCTATCTCCTGCCAAGTTTGCAATGAAATAATTTTAAGGACTTGAGAAAAAATGAATTCTTATATTTAATTGCTATTCATATTTATTATAAAAAGAAAGGGATGCAAAACTTGAGTGTAGCATTGTGGCCCTCAGGATCATAGAACTTTAGAGATAAAAGGGATATAGAGATGCTTTCATCTAATCTTCTCGTCTTCTCATTTCCCAGATGAGTAAACTGAGACCCAGAAATGTTGATGTAAAATCTGGTAGCAGTCCTTCATAGGATGAGCTCTCTGGCTTTGAATTATTTCTCCCTTTTAGGATTGTTTTAGAGGAGTCAGGGATCAAATGGCCCCAGTGGAAAGTGAGTACTGATGAATGAATCAGAATCTGTATTGTTTGTATTGGCTTGGATGTTAACTGATTAAAATTTTAAAAAAGAAAGAAAAAACTCCTTTATGTTGGTTCTTAGACAGCCCCATTGAAATTTAAGGAAAATATGTTTAGTGGTTTGAGATTTCACTGTTGTATTGTCTCTATACTGTTCTTGTTATGTCTTCATTTTGAGTCTGTTGGCACTAGACTTCAGAACTATTGCTGATATGCTGCCTACTCCATCACAACAAGTTACAGCAAAAGCTCTTAGGGTGAAAGACTTTGTCTTTAATAATGTAAGTTCTCATTAGTGAGCTTTCAGTGCTCCATGCACAGATATTTTGAATTTACAAAGTGACACTAGTTGATCCTATTAGCAAATTCTGTTATGTGAGTAACTCAATATTCTCACTTTGCTTTTTCTGACATGTAGGTGAGGAGATTAAGAATGTTTAAAACAGAGGAGATTCTGGAAAACTTTCAGCACTACAAATAATGGGGGATAGAAGGATAGGCTTAGAAGTTTTTGGAAACAATATTACGTTAGCACTGGAGTTGCTCTCTACTCAAATATTCAATTACAAATTTTATATATAGAAAATGGATACATATAGCATGTACTTGTACATATGTGAATATGCATTTTATGCTTTGTTTGAAGACAAATAGTGTCATTTATTACTGAGTGATATATAAGACTAGAGGGGTCTATAAAATCATTTGCCTTTTCTGTCCCATCTCCCTACAGTGGAAGACACAAAAAAGTCCTGTAAGAGGATTAGATTATAGTTAACAGCCTATAACATTTGGTAGAATCCAGCTGCACAACTGCAGGTGTACATAGACCAGGAAAGATCCATCTAGAAAAGGGAATAAATGATGATGAAAAGTAATAATTTATGATGATGGAACATACATATATTTCAAGATTAACAGACCCTTTGTTCCCTTTCTGAAGGCATTATAGAGGAAAATAACAATGGTTTGTATGCTCCTACTCTTATATACACACCATTATTACATGAAAATAATTTGGAGATTAAAAACAGTACCTATCTCCTGAAAGTATGTTGAAAGCATGAGCATGTTTCTTATAGTGGGGATAATATTTCCTATTTGTACATGGAGAAATAGAGAAAGGAGCTCAATAAAATATTGCATGAATACTAAATGGTTACCTGCCTCAGCAATATATTAACATAATGATTTATAGTCAACATGAGTTCATCCTAAAGAGTTCCTTGTACAGGGAAACAACAGAATCTATTTCACGGAATCCAGAGTTTAATATATATCTCTTTGACTGTTGGTGAAATTCCAGTATGTGTGGTTCTCCAGAGAGTTAGATATTTTAACTATAAAAAGTTATCTCTACAAACTCTCATTTCTTTGCAAAAGCTGCTTTTTAATTGCATATTTTTCATAAGATGACCAATTAAAGTTGAAATTGAAGGAGATCTGCAAATAAGATGTGTATAATCTACACGGATTTTGTCCACATAAGATGTGTATATACTAGGTGGATTATTTCCAAGACTTGTCTTTTAGAACCATATATTGGACAGATTCCCCATATACTAAGTATGATTCTTAGTATGTGGTGGAAATATGATATTGGTAAATAAATTTTAAAATAAATATGCAATCAAGAAATGTACAACTTTGTTTCTCAAGCACTGTGCATTTGTCAAAAACATTTAGAAATATTTCCCAAAGAGGACTTATAAAATGATTGAAGGGTTTGGGAAAAGGCATCACTTGCTGCTCATTCTTGCCTAACCCACGTTCCAGCCTGCAGTTGGGTGGAGAGTTATAATCAGCCTCCTATCAGATTGTGTAGCCTAATGAGATTTCAGTGCATCACTGGAAATGAAGAACTGCATTTCATCCTCATATGACAACATTCTTTAACAAAAAATGCTTGTCAATCAGGGCTTCTCACACTCTTTATAAAAATAGAAGCTTAAATAGAAAACAGCAGCAGCAACAGGTGGCATGGATTCCAGAATGGGCTTGCACCCAAGAGGAGAAACAACACTGATTCATAAGCATATTTACAGGGGCTGGTGCCAAGCCAGATTCAAATCCCTCTGATTTTAGAACAGCTTTTAATTTTTTATCTTCATATGAAATGGGAGTGAATTAGATGCTGATGACTGGCAGCACTGTTACCTTTCTTTGCCACAGGGACGTTTATCCAGGTGTGTCAGCAGTGCCCATGGCCACATGCTTAAAATCTAATCCGGAGAAATAGCCTTTAGGATCCTTTTACTCTGCCTGAGTCTAACATGAGTCCAGAGATGATGGGTTTTTTCTGCCTCACAAAAACAGTTGCTTACTCAAGAACTAGGCTGGAGCACATAAACTTTGTTTCACTGAGATCATCATGATACAGCTTTTCTAAGGGAGTCCCTTTTTACTTTCTCTTAACCTGAGGGAAATATGCTTTAAATGTTGCATGCAAGCGATCTGTCAAAAGATAATTTGAATGCTTCAAAAATGTAAATTTATCTCAGATTATTAGGATAATTTCTCCAATGAGTGGATTGTATATGAATGTCTTTATGTTCTTTAAAAAGACACTGAGAGCTGGGTAACTTGTTCCCAGCTCTACTCACAAATTACTTTGGAATTATTTGTAAGTTGTTGGCCAATGACCCTGCAGTTCACAAAGAATAAAGCAACAATAGAATTAAAATTTGAAGGATCAAATAAAAAGAAAAAAATGGAAGAGGATAGAGACAAAAATTTAAGTGGAAAAGCATGGAAAGAATGGAATTGTTTCTGTGTGGCCTTGAGGATGTTTTGTAACCTCTCTCTGCTTTACTTTCCTTATTCCTCATCTGAAAAAGGAGATTAAAACAGTACTTATTTCATAGTTTTGTTTTTTTTTTTTTTACACTATTACAATCACTGATCTTATAGAACTATGTATTTGATCAATAGTTTCAAGTTGCCTAATCATCGTTAATTTTATTTGAGATTCAGTCACACATTTGGTAATGCAATAAACATCAATCTTGTAAATTAGACAGAATACAAGTAATATAGCTAGTAACATTAATAAGGTCTAAAGTAAATATTTAAGCTAAGAACTTCTGTTAGGTGCAGCACAGTATTTCCCCAGGTCATCTGACCAGTCTGTTCTGCACCAATTGATATTTTTTTTTAACATCTTTATTGGAGTATAATTGCTTTACAATGGTATGTTAGTTTCAGCTTCACAACAAAATGAATCAGTTATATATATACATATATTCCCATATCTCTTCCCGCTTGCGTCTCCCTCCCTCCCACCCTCCCTATCCCACCCCTCCAGGCGGTCACAAAGCACCGAGCTGATCTCCCTGTGCTATGCGGCTGCTTCCCACTAGCTATCTACCTTACGTTTGGCAGTGTATATATGTCCATGTCTCTTTATCGCTTTGTCACCGTTTACCCTTCCCCCTCCCCATAGCCTCAAGTCCATTCTCTAGTAAGTCTGTGTCTTTATTCCTGTTTCACCCCTAGGTTTTTCATGACATTTTTTTTTAAATTCCATATATATGTGTTAGCATACGGTATTTGTCTCTCTCTTTCTGACTTACTTCACTCTGTATGACAGACTCTAGGTCTATCCACCTCATTACAAATAGCTCAATTTCGTCTCTTTTTATGGCTGAGTAATATTCCATTGTATATATGTGCCACATCTTCTTTATCCATTCATCCGATGATGGACACTTAGGTTGTTTCCATCTCTGGGCTATTGTAAATAGAGCTGCAATGAACATTTTGGTACATGACTCTTTTTGAATTATGGTTTTCTCAGGGTATATGCCCAGTAGTGGAATTGCTGGGTCATATGGTAGTTCTATTTGTAGCTTTTTAAGGAACCTCCATACTGTTCTCCACAGTGGCTGTATCAATTTACATTCCCACCAACAGTGTAAGAGGGTTCCCTTTTCTCCACACCCTCTCCAGCATTTATTGTTTCTAGATTTTTTGATGATGGCCATTCTGACTGGTGTGAGATGATATCTCATTGTAGTTTTGATTTGCATTTCTCTCATGATTAGTGATGTTGAGCATTCTTTCATGTGTTTGTTGGCACTCTGTATATCTTCTTTGGAGAAATGTCTATTTAGGTCTTCTGCCCATTTTTGGATTGGGTTGTTTGTTTTTTTGTTATTAAGCTGCATGAGCTGCTTATAAATTTTGGAGATCAATCCTTTGTCAGTTGCTTCATTTGCAAATATTTTCTCCCATTCTGAGGGTTGTCTTTTGGTCTTCTTTATGGTTTCCTTTGCTGCGCAAAAGCTTTTAAGTTTCATTAGGTCCCATTTGTTTACTCTTCTTTTTATTTCAATTTCTCTAGGAGGTGGGTCAAAAAGGACCTTGCTGTGATTTATGTCATAGAGTGTTCTGCCTATGTTTTCCTCTAAGAGTTTGATAGTTTCTGGCCTTACATTTAGGTCTTTAATCCATTTTGAGCTTATTTTTGTGTACGGTGTTAGGGAGTGATCTAATTTCATACTTTTACATGTAGCTGTCCAGTTTTCCCAGCACCACTTATTGAATAGGCTGTCCTTTCTCCACTGTACATTTCTGCCTCCTTTGTCAAAGATAAGGTGGCCATATGTGCGTGGGTTTATCTCTGGGCTTTCTATCCTGTTCCATTGATCTATCTTTCTGTTTTTGTGCCAGTACCATACCGTCTTGATAACTGTAGCTTTGTAGTATAGTCTGAAGTCTGGGAGCCTGATTCCTCCAGTTCCTTCTTTCGTTCTCAAGATTGCTTTGGCTATTCGGGGTCTTTTGTGTTTCCATACAAATTGCAAAATTTTTTGTTCTAGTTCTGTGAAAAATGCCAGTGGTAGTTTGATAGGGATTGCATTGAATCTATAGATTGCTTTCGGTAGTAGAGTCATTTTCACAATGTTGATTCTTCCAATCCAAGAACATGGTATATCTCTCCATCTATTTGTATCATCTTTAATTTCTTTCATCAGTGTCTTATAATTTTCTGCATACAGATCTTTTGTCTCCTTAGGTAGGTTTATTCCTAGATATTTTATTCTTTTTGTTGCAATGGTAAATGGGAGTGTTTTCTTGATTTCACTTTCAGATTTTTCATCATTAGTATATAGGAATGCCAGAGATTTCTGTGCATTAATTTTGTATCCTGCCACTTTACCAAATTCATTGATTAGCTCTAGTAGTTTTCTGGTAGCATCTTTAGGGTTCTCTATGTATAGGATCATGTCATCTGCAAACAGTGACAGCTTAACTTCTTCTTTTCCGATTTGGATTCCTTTTATTTCCTTTTCTTCTCTGATTGCTGTGGCTAAAACTTCCAAAACTATGTTGAATAAGAGTGGTGAGAGTGGGCAACCTTGTCTTGTTCCTGATCTTAGTGGAAATGCTTTCAGTTTTTCACCATTGAGGATGATGTTTGCCGTGGGCTTGTCATATATGGCCTTTATTAAGTTGAGGAAAGTTCCCTCTATGCCTACTTTCTGCAGGGTTTTTATCATAAATGGGTGTTGAATTTTGTCAAAAGCTTTCTCTGCATCTATTGAGATGATCATATGGTTTTTCTCCTTCAGTTTGTTAATATGGTTTATCACATTGATAGATTTGCGTATATTGAAGAATCCTTGCATTCCTGGAATAAACCCCACTTGATCATGGTGTATGATCTTTTTAATGTGCTGTTGGATTCTGTTTGCTAGTATTTTGTTGAGGATTTTTGCATCTATGTTCATCAGTGATATGGGCCTGTAGTTTTCTTTCTTTGTGACATCCTTGTCTGGTTTTGGTATCAAGGTGATGGTGGCCTCGTAGAAGGAGTTAGGGAGTGTTCCTCCCTCTGCTATATTTTGGAAGAGTTTGAGAAGGATAGGTGTTAGCTCTTCTCTAAATGTTTGATAGAATTCGCCTGTGAAGCCATCTGGTCCTGGGCTTTTATTTGTTGGAAGATTTTTAATCACAGTTTCAATTTCAGTGCTTGTGATTGGTCTGTTCATATTTTCTATTTCTTCCTGATTCAGTCTTGGCAGGTTGTGCCTCTCTAAGAATTTGTCCATTTCTTCCAGATTGTCCTTTTTATTGGCATAGAGTTGCTTGTAGTAATCTCTCATGATCTCTTTTATTTCTGCAGTGTCAGTTGTTACCTCTCCTTTTTCATTTCTAATTCTATTGATTTGGGTCTTCTCCCTTTTTTTCTTGTTGAGTCTGGCTAGTGGTTTATCTATTTTGTTTATCTTCTCAAAGAACCAGCTTTTAGTTTTATTGATCTTTGCTATTGTTTCCTTCATTTCTTTTTCATTTATTTCTGATCTGATTTTTATGATTTCTTTCCTTCTGCTAGCTTTGGGGTTTTTTTGTTCTTCTTTCTCTAATTGCTTGAGGTGCAAGGTTAGGTTGTTTATTCGAGATGCTTCCTGCTTCTTAAGGTGGGCTTGTATTGCTATAAACTTCCCCCTTAGAACTGCTTTTGCTGCATCCCACAGGTTTTGGGTCGTTGTGTCTCCATTGTCATTTGTTTCTAGGTATTTTTTGATTTCCTCTTTGATTTCTTCAGTGATATCTTCATTATTAAGTAGTGTATTGTTTAGCCTCCATGTGTTTGTATTTTTTACAAATCTTTTCCTGTAATTGATATCTAGTCTCATGGCGTTGTGGTCAGAAAAGATACTTGATACAATTTCAATTTTCTTAAATTTACCAAGGCTTGATTTGTGACCCAAGATATGATCTATCCTGGAGAATGTTCCATGAGCACTTGAAAAAAATGTGTATTCTGTTGTTTTTGGATGGAATGTCCTATAAATATCAATTAACTCCATCTCGTTTAATGTATCATTTAAAGCTTGTGTTTCCTTATTTATTTTCATTTTGGATGATCTGTCCATTGGTGAAAGTGGGGTGTTAAAGTCCCCTACTATGAATGTGTTACTGTCGATTTCCCCTTTTATGGTTGTCAGTATTTGCCTTATGTATTGAGGTGCACCTATGTTGGGTGCATAAATATTTACAATTGTTATATCTTCCTCTTGGATTGATCCCTTGATCATTATGTAGTGTCCTTCTTTGTCTCTTCTAATAGTCTTTGTTTTAAAGTCTATTTTGTCTGATATGAGAATTGCTACTCCAGCTTTCTTTTGGTTTCCACTTGCATGAAATACCTTTTTCCATCCCCTTACTTTCAGTCTGTATGTGTCTCTAGGTCTGAAGTGGGTCTCTTGTAGACAGCAAATATATGGGTCTTGTTTTTGTATCCATTCAGCCAATCTGTGTCTTTTGGTGGGAGCATTTAGTCCATTTACATTTAAGGTAATTATCGATATGTGTGTTCCTATTCCCATTTTCTTCATTGTTTTGGGTTTGTTATTGTAGGTCCTTTCCTTCTTTTGTGTTTCTTGCCTAGAGAAGTTCCTTTAGCAGTTGTTGTAGAGCTGGTTTGGTGGTGCTGAACTCTCTCAGCTTTTGCTTGTCTGTAAAGGTTTTAATTTCTCCATCAAATCTGAATGAGATCCTTGCTGGGTAGAGTAATCTTGGTTGCAGGTTTTTCTCCTTCAACACTTTCAATATGTCCTGCCACTCCCTTCTGGCTTGCAGAGTTTCTGCTGAAAGATCAGCTGTTAACCTTATGGGGATTCCCTTGTGTGTTATTTGTTGTTTTTCCCTTGCTGCTTTTAATATGTTTTCTTTGTATTTAATTTTTGACAGTTTGATTAATATGTGTCTTGGCGTATTTCTCCTTGGATTTATCCTGTATGGGACTCTCTGTGCTTCCTGGACTTGATTAACTATTTCCTTTCCCATATTAGGGAAGTTTTCAACTATAATCTCTTCAAATATTTTCTCAGTCTCTTTCTTTTTCTCTTCTTCTTCTGGAACCCCTATAATTCGAATGTTGGTGCGTTTAATGTTGTCCCAGAGGTCTCTGAGACTGTCCTCAGTTCTTTTCATTCTTTTTTCTTTATTCTGCTCTGCAGTAGTTATTTCCACTATTTTATCTTCCAGGTCACTTATCCGTTCTTCTGCCTCAGTTATTCTGCTGTTGATCCCATCTAGAGTACTTTTAATTTCATTTATTGTGTTGTTCATCGTTGCTTGTTTCATCTTTAGTTCTTCTAGGTCCTTGTTAACTGATTCTTGCAATTTGTCCATTCTATTGTCCATTCTATCTCCAAGATTTCGGATCAACCTTACTATCATTATTCTGAATTCTTTTTCAGGTAGACTGCCTATTTCCTCTTCATTTGTTAGGTCTGGTGGGTTTTTATCTTGCTCCTTCATCTGCTGTGTGTTTTTCTGTCTTCTCATTTTGCTTATCTTACTGTGTTTGGGGTCTCCTTTTTTTTTTTTTTTTTTTGCAGGCTGAAGGTTCGTAGTTCCTGTTGTTTTTTGAGTCTGTCCCCAGTGGCTAAGGTTGGTTCAGTGGGTTGTGTAGGCTTCCTGGTGGAGGGTACTAGTGCCTGTGTTCTGGTGTATGAGGCTGGATCTTGTCTTTCTGGTGGGCAGGTCCACGTCTGGTGGTGTGTTTTGGGGTGTCTGTAGACTTATTATGATTTTGGGCAGCCTCTCTGCTAATGGGTGGGGTTGTGTTCCTGTCTTGCTAGTTGTTTGGCATAGGATGTCCAGCACTGTAGCTTGCTGGTCGTTGAGTGAAGCTGGGTGCTGGCGTTGAGATGGAGATCTCTCGGAGATTTTTGCTGTTTGATATTATGTGCAGCTGGGAGGCCTCTTGTGGACCAGTGTCCTGAAGTTGGCTCTCCCACCTCAGAGGCACAGCACTGAGTCCTGGCTGCAGCACCAAGAGCCTTTCATCCACAGGGCTCCTTAATTTGGGATGATTCGTTGTCTATTCAGGTATTCCACAGATGCAGGGTATATCAAGTTGATTGTGGAGCGTTAATCCGCTGCTTCTGAGGCTGCTGGAAGAGATTTCCCTTTCTCTTCTTTGTTCTCACAGCTCCCAGGGGCTCAGCTTTGGATTTGGCCCCGCCTGTGCGTGTAGGTCGCCGGAGGGCGTCTGTTCTTTGCTCAGACAGGACGGGGTTAAAGCCATAGTTTTGTTTTGAAGGTTATTTGTATTTATATCATATACAGAACATCACAGTTCCTGACTCATGCTAAGCATTTAATAAATTTTAGCAAAAATAATAATTATTAATTAAATGATAATTATGCACAGGCTCTGTGCTTATTGCAATGTAATATTTAATATTATATCACTTAATCTTCACAATATTTCTTATGATCTTTTTAAAGATGAGGAAACTTAGGTAACTTACATAGGGAACACAGTTGGCAAATAGCAAAGCAAAAATTAACACCCAGCACTTCGTGTTTCTAAAGCTCATGCCTTCTAGATCAAGCTACATCTATTATTACTAAACAGTTTTTTACACTCTATCTCTTCTGTAAAAGAAAAATGAATCATCCTCAAAAATGTAGACAATAATATTGTATTTGGTAAATTTTACACATTGCTTATGTTATACTAAATGTATCAATCTACTCTTAGGCATTAAATTAGATATGATGGTCTCTTGTAATCTCCAGAAGAAGTGATCTGGAGTCTGTTACACATCATTAGTGCAAGGAAATTAGGTAGCATTATATGGTATCTGTCATTATTCTTATCTGCTAGTAATAGTAATGAACTCTAGCTATTCTAGGAAATAAAAAGGGATTCGTCAGAAGCTTATATTGGATACTATTATATTGGCTGAGAAAACACACTTCTAAGTCTGGCAGAAACCAAATGAGGTTTGGAAGGATACAAAGCAAAGAACAAACAATCATTTTTAGCTTTAAAAATCTGTCCTGGACAGAGACACTGATACTTGTAGGTCTCCACATCCTCTTAACACCACCACTACTACCACTAGAAATGGTAGTAGCTTCCCAAAATTAATTATCCATCATTTCAATCTTGTGTTGCTCACTTTAGATTCATAGTCTGCATAGTCTGCATAGTAGCATCCAATTAGCTGAGCCTAGGTTACATACCCATAACCTGGTTGCCAGGGGAAAAGAAAGCCTTTGATTCTGAATGGAAGATGAGATACAGTGTCCAATTAGTACATTACCCAATGAATAGTTGGACAATGGACAGCCAAAAGAGCAACAAGTTTCTACTATATCTATTCAGGTGGCCCTGGATCCTTTTCCCCAGTGGCTTTCATATTAAAGGGTTAGTTATTTCATAAACTACCAGGTTTAATTTAAAAATTGAAGATACACCACATTGTACATACTGCTATTTGCAATGGTTTCCTGGAACTGATTATGAACCAAAGAGCATGCCTCTTGTATTGGCATATAGATCATGAGGTTTTAAGCCTAACACACTCTCAGAAAATAAGCCAAAAGATAACACTTTGAATGCATGAATGATTCAAACCTCTTTTCCATATGCTTCCAATTTTTCTTTCCATGTCATTTGAACAGCAATAACAATCTATATTCGGGCCTGTATCTTAAAAATTTGGCATTATTTTATGTTTGTAAGGACATTTAAATTCCATTACTGATAATGCTCAACCACACAACCACTTTTTCATCTTTACCGTAGTTCATCTTAAGTGTAGAAAATAATCTTTTTCTACTTATACACCTCTCTGTTGTTGTGTTAAATGTTCAGAAAAATTGAAATACTATTCATAGGAAGAATTAAAGTAATTAATTTATAGATATACTGGGATCTTAGAACATAGGCAGGTTATACAGCACCCATGGACAGAATATTAGTTCAATGTTTAAGAAATATTTAAGTATCTACTATGTAGTATCTAGAAACATAAAATATTATTGAAATATGTCCTTTCTCACTGGATTTGAAAGATATGAAATTGTCTAATTTTTGTATGACATCATTTGTTAATAATATGCTTGGATTATAAATGATGCATCTCCTGAGACCAGCATGAACAGACAAGATGAGTTCTGCCTTAAATAGTGAATGATGAGAACATCGAAGTGACTGGCTCACTTTTGCTAATTCACTCATTAAAATAATACCATACCATACAATTTCATAGGAATTGCACTAAACATTACTTTTATGCTAAGTAGGTTGAAATTGTACTACCCACTCACCACCTGTCAACTCCTGATGTATTTGATTGAACTTCCAAATTGGCAAAGAGGAATACTGAGGAGAGTGAGGAGAGAGAAGACACCCAAGAGCTTGGATCTAGCTTTACTGTACTACCCTTTGACATTTAAACTTGGCATTTGTATCCAGGATCATTTAAGAGTCCCAAGACAAACTGGGACACAAAGCTAATATGCTTTGATCTCTGTTGTTTGTCTGCATTCTTTAAAAAAAATGAATGATAGTAAGAAAATAGAGGCATATGAAATCTATCAGGCATAGTTTTTCAGAACAATGCAGCCTTACTTTATAACAAATTAATCATTCGGCACACATTAATAAGTATATTCAATTAGACTAATAAGAAGTAACTTTAGAAAACTAGGTCCCTACAATATCCCTGTTAGAAAACCATATGCTTAGAGAGAAAAAAAAAGTTTCACTACACTAGATCCACAAGCATCTCCTCACCAAAGAAGCTTCAAGGATGGAAGAGAAAGCAGTTAGAGAAAATATAGTCACAGCATCTTTTTTGGTTTGATAAGAAAATACCAACATTTTGTGAAAGAGGATGCTCACTATTTCTTAAAATGCTGAATTATATATTACCCAAGAGTATTATGAGGACTATATGATATTTGGTTTAGTTTAATTTATTCTTGACCTATACAATGTTAAAGTTGACTTGTCCCAAAACCTCATAAGGAAGTATACATGATCTCTTAAAATCAGTATATATAAAGAAAAAGGCTGCTACTGAAGCCCCCATATAGGGGTGAATGAAACAAAGAAGAACCATAAAACCAGCAAGGAAAGATATATATGATGTGCCTGTGGCAAATATATGATAGTAGGAGACTAAATTGAGGTACCACACAACCAAAAGAATTGTTTTGTTCTACCTAAAATCATGGAACATTATAAATTTCACTCCCATCACAGATGCATTTGCACTTTACAACAGGGCATCAGCAGAGCAAACTCATATTGGACAGAAATTGTGCACCTGGCTTTCCTTCTTATATGGATTTGTGGAGTGTCTAACAGAAACTAAAAAACATATACATAGTTTTAAGAAATATGGTTGATATGTGTTTGCTGTATATTACAAAGACCGAAATATGAGCAATTTGGACCAAAAGACAGAAGCATCTTTTAAGGTATCAGATTAACATCAGCCAAGATACAAAGACTGACCAGTCTGATGGGAAGTATGAAGTGGTATGGTCAAACAGAGAATGTGAAACTCTGTGTGATATAGAACCAAGTCTACAGAAAGGAATACACTATCAGAACCATTAATTTATTCATCCAGCATGTAATTTTTATTGTTTTTTAACATTATATGTTTTACGTGTATACTATTTTTTTCAACTTCTGTACACACTACAGCATGCTCTCCACCAAAAGTTTAGTTTCCATCCATCACCATACAGTTGACCTCCTTTACCACTTTTACTCTATCCCACTTCCCCTTTAGCAACCACTGTTCTCCTCTGTATCTATGTGTTTACTTTTGCTTGGTTTGGTTTGTTCATTTATTTATTTATTTATTTATTTTAATTCCACATATAACTGAAATCATATGGTATTTGCCTTTCTCTGTCTAACTTATTTCGCTTAGCATAATACCATCAAGGTTTATCCATTTATACCAAATGGTAAGATTTCATCTTTTTTATGGCTGAGTAGTATTACATTATATATATTACATTATATATATACATTATATATATATTATATATATTACATTATATATATACATTATATATATATATATAATGTATATATATATATATATATATATATAACATCTTCTTTATCCATTCATCCATTGATGGGAACTTCAGTTGCTTCCACATCTTGGTTATTGTAAATAAGGCTGCAATGAGTATAGGGGTGCATATATCTTTTCCAGTTAAGGTTTTCCCATTGTTTGGATAAATACACAGAAGTGAAATAGTTGGATCATATGGTAGTTCTATTCTTAATGTTTTGAGGAATCTCCATACTCTTTCTATAGTGGCTGTACCAATTTACCTTCTCACCTCATCCAGCATGTATTGAGTGAGCACCTCTGATAAACTATGCAGTGTGAGAATATGAAAATGAATAAGAGACATTCATGTTCTCCCAGAACTCATGGTGAAAGGAATAGAGATGTAAACCAATAACTACAACAAAACTTGGCAAATTCACCCTTCACTGCTCCCAGTTAATTAATCCTTCAGTGATAATAGATTAGTAAAAAACACGGGCAACATTTTGGTTATACATGTTTGTTATTTTTATTTGTATGCATGTAAATGACCTACTTAAACAATGAAAAAAAAATCTACTCCCAGAAATAATCCCCTTGTACTTGCATAAGATTCTACCAATTACAAAATTGTGAAAAAAACCTCCCAAAAGAAACAAAGTCCAGTACCAGACAGCTTCACCAAACTTTCAAAGAAGAATTAAAATCAATCCTCCTCAAACTCTTCCAAAATGTAGAAGAGAAAGGAACACTTCCAAAATCATTTTATAAGGCCAGCATTACCCTGAAACCAAAACCAGAAAGGACACCACAGGAAAAGAAAATTACAAGCCAATATTCCTGATAAGCAAAGATGCAAAAATCCTCAATAAAATATCAGCAAACTAAATTCAGCAATACATTAAAAGGATCATGCACCACAATTAAGTGAGATTTATTCCAGGGATGCCAAGATGGTTTAATTAAACAATTAAATTAAAAGTTAAAAAAATTAATTATGCAAAACACCTTTTCTTCTTCCAAGGAGAGAGGTCTTCGGTATCATGATCATCTTTTACTCTTTTAACAGTATGTTCATCAGGTGGCATGCTAAAATATAACCCTATGAATACAGATTTCAGTATTATTTCAGTCAGGTACAAAGTATTGTGGGAGAGGACAATAATATTGAAAAATAAATATAAATTTTAAGAAGAAACCAAAGTAAATCAGGAATAATGTGAAATAAATAAATGACGAAAAACACTAGAAAATGCTAGAACAATTTCAATCATTTAGCAATACCTCATCAGTTACAGACAGAAAGGGCTGCCTATAGTAGAGCTGAATCAGGCATCAGGGAGAGGATTGAAACCATCAAGCCCATATTAAATAATGTGTGGTGGCAACCCCAGGGAGCTGGTATCTGGAGAAAGCCAGAAATAGTTTTTTGTTTGTTTGTTTGTTTGTTTGTTTGTTTGTTTTGCGGTATGCGGGCCTCTCACTGCTGTGGCCCCTCCCGCTGCGGAGCACAGGCTCCAGACGCGCAGGCTCAGCGGCCATGGCTCACGGGCCCAGCCGCTCCGCGGCACGTGGGATCCTCCTGGACCGGGGTACGAACCCACGTCCCCTGCATTGGCAGGCGGACTCCCAACCACTGCGTCACCAGGGAAGCCCCAGAATGAGTTTTTAAATCACTTTTATTGGAGCTCCTCAGCTTCAGGTAATGGCTTAAGTGTTGCCGAATATGCAGATTTGAAGGGAATGCAACCTTACTCTTTAGGTTTGTCTCCCTTGACTCCTTGGCAGAAATCCTTGTGAATGTTTCTGCCACCTGCATGCCCAGCACATTTTCTTGCCTTTCACATATTTCCTCCTCTCCTTCCCAGTATCACTAGATCTTGGAAAGGTAAATCACTCCCACTTACGGTTTTCTTATATTACTCTTCTTCATTTTACATAAAATTTTGCAATTATACAACATAGCACCTAGATGGCATAAAATCCATTGAATCTCTTGTTGAATTTACTTTGAACAAATCACATCTCCCTTAAATTTCTACCTACCAGTGATAATCAGTGCTGTCTGTGGTTATCAATCAACATAAACCTGGCTTCATAATTATTTTTGGTCTTAATCCAGCTTGGGTCCAGACTAGTACATAACATAACAGGTAAATGCATAGTATCTCTTAAACCCTTGAGAAGCTATCTTTTGTGGAAAATACCTTAGGTTCAAGGTTTATATTTCCACCCTTAAAAGAATAGTAAAACTAATTATGTACATTAGATTTAAAACCAGGGCTTCCCTGGTGGCATAGTGGTTGAGAGTCCGCCTGCCGATGCAGGAGACACGGGTTCGTGTCCTGGTCTGGGAAGATCCACATGCCACGGAGCGGCTATGCCCGTGAACCATGGCCGCTGAGCCTGCGCATTTGGAGCCAGTGCTCCGTAACGGGAGAGGCCACAACAGTGAGAGGCCCACGTACAGCAAAAACAAAACAAAACAAAACAAAAAAAAACAAGAAAACCAGCAAAATTAACAGCAAAACTGTTAATTTACACATAGATTGTTATCTATGTTTGTCTTGATTATTTTAATGAAAACAAGCTGTGTTACATGTGCTGCTGCTTTAACCCTCAGATATTTTACATTTGTTGTCTTCTCAAAGAACTACCCAACCACGGGCCTGTTTCCACAGGCTTCTCGGAGGAGACTGAGGGTGTACTGAATAAAAGATAACAAAATAACAAGAAGAGAAGCCCTGCCACAGAAAGAGCTGGGTCATACCAGTAACATTGGCCACCTCAAGGGTTAGGTCAACGTAAGGGAAAGGGACCTTTCACCATCTTTGCTGTCCTGACATTAGAAACAAACTTCCAGATGACTGCTTACTCAGATGTTTTTCTACAACCCGTGTCCCAATTCAAACTTTCATTCATTCATGTCTATGGAAAGAGATTCTATCGAAATCTGGAGAAAAATCTCAAAATTGGGACTAAAAAAAAACATATTAACTTTCCAGTAAGGACACCCAATAAGTAGATCATCTCTCTTTGAATTAAGATTCACAATTATTTACCTCTCTTCCTAATTGGTTTACAACTAGTTTTACAATAATTTTGGTCTTGTAAATAGAATTGCACTTGGTAAAGTACTATTTTTCATTCAGTACAAAATACATGAAGTATTTAAAATGACAACAGGGTATATAGCCTATTATTGCTGATTGTTATCTACCCACACAGAATTTAAAATCTAAAAGGGAAGCATAATGGAGAAGTTTATTTTAACACCGTCAGTAGCAACTGCAGCAGAAGCATTACAAACAAATGTGTAGTACTATAGAGTTTATGTAGGAAATGCATATCATGATATATATTGATATTAAGCATCAAACACCTCATGAATTAACATGGCAAGGATTACTCTTACCCAATTTTTACAGATGAGTCTCTGAAAAACTTTATATGTAAAATTCAGCATACTTTTGCTGCCATGTTGTTTCCCATACACATGTGAAGGAGCATAAGTATTAGTGATAAAAGCACTTTGAAGAAAGAAAAATGAGTCAGGGCTTATGCCAGTGTGTAAGTGTGTAATATGTTAGAGAGTCCATGACAGCCAAGGAGATTAGCTTCAGTTGCCTAGTAACAGCATAGATGAATGATACAATTTTGATAAGGAAAGATTCTGATTTCCATGAAAAATGTGGAAGCCCAATCTTTCACTGAGGCCTTCTGCTCACACTACCTCCAGATATGCAAAAGCTTCCTCCATTGTTCTGGAAGCTTATGGTCATTCCAGGGAACCAAAATGATACAGTGGGAAGAAAAGATGCTCCAGGTAATGTGATGGTTTGGGTCTTAAAAATTACTTAGAGATACTATCAAGGAATATCTCTGTTATTGCTGTACACTTAACCTAAAATCAGTTCAGTTTTCTCTGTTAAGATCAAGTTTTTTAACCCACACACATTGTTTACAGAGTGATGTACATGTACACCAATCTGTGTCTGGGCATAAAACTAGTCAGCTCATACAAATTGGATGATTTGAAGAGATTATGAAATAAGAAATATTTTCAAAGATGTGGACAGTGTGTAGGAATACCACTGGAAATAATAAGGCAGACCCCTGGGGTTCAGTAAAGAATGAGGAGAGGTCTAAATGGGCCGGGGAAGTGAATGATGGCAAAATCTTGAGATGGAGTGGCTGTGTAGCTTCTTTACAGATGCAGCTAATCCATGGTGACCTCAAAGGAAGGTGAGAAACTATTCCAATCTGTCTTTATCTGATTGATCTCCTTATTCTCCTTTGTACTAACCCAAAATGAAGCCAGAAGACAAGGTGTCCTTTAAGGTGGACACTCAGGTTGCACTTTCAAGGTGGAAAGGATGGAATGGATACTTGGGGGGACATTTATTGACTTTTAAATTGTTTTTAAATGTAGTTGAGAGATAAATTAATTAAAACTAAAACACTGTGTAAATCTTCCTGGGACATACCTTTACAATAGAAATAGTAACTACATAAATATAAGGCAAGCAATTTCTAGTTCATTAATAGTTTATGTTCCAAAAGTGTTAATAAAATTATGCAAAAACAATGGTATAAATTGCTTTTATATTCCTTGTTCAACTTGCCAAATGTTATTTCATCCATTATGTCCATCAAATAATGTGCCTAATATTGAAGCAATATTAGATTCTCATTAATTAAAAGTATGGGATTTGGAATCCAACAGACCTGGGTTTGAAATATTACACAGCTGTTAATTTATCATGTGATTTCCAGCAAGTTACCTAACTTCTGTAAATTCCACTTCCACATCTATGAATTGGGGGTAATAATAGTAATTATTTCATAGAGCTATGATGATTAAATGTTAATTAAGATAAAATGTCTAACAGTTTTCAGTGCAAAAAAATGCCCTCAATCAAGTTTAACTCCCAGTAATATTATTAATAGTAACTCAACTATATCTAATCACTTTGTACATCTAAACGAGATGGCATCTCCCTAGGAAAATTCCTTCCTAAATACAGCTCTTACGACGACTGGCAGATCCATACTGAGATTCTCTAACATATGACCACAGGTGTACTTATAGTTTATTTGTAAGTCAAGTCTCTATTACTCAAAGCCTGTCTACACCTGCAATGAGAGCTAAGCAGCATACCTCCATAATGTGTCAAGGAAGCAAGACAATTGTATGAAATTTTTATGGTATGTAGGATGGGCTACCCAGGACACAATCACTTTGTCTCACTAAGCAGTTGCTCTGCATGTAGTGTTTTTGATGTTTCCTGCTGTGATGATGAGTTTCATTTAACAACAACAAAATATTGGGGCAAAATATTTGATTCTGATGTTCTCCATCGTATTACCACCCAAAAGTGAATTCCAGTTCGTGATCTAAAAAGGCTATCTCCAATACTCAGTATTTTATAGATCTCATATCAAATCCCTTTGCTGTAGTTTTAAAGTACAAATAACAAATTTCTTTCTACTACTTGCAACAGAGGATCAATCCTTATTTACCCAGAAGGACTGATTAATCTCAACCAATTCTCTGGTTTGTGGCTTATTAAGAAATGCAAATCCTTCTATTTCAATGTGTTCAGCCATTGCATTGCTCATTAGCACCCATGCCAAAGGGCATGAAAAGGAACAGAGTAAAATGAAATGCTAACCAACCTGGTGGAATATTATTTTTACTCTTGGTAATATGAGGGTTTAAGGGGTGGTAACCATTGATTAAAATTAAATTTGTAGAATTGCTACGATTGGACACATCCATATCATTCTGTCTCAGGAGATTTTTTTTCTTTTTTTTACATCTGTATTGGAGTATAATTGCTTTACAATGGTGTGTTAGTTTCACAAAGTGAATCAGTTATACATATACATATGTTCCCATATCTCTTCCCTCTTGCATCTCCTCCCCTCCCACCCTCCCTATCCCACCCCTCTAGGTGGTCACAAAGCACCGAGCTAATCTCCCTGTGCTATGCGGCTGCTTCCCACTAGCTATCTATTTTAAGTTTGGTAGTGTATATACGTCCATGCCTCTCTCTTGCTTTGTCACAGCTTACCCTTCCCCCTCCCCATATCCTCAAGTCCATTATCTAGTAGGTCTGTGTCTTTATTCCAGTCTTACCCCTATGTTCTTCATGACATTTTTTTTCTTAAATTCCACATATATGTGTTAGCATACGGTATTTGTCTTTCTCTTTCTGACTTACTTCACTCTGTATGACAGACTCTAGGTCCATCCACCTCATTACAAATAACTCAATTTCGTTTCTTTTTATGGCTGAGTAATATTCCATTGTATTTATGTGCCATATCTTCTTTATCCATTTATCCGATGATGGACACATAGGTTGTTTCCATCTCCTGGCTATTGTAAATAGAGCTGCAATGAACATTTTGGTACATGACTCTTTGAATTATGGTTTTCTCACAGTATATACCTAGAAGTGGGAGTGCTGGGTGATATGGCAGTTCTATATGTACTTTTTAAGGAACCTCCATACTGTTCTCCATAGTGGCTGTACCAATTCACGTTCCCACCAGCAGTGCAACAGTGTTCCCGTTTCTGCACACCCGCTCCAGCATTTATTGTTTCCAGATTTTTTGATGATGGGCATCCGGACTGGTGTGATATGATATCTCATTGTAGTTTTGATTTGCATTTCTCTAATGATTAATGATGTTGAGCATTCTTTCATGTGTTTGTTGGCAGTCTGTATATCATCTTTGGAGAAATGTCTATTTAGGGCTTCAGCCCATTTTTGGATTGGGTTGTTTGTTTTTTGGTAATTGAGTTGCATGAGCTACTTGTAAATTTTAGAGATTAATCATTTGTCAGTTGCTTCATTTGCAAATATTTTCTCCCATTCTGAGGGTTGTCTTTTGGTCTTATTTATGGTTTCCTTTGCTGTGCAAAAGCTTTGAAGTTTCATTAGCTCCTATTTGTTTATTTTCGTTTTTATTTCCATTTCTCTAGGAGGTGGGTCAAAAAGGATCTTGCTGTGATTTTTGTCATAGAGTGTTCTGCCTATGTTTTCCTCTAAGACTTTGATAGTCTCTGGCCTTACATTTAGGTCTTAATTAGGTCTTTAATCATTTAGGTCTTTAATCCATTTTGAGCTTATTTTTGTGTATGGTCTTAGGGAGTGATCTAATCTCATACTTGTACATGTACCTGTCCAGTTTTCCCAGCACCATTTACTGAAGAGGCTGTCCTTTCTCCACTGTATATTCTTGCCTCCTTTATCAATGAAAAGGTGACCGTATGTGCATGGGTTTATCTTTGGGCTTTCTATCCTGTTCCTTTGATCTATATGTCTGTGTTTGAGCCAGTATCATACTGTCTTGATTACTGTAGTTTTGTAGTATAGTCTGAAGTCAGGGAGCCTGATTCCTCCAGCTCTATTTTTCATTCTCAAGATTGCTTTGGCTCTTTGGAGTATTTTGTGTTTCAATACAAATTGTGAAATTTTTTGTTCTAGTTCTGTGCAATATGCAAGTGGTAGTTTGATAGGGATTGCGTTGAATCTGTAGATTGCTTTGGGTAGTAGAGTCATTTTCACAATGTTGATTCTTCCAGTCCAAGAACATGATATATATCTCCATCAATTTGTATCATCTTTAATTTCTTTCATCAGTGTCTTATAATTTTCTGCATACAGGTCTTTTGTCTCCTTAGGTAGGTTTATTCCTAGATATTTTATTCTTTTTGTTGCAATGGTAAATGGGAGTGTTTTCTTGATTTCACGTTCAGATTTTTCATCATTAGTGTATAGGAATGCCAGAAATTTCTATGCATTAATTTTGTATCCTCCTACTTTACCAACTTCATTGATTAGCTCTAGTAGTTTTCTGGTAGCATCTTTAGGATTCTCTATGTAGAGTATCATGTCATCTTCCACGAGTGACAGCAATACTTCTTCTTTTCCAATTTGGATTGTTTTTATTTCCTTTTCTTCTCTGATTGCTGTGGCTAAAACTTCCAAAAGTATGTTGAATAAGAGTGGTGAGTGTGGGCAACCTTGTCTTGTTCCTGATCTCAGTGGAAATGCTTTCAGTTTTTTACCACTGAGGATGATGTTGGCTGTGGGTTTTTCATACATGGCTTTTATTATGTTGATGAAAGTTTCCTCTGTGCCTATGTTCTGGAGGGTTTTTATCATAAATGGTGTTGAATTTTGTCGAAAGCTTTCTCTGCATCTATTGAGATGATCATATTGTTTTTCTCCTTCAATTTGTTAATATGGTGTATCATTTGCTTGATTTGCATGTATTGAAGAATCCTTGCATTATTGGAATAAACCCCACTTGATCATGGTGTATGATCTTTTTAAAGTGTTGTTGGATTCTGTTTGCTAGTATTTTTTTGCAGATTTTTGCATCTATGTTCATCAGTGATATGGGCCTGTAGTTTTCTTTCATTGTGACATCCTTGTCTGGTTTTTGTATCAGGGTGATAGTTGCCTCGTAGAATGAGTTTGGGAGTGTTCCTCCCTCTGGTATATTTTGGAAGAGTTCGAGAAGGATAGGTGTTAGCTCTTCTCTAAATGTTTGAAAGAATTTGGCAGTGAAGCCATCTGGTCCTGGGCTTTTGTTTGTTGGAAGATTTTTAATCACAGTTTCAATTTCAGTGCTTGGGATTGGTGTGTTCATATTTTCTATTTCTTCCTGATTTAGTCTTGGCAAGTTGTGCCTTTCTAAGGATTTGTCAATTTCTTCCAGGTTGTCCATTTTATTAGCATACAATTGCTTGCAGTAATCTCTCATGATCTTTTGTATTTCTGCAGTGTCAGTTGTTACTTCTCCCTTTTCATTTCTAATTATATTGATTTGAGTCTTCTCCCTTTTTTGCTTGATGAGTCTGGCTAATGGTTTATCAATTTCGTTTATCTTCTCAATGAACCAGCTTTTAGTTTTATTGATCTTTGCTATCATTTCCTCCATTTCTTTTTCATTTATTTCTGATCTGATCTTTATGATTTGATTTCTTCTGCTATCTTTGGGGTTTTTTTGTTCTTCTTTCTCTCATTGCTGTAGGTGCAAGGTTAGGTTGTTTATTTGAGATGTTTCATGTTTCTTAAGGTAGGATTGTATTGCTATAAACTTCCCTCTTAGAACTGCTTTTGCTGCATCCCATAGGTTTTTGGTCATCGTGTCTCCATTGTCATTTGTTTCTAGGTATTTTGTAATTTCCTCCTTGATTTCTTCAGTGATCACGTCGTTATTAAGTAGTGTATTGTTTTGCCTCCATGTGTTTGTAATTTTTACAGATCTTTTCCTGTAATTGATATCTAGTCTCATAGCATTGTGGTCAGAAAGATACTTGATACAATTTCAATTTTCTTAAATTTACCAAGGCTAGATTTGTGACCGAAGATTGATCTATCCTGGAGGATGTTCCATGAACACTTGAGAAAAATATGTATTCTGTTGGTTTTGGATGGAATGTCCTGTAAATATCAATTAAGTCCATCTTGTTTAATTTATCATTTAAAGCTTGTGTTTCCTTATTAATTTTCATTTTGGATGATCTGTCCATTGGAGAAAGTGGGGTGTTAAATCCCCCACTCTGAATGTGTTCCTGTCGATTTCCCCTTTTATGGCTGTTAGTATTTGCCTTATGTATTGAGGTGCTCCTATGTTGAGTGAATAAATATTTACAATTGTGATATCTTCTTCTTGGATCGATCCCTTGATCATTATGTAGTGTCCTTCTTTGTCTCTTCTAATAGTCTTTATTTTATAGTCTATATTGTCTCATATGAGAATTGCTACCTCAGTTTTCTTTTGGTTTCCATTTGCATGGAATACCTTTTTGCATCCCCTCACTTTCAGTCTGTATGTGTCTCTAGGTCTGAAGTGGACTGAAGTGGCCTGTAGATTGCATATATATGGGTCTTGTTTTTGTATCCATTCAGCCAGTCTCTGTGTTTTGGTGGGAGCATTTAATCCATTTACATTTAGGGTAATTATCGATATGTATGTTCCTATTTCCATTTTCTTTACTGTTTTGGGTTTGCTATTATATGTCTTTTCCTTCTCTTGTGTTTCTTGCCTAGAGAAGTTCCTTTAGCATTTGTTGTAAAGCTGGTTTGGTGGTGCTGAACTCTCTCAGCTTTTGCTTGTCTGTAAATGTTTTAATTTCTCCATCAAATCTGAATGAGATCCTTGCTGGGTAGAGTAATCTTGGTTGCAGGTTTTTCTCCTTCATCACTTTAAATATGTCCTGCCAGTCCCTTCTGGCTTGCAGAGTTTCTGCTGAAAGATCAGCTGTTAAGCTTATGGGGATTCCCTTGTGTGTTATTTTTCCCTTGCTGCTTTTAATATGTTTTCTTTGTATTTAATTTTTGACAGTTTGATTAATATGTGTCTTGGCATGTTTCTCCTTGGATTTATCCTGTATGAGACTCTCTGTGCTTCCCTGACTTGATTCACTATTTCCTGTCCCATATTAGGGAAGTTTTCAACTATAATCTCTTCAAATATTTTCTCAGTCCCTTTCTTTTTCTCTTCTTCTTCTGGAACCCCTATAATTCGAATGTTGGTGCGTTTAATGTTGTCCCAGAGGTCTCTGAGACTGTCCTCAGTTCTTTTCATTCTTTTTTCTTTATTCTGCTCTGCAGTAGTTATTTCCACTATTTTATCTTCCAGGTCACTTATCCGTTCTTCTGCCTCAGTTATTCTGCTATTGATCCCATCTAGAGTACTTTTAATTTCATTTATTGTGTTGTTCATCGTTGCTTGTTTCATCTTTAGTTCTTCTAGGTCCTTGTTAACTGATTCTTGCATTTTGTCCAATCTATTGTCCATTCTATCTCCAAGATTTCGGATCAACCTTACTATCATTATTCTGAATTCTCTTTCAGGTAGACTGCCTATTTCCTCTTCATTTGTTAGGTCTGGTGGGTTTTTATCTTGCTCCTTCATCTGCTGTGTGTTTTTCTGTCTTTTCATTTTGCTTATCTTACTGTGTTTGGGGTCTCCTTTTTTTTTTTTTTTTTTTTGCAGGCTGAAGGTTCGTAGTTCCTGTTGTTTTTTGAGTCTGTCCCCAGTGGCTAAGGTTGGTTCAGTGGGTTGTGTAGGCTTCCTGGTGGAGGGTACTAGTGCCTGTGTTCTGGTGTATGAGGCTGGATCTTGTCTTTCTGGTGGGCAGGTCCACGTCTGGTGGTGTGTTTTGGGGTGTCTGTAGACTTATTATGATTTTGGGCAGCCTCTCTGCTAATGGGTGGGGTTGTGTTCCTGTCTTGCTAGTTGTTTGGCATAGGATGTCCAGCACTGTAGCTTGCTGGTCGTTGAGTGAAGCTGGGTGCTGGTGTTGAGATGGAGATCTCTCGGAGATTTTTGCTGTTTGATATTATGTGCAGCTGGGAGGCCTCTTGTGGACCAGTGTCCTGAAGTTGGCTCTCCCACCTCAGAGGCACAGCACTGAGTCCTGGCTGCAGCACCAAGAGCCTTTCATCCACAGGGCTCCTTAATTTGGGATGATTCGTTGTCTATTCAGGTATTCCACAGATGCAGGGTATATCAAGTTGATTGTGGAGCTTTAATCCGCTGCTTCTGAGGCTGCTGGAAGAGATTTCCCTTTCTCTTCTTTGTTCTCACAGCTCCCAGGGGCTCAGCTTTGGATTTGGCCCCGCCTGTGCGTGTAGGTCGCCGGAGGGCGTCTGTTCTTTGCTCAGACAGGACGGGGTTAAAGGAGCCGCTGATTCGGAGGCTCTGGCTCACCCAGGCCGGGGGGTAGGGAGGGTCACAGAGTGCAGGGCGGGCCTGCAGCGGCAGAGGCCGGCGTGACGCTGCAGCCTGAGGCGCGCCGTGCGCTCTCCCGGGGGAGCCGTCCCCGGATCCCGGGACCCCGGCAGCGGCGGGCTGCACAGGCTCCCCGGAAGGGCGTGTGGCTAGTGACCTGCGCTCGCACACAGGCCTCCTGGCGGCAGCAGCAGCGGCCTTAGCGTCCCATGTCCGTCTCTGGGCTCTGCACTCTTAGCCGTGGCTCGCGCCCGTCTCCGGAGCTCTCCCAAGCAGCGTTCCCAATCCCCCCTCCTCGTGCACCAGGAAACAAAGAGGGACGTAAAAATCTCTTGCCTCTTCGGCAGGTCCAGACCCCTCCCCAGACTCTCTCCCGGCCAGCCGCGGCGCACCAACGCCCTGCAGGCTGTGTTCACGCCGCCAACCTCAGTCCTCTCCCGGCGCTCCATCCGAAACCGAAACCCGAGCCTCAGAGCCCAGAGCTCAGGGCTCAGCTTTGGATTTGGCCCCGCCTGTGCGTGTAGGTCGCCGGAGGGCGTCTGTTCTTCGCTCAGACAGGACGGGGTTAAAGGAGCAGCTGATTTGGCAGCTCTGGCTCACTCAGGCTGGGAGGAGAGAGTGTTATGGAGTGTGGGGCGAGCCTGTGGTGGCAGATTCCAGTGTGAAGTTGCACTAGCCTGATGCGCACCGTGCATTCTCCCGGGATAGTTGTCCCTGGATCACGGGACCCTGGCATTGGTAGACTATACAGGCTCCCGGGAGGGGAGGTGGGGATAGTGTCCTGTGCTCTCACACAGCCTTCTTGGTGGCTGCAGCAGCAGCCTCAGCTTCCCAGATCCGTCTCTGTGTTCCACGCTGATAGCCACAGCTTGTGCCTGTCTCTGGAGCTCCTTTAAGTGGTGCTCTTAATCCCCCTCTCTTTGTTTACCAGGAAACAAGAGGGAAGAAAAAGTCTCTAGCCTCTTAGGCAGGTCCAGACTTTTTCCTGGACTCCCTCCCAGCTAGCTCCCTTAAGGCTGTGTTCTCACCACCAGTCCTTTCCCTGGGATCTGACAGAAGCTCAAGCCTCAGCTCCCAGTCCCTGCCCGTCCCGGCGGGTGAGCAGACAAGCCTCTCGGGCGGGTGAGTGCTGGTCAGCACTGATCCTCTGTGCGGGAATATCTCCACTTTGCCCTCCACAACCCTGTGGCTGCGCTCTCCTCTGTGGCTCTGAAGCTTCCCCCTGCGCCACCTGCAGTCTCCACATGCGAAGGGGCTTCTAGTGTGTGGAAACCTTTCCTCTTTCACAGCTCCCTCCCACTGGTGCAGGTCCCATCCCTATTCTTTTTACTCTTTTTCTTCTTTTTTCTTTTGTCCTACCCATGTATGTGGGGAGTTTCTTGCCTTTTGGGAGGTCTGTGATCTTCTGCCAGCGTTCAGTGGGTGTTCTATAGGAGCAGTTCCACGTGTAGATGTATTTCTGATGTATTTGTGGGGAGGAAGGTGATCTCTGCATCTTACTCTTCCACCATCTTCCTAAATCCACCATTTTCTTAATTGTTTTGCATTTGTTTTTGTAGGGCTTTTCCTTCCTTGTGTATCCCGCCTAGAGAAGTTACATAAGCATATGTTTTAAAGCTGGTTTCGTGGTGCTGAATTCTCTTAACTTTTGCTTGTCTGTAATGGTTTAATTTCTTTGTGAATCTGAATGGGATCCTTACTAGATAGAGTAATCTGGGTTGTGGATTTTTCCCTTTCATCACTTTAATCATATCATGCCTCTCCCTTCTGCCTTGCAGAGTTTCTGCTGAAAGATCATCTGTTAACCTCTTGAGGATTCCCTTGTATGTTATTTGTTCCTTTTCATTTGCTGCTGTTAATATATTTTCTTTGTATTTAAATTTTGATAGTTTGATTAATATGTGTCTTCGCATGTTTCTCCTTAGGTTTATCCTCTATGAGACTCTGTGCACTTCCTGGACTTGAATGTCTATTTCCTTTCCCATGTTAGGGAAGTTTTAAACTATAATCTCTTCAAATATTTCCTCAGATCATTTCTTTTTCTCTTAATCTTCTGGGATCCCTATAATTCGACTGTTGGTGTGTTTAATGTCCCAGAAGTCTTGGACTGTCTTCAATTCTTTTCATTCTTTTTTCTTTATTCTGCTCTGTGACAGCTATTTCCACTATTTTGTCTTCCAGGTCACTTATCCATTCTTCTGCCTCAGTTATTCTGTTATTCATTCCTTCTAGAATGTTTTTAATTTCAATTATTGTGTTGTTCATCATTGTTTTTTTGCTCTTTAGTTCTTCTAGGTTCTTGTTAAACATTTCTTGTATTTTCACCATTCTATTTCCGAGATTTTGGATCGTGTTTACTATCATTACTCTGAATTATTTTTCAGAAAGACTGCCTATTTCCTCTTCATTTGTTTGGTCTGGTTGGTTTATACCTTGCTTCTTCATCTGCTGCATAATTCTCTGTCTTCTCATTTTGTTGAACTTACTGTGTTTGGGGTCTCCTTTTTGCAGGCTGCAGGTTCATAGTTCCCGTTGTTTTTGGTGTCTGTCCCCAGTGGCTAAAGTTGGTTCAGTGGGTTGTGTAGGCTTCCTTGTTGAGGGGACTAGTGCCTGTGTCTGGTGAATGAAGCTGCATCTTGTCTTTCTGGTGGGCAGGTCCACATCTGGTGGTGTGTTTTGGGGTGTCTGTGGACTTATGATTTTAGGCAGCCTCTCTGCTAATGGGTGTGGTTGTGTTCCTGTTTTGCTAGTTGTTTGGCATAGGGTGTCCAGTACTGTAGCTTGCTGGTCATGGAGTGAATCTGCGTGTTGGTGTTGAGATGGAGATCTCTGGAAGATTTTTGCCATTTAATATAATGTGGAGCTAGAAGGTCTCTTGTGGACCAGTGTGCTGAATTTGGCTCTCCCACTTCAGAAACACAGCACTGACTCCTGGCTGCAGCACCAAGAGCCTTTCATCCACATGGCTCAGAATAAAAGGGAGAAAAAGTAGAAAGAAAGAGAATCAAGGAAAATAAAATAAAGTAAGGTAAAATATAATAAAATTATTAAAATAAAAAAATAATTATTAAGGGCTTCTCTGGTAGCACAGTGGTTGAGAGTCCGCCTGCTGATGCGGGGGACATGGGTTCATGCCCTGGTCCAGGAGGATCCCACGTGCCACAGTGTGGCTGGGCCCGTGAGCCATGGCCCCTGAGCCTGCACGTCCGGAGCCTGTGTTCCTCATTGGGAGAGGCCACAGCAGTGAGAGGCCCGTGTACCACAAAAAGAAACACACCAAAAAACAAAACAAACAAAATAATAGTAATTATTAAGAAAAAAATTTTTAAAGTTAAAAAAAAAAAGGACAGATTGAACCCTAGGACAAATGGTGAAAGCAAAGCTATACAGACAAAATCTCACACAGAAGCATACACATACACACTCACAAAGAGAGGAAAAGGGCAAAAAATACTAAATTTTGCTGTCAAAGTCCACCTCCTCAATTTGGGATGATTCGTTGTCTATTCAGGTATTCCACAGATGCAGGATAGATAAAGTTGATTGTGGAGATTTAATCCACTGCTCCTGAGGCTGCTGGGAGAGATTTCTATTTCTCTTCTTTGTTCACACAGCTCCCGGGGTTCAGGTTTGGATTTGGCCCCGCCTCTGCATGTAGATCGCCGGAGGGCATATCTTCTTCACTCGGAAAGGACGGGGTTAAAGCAGCCGCTGATTCAGGGGCTCTGGCTCACTCAGGCCGGGGGGAGGGAGGGGTAGGGAGTGCGGGGCGAGCCTGCAGCGGCAGAGGCCAGCATGACGTTGCACCAGCCTGATGCGCACCGTGCGTTCTCCTGGGGAAGTTGTCCCTGGATCCCAGGACCCTGGCAGTGGCGGGTTGCACAGGCTCCCCGGAAGGGAGGTGTGGATAGTGACCTGTGCTTGCACACAGGCTTCTTGGTGGCGGCAGCAGCAGCCTTAGTGTCTCATGCCCATCTCTGGGGTCCACGCTGTTATCCGCGGCTCACGCCCGTCTCTGGAGCTCCTTTAAGCGGTGCTCTTAATCCCCTCTCCTCACGCACCAGGAAACAAAAGGGGAAGAAAGCACTTCCCCTCTCTGCCACCCACAGTCTCCGCCCGCGAAGGGGCTTCTAGTGTGTGGAAACCTTTCCTCCTTCATGGCTCCCTCCCACTGGTGCAGGTCCCATCCCTATCTTTTGTCTCTGTTTATTCTTTTGCCCTACCCAGGTACGTCAGGAGTTTCTTGCCTTTTGGGAGGTCTGAAGTTTTCTGCCAGAGTTCAGTAAGTGTTCTATAGGATTTTCCACATGTAGATGTATTTCTGATGTATCTGTGGGGAGGAAGGTGATCTCCGTGTCTTACTCTTCTGCCATCTTCCCCCTATCCCTCCTGCCTCAGGAGTTTTAAACATCTGATCCAATTATCAAAAAAGATCTAACAATAGACATCTTCTTAGGGTCTTAAATTTTAATCAAATTTTGAGTCAAGATACACCCCTGGAATGTATGAGTAAATGATTAAAGAATGAATGAAATTCAATAATCATGAAAAATATAAAAAGTAAGTTTCAAATTATCCCCAAATCTCTCTTAAATATAATATATACTCTTATATGTATGTATGTCTATATATCTATGCATGCTTATATATGTATGTCTGTAAAACACTGACCCTCACAGCTCAAACCGTACTTTCCAGAGGAAAGCATTGTGGACATCTTGGTTTTTATCCTTCCTATTTTTTCCCTATGGTTTTATAAGCAAAAAATTATATTCATTTGGCATCAATATCTATATAGGGATATTTAGCTATAGATATGCAAAAATATATGCTTTATTTACAAAAATGGGTTCATATTATAATTTTCCATTCTCATGAACACCTTTTCAGTATGACACATATAGCTCTACATCATTCTTTTATAATGACCACATAATATTCCATTGAATGGCTATATCATCCCTTTTTAATGAACATTTAAATTCTTCCCAGTTTTTGGTATGTTTTTGTTTAATTATCAAAAATACTTTAATAGCTATCCTTGCACATAAATATTTTTAGTTATCTATATTATTACTGCTTTTTCTATGAATGGAATCTTATAGATGAGACTGTTTGTTGATTGCATAATGTCTTTTGAATTTTAATAAATACTTCCCGTTTACCTTTCAAAGAATTTGTATCAATTTAAACTCACTCCCTGCCAAGAGTGTATGGAAGAACCCTGGCACTTGTGCTTTGCTAAGTTAGAAAACATTCCCTTTCTATCTCAGAGATTACACTGGTAGAGATATTATCTCTGTATGTGGAGTAATCAGTATATTTGTGTGTGTGTGTTCTATTGCATCCCCACATTTATATACTATACATGTTTGGTAATATTTTAAATGTGTTGGGAGTATGGACTATGTCTAACACTAATGGTGTAAACCCCATGGTGTCAAGCATTCTATACTGTCATGCATTCTGTGGACAACTCTGCAACTGTTTGCTTTGATGTTGAGAACAATATTCTGCCAGAGTTTGTGCCAACAGACAACATTAGTCATCCAGTCTGTTCCACAGGACTGAATTGTTTGTTGAAATAAGTCATTAACAGTAATAAAGCAATGTGAAACTAAGATAATTTTTCTTGAATTTTCCACTGCTAAATAAACACATACTCTGTCAAGACAACCAGTAAGCAGTATGAGACCTGCTGCTTATTTGTGTTCACAGGTGGCCGCTAAATCAATTAGCCTCTTCTACCCATGACAAGTTACTGATATTGACCCACTTTATAAAGCTACATGACATTAAATTGGTTTAAAAACATCTTTCATTCTGTATTTTATGTAGAAATTATCACAACTAATCCAGCTTTCTATGCCTCATTGTAATAAAAACAACTCGATTTAATAGCCTAACTTTCTCTGAGGTACCCAGAAGTCTTTTATCAATACTATCTCAGGGCTCACCATAACTTTGATCAATACACAATATGTGCTGATCTTGGAGAACTAATAAAGACTAAAAATGGACTTGATGTTATACTCATCTTTAAAATAAAGGCAGGGCTTCCCTGGTAGTGCAGTGGTTGAGAGTCCGCCTGCCGATGCAGGGGACACGGGTTCCTGACCGGGTCTGGGAAGATCCCACATGCTGCGGAGCAGCTAGGCCTGTGAGTCATGGTCGCTGAGCCTGCACATCTGGAGCCTGTTCTCTGCAACGGGAGAGGCCACAACAGTGAGAGGTCCACATATCTCAAAAATAAATAAATAAATAAATAAAATAAAGGCAAAACACTTATGAAGTTATTTATTATCTTTGTAGCAGCATCATTAAAAAATTTCATGTTAGACACAACTTTAATATCCAGAGGTTATTTATTGATTAAATAATGGCACAGGCTAAGAAAGAAATATTTTGCAGTCATTATTAGTAAAAAGTGATACATTGAAAGAGTGTCTTATGAAATTGAGACATTTTAGCTTACAAAAGGAGTATGTTGAAATAAAATATGTATAGTAGGATTTAGTTCTGTAGAACAAAATGTACTTAAATATCCATAAATACAACTATAGGTTAACAGTAGTTATTGTTGGGTTGTAAAGTTGTGGAAGATTTATATTTTCTTCTTTTAGTTTTTTCAAACATTCTAAAGTAAGTAATTCCAAATGTGTTTCTATAAGACATAAGGTGGAACATTTTAATCTTCAAATGAAAAGACACTGGAATGGGCTATCAAAGAAAGTTATAAAGTTTCCATCCTGGGGATTTTTGAAGATGATAATAGGCTTAGACCTATTTTTTTATCTGAGTGTGGATAACTTGGACTTGGTGTTTTACATGGGCTTTGGCACCAGACCTGGGTACAAATCCCAGCTCTGACATTTACAGCCTAAATTACTTTGGGCCAAATTTATCCCCAGTTTGAGCTACGCTTTTCTCATTTACTAAATAGGTTTAATAAAACCAGTCTTGCACAGTTTCTGTGGGAATTAAACAATAAAATCTAAGAAAAATCACTACTTAGCACATGCCTGGCACATATTAGGTATGGCAGAGATGGGATATCTATCAACCAAGCCTGTTTCCCTATCCTTAGGTACATAGCTAGTCTACATTTCTCAGCCTCAATTTCATTTAAGCGTAGTAACTTAACAGAGTTGTGGCCATTGTAATATAGGTGGATGTGTTGTATGCCAATTACAGTCCCACCTTATAAAAACCTCCTGAAAAATCCTCCACTCTCTCTGTATGTGTTAGATTGAAGGCAGTGCCACTTGTTGAAGGTTGCAGAGCCTCTAACAGCCTGGGTTTTTAAATTACTAAATCAGAAACATCCCACTTCCTTCACCCTAATGAATACTACAAGAACAATGAATTCTATTGTGTGAAGCCACTGGAATTCTTAAATTTATATTTTTATGTCATCTAGTGTTATCTTAACTAACAGAAAGTACCCAGTAACTGATAGCTATAATAACTACTAGCCTCTCTCCTAATTCTAAGATTTTCCTACTTACAATTGAGTTGAAATGCAAGGAAGTAGAGTGGGGGTAAGGGTCAAAATTAAAAAGACAGTTGATAGTAAGCCTGGAACATGATCTACGGTGGCTAACTCGTCACCTGATTCCCAAAATAGAAAGGAAAATCTCATACAGAAATGTGGTCTAGTGAAGCAAGTGCTTCAAAGAAGGTACATGATATCTTATCATATCCATCCTAAGATTAACACAAAAGTCTCTTACTCAAAGAAAAAGCTCACAAACCCATCTCCAAAAATATCTTCTAGGTGCTGCTATCCAGTTGAAATATGTGACCTTTTCCTTTCTGCAGATATAGAGTCAAACTCTTGCAAAATCAATGTATGTGTTGCCTTTGTCTAGAAGGAGTCGTAAGCTCAAAGGTCTGCCAAGCTGTGGTCATGAAAGATTCCCTAGACTCATCCCCAGAGCAAGACACCTTTCAGTGTTGAGGTAATTCCTGCACATGAGTAGTTTGTAAAGCCCTTTGGGATGCAAAGCCTTCTGTAATTGTCAGATGTTCTTTAGATTTTTAGGCAGGATGGCAGGATAAAAGTGGTTCTAATGCTACAAGTCTTGAAGGACATAGGCAATGCTCTGTAATGAAAATTGAAGTAAGCCATGCAAACCCTCTGGTACAGGCACTATAACAGAAGTTCAGCTTTTGATTATCCTTCCTGTAAAGTCTTAGTCTTATTTAGGCATAGAATCCATAGCTTAAGTTGGTATACAATGTTCAGATGTTGATAATTTCAGCTATTTTTAAAACCTGGTGGAAGTGTCTACTACTTCCAGACACTTGAAGTGAACACTTCAAATCCCCATAAGAATGATGTATGTAATTACATAACTGTGTAATAAGTGCAGTTGTGAGATGAAATGGAACAGCTTTCAGGAGAAAAGTTCAAGAATTTCAGTACGTAATTATACATTCTCAGTTCTGCAGTTCAAAAAGAGATATGACACAGACTTCCAATGATCCACACTAGAGAAAAAAAAAAGCCTCAAGCAATAGACTGATGCAGTGAGTGGTAACAAAAATATCTGAATGCTACACTGTGATTATCAAATTCTGTGCTTAATATGGGCACCAGCATCCCCAAACAGGGTCAAAAGTTTAAAGAGAACATTACAGAAAATTAGACACTAGAGAAAGTTGCAACTAACTAGGTCAGAAGTGTTCAGAGTGTCAAAAATCAGAATATCTGTAGAAGGGCAGAGAAATGTCACCAGCCTACGACAAGCAAGTGATGACTCCATAAAATTTCATTATTCTAAAATATGGGATTGTTGGGAGTAAGCAAGAAAATTGATTCCTGGTATTTAAAAAGTAAAAATAAAGATAACTTACCTGCCCTAGAGGTTTCCATAAAATTATACACTAAATAAATTAAAGCAATTACCAGGCCAGTAGCTGTGAAAATTGTGCTGAAGAAGGATCCCCTCTTTCAATACTTCTTCATTTTTTTCTACTATCTGTCAGGACTCTACCTTCTTGTTTTGAAGTCACTGCATACTGTCATTTGAAAATCCTGTTGTGATTTGTTTAAATGTACTTTTTAAAGTTTAGAATGAAAGGTACCCAATTATGCCTATATCTTTGTATTTCTCTACTTCTTGATTTAATAGTTCATTGCTTCAGGTTTAACTAAATATCACATCTTTGTTATTAAAAAAAGAAAGAACCCATTTTATAGAAAAAACTATTGCTTTCAAAGCATGTACGAAGTTCCTTCTTGCAGTATTTTGAATTTATAACTCCTCAAATAGACATATCTGATCATTTTGAAGGGGACTTATAGGAGAGAATTAGAAATATAAAAGATCATTTGGTCCGGGAAGCTTAATCCGCTGGTACTGATCAGACAAAAGGACTGCTGGGGTCTGTCAGTGGCCCAAATAAACAGCGGCTCTCTTCACTGCCTTAATTTATTTTAAAAGCTAATTTGAAAGCAAAACAGCTTTCTAGTATTCAATCTTAGAATCAGTCAGTTTGCCACCACCCCCAGTCATACCAGTGCCCCCACATGGGAGTGGAAGTGAATGCATTCACTTTGCAGTAAGGCAGACTACCTAGGGAAAGCAAAAGCTAAGTGGATCTTGCTCAATTTATTGTTTCCAAATTTACCATTAAATGTATCCAGCAGAGGAATGTGTGTGGGGACAAAGAGAAGCCCAGAGTGATATAGCTAGTAAAACTTCCTCCACATGGAAAAAACCATCAGAGTATAGAATAAGCATTCCCACCTTACAGTGTCCAAAAAAATTAAGCAGTCTTTGAAGAGTAGCCTTGACAATTCAAACATATAAACATCAATCTCCAACCACCCCTTGCTGCTGCCACCTGAGGTCACAGCACTGAAAATCAAAACTCAGTATCTTGATGTGTTTTAACTTCTAGACTTCAAAGAAAAGCCAGGTACAATTTTTGAAAAGACAAAGTTAGCAGATAGGTGACCTGGTTTGTGCTCCACTCACGATCCTGGAATACAATTCATTCAGATGGTTTACAAAAACATACTTTAATGAGGGTTCTATTTCTAAAGGTGTGGGCAGGGTGTCTTTGTCAGCTCAGACTGCTACAACAAAATTCCATAGATTGTGTGTACGGGTCTTCTATTTATGCATAATAAATTACCACAAACTTAGCAACTTAAAATGACATAAATTTATTACCTCACAGTTTCCATAGATCGGGAATACAGCAGGACATATCCTGAAATCAAGGTGTTGTCTAGGCTTTCTTATTTGGAGGATGTAGGGGGAAAGCCTCTACCATACTCATTCTCACTGTTGGCAGAATTTGGTTCCTAGTGACTGTAGGACTGTGGTCTACTTTTCTTTACTGGCTATCATTCACATTCCTTGCCATGTGATCCCCTTCATCTTCAAGGCATCAACATTGCACCAAATCCTTCTCATGCCTCAAATCTCTGACTTCTTCACTCTAAATTCTAGATCCAGTTGTAAGTGATTAACTCAGGCCCATCTAAATCATCTCCCGATCTTAAGCAGAACTAGTTGTGGATCTTAATTACATCTGAAAAATCCTTTTTACCACATAATGTAACATAAGGAAGAGAATGATATCTCATTATATTCACAGATTCCACCCACACTGAAGAGGAGGAGATTATACAGGGTGTGTACACCAGAGAGCAGAAATTTGGGGAGTCATATAACAATCCTGTGTACCACAGTATGAAAGATCAATAAATTCTTATCAGTTACCCTAATTCCTTCCTTAATTCTGAATTTTCCTGTCCTTCAGCCTCCAGGAAAACAAAACATATTAGCTGATCATCGCCTTTAAAATGCACCCTCCTGTTCTTGCAAACTTATTAAATTATAACTCAAAACTTTTGAATGTATGATTAAATAATTTCAACTCCTGTAACCTCTTTCCATATGCCTGCTTTCAAATACATTCATATTACAATTTATCTCCTCTCAATCTTCTTCAGTTTTCTCATATGTCTCTCACATTGGGAATCAAGGTTTGTTCTTAAAATCACTTATATAAGTGCAAGCCTTCTTGACCAATTGATTCTTGTTCTAATGGTTGTTTTAGTCCTTTAAAAAGGAGGATATAGGCATTGAAAACTTAAATTGAATAATTAAGGAAACTCATTTTTTATCAAGTAACTGAAAATGTTGATGAAATACAATTACTGTGGCAGAGAGACTGAAAAAGTAAACATGTGACAGCACTAGGAATCAAGAGCTTTGCAAATTACCTTTCATGGTGCCACTGAGTCACCAAGTGATGCTGGAGAATGTCTGAGACCTTTGTTCATCTCAATTGCTTCATCTCTGCAACTGGTTTTCATGATTTCCTATTCTTGCTAACACTTATTTTTTTAAAAATTTTTATTAGAGTATAGTTGATTTACAGTGTTGTATTAGTTTCAGGTGTACGGTGAAGTGAATCAGTTATACATATACATAACAATTCTTGAGGATAAGAGAAAAAAATCTATGGATAAGTGCATCAAACTCTTATGTTTTTAACTAAAATTGAATAATCAGTTTAAATCGCTTAAGGTAACAATTTAATTATAGTGAAAACTGATCTGAGAATAGTTTCTCTTCTTCTGCCTCAATTAATGATTGATAGATTTAAACTGTTGGCTCCCTGGGATCTGTAAATTAGGGTTCAGGTGGAAAAAAATTAAATTTCTCCAGAAAGCATCATCTAATCCAACTGCCAATGATTATATTCTTCTTGATAATTTTAGTTGACAGTCCATAACACACCACCCCCTGTGAGGGAAGGCATGTCAAACACTATCTTACTACTTTGGCTGAAATTTCTGTTATTCTACAAGATTTACATTCATGCCTTGAGGTGTTCCAAAGAGAAAACCTTCATACAAAATATTTTCAATGTTTTCTTTTTTAATTTGTTAAAAGATTAGCTTTTGTTGTGGAACATAGGGTGTCACAATTAAAACCAATCCTAGTTGCGGTTTCCAGGCTACGTTTAAATATTGAATTATCTGGGCCAAAAAAGTCCTTACTCAATGTGCAGTATGGAAAACGTGCAGCAATTCTTGCTTGGGAGATTATTATATAAAGAGTAAGACAGTGTATAAATATGGTATAACATTTCAAACAAAAGTGTTCTGAGTTGCTTTTCTAACGAAGGCAAAAGAAAGAATAGATAATGAGAAACAGAGTCATTAAACTCTGAATCATTTGTTCAAATCCAAACCAAATCAGTAGTGACCAGAAGCATTTACTAAGTGATAATGTGTTTTGACCTATGAGAAATGAGCCTGTCCAGTTCCTAATCTACATCCATTGGCACTGTTTTTGGAATGAATGGGCAGATACTTAACATCCTCCTCACCTCTAGGGGTTGACTTTTTTCGATGGGGTTATGGCCGATTGATATGACAGTGGAGAATATTGCATGCAGATGCATCTGTGTGACTGTCTATGAGCAGTTGACCCATAGCCAAAATTTCAGTTGACCCAGGGTCATCTAAAAAGGTTGATTAAATTAGTGCACTTAGTTATGAATAATGCATGATTTCCTTTCCCAACTGAGTTGAAGAAAACTTTACAGAGGGACAGAAGGGAAAGACAATAAATGCTAATCAATGTTTTATCAGCTACCTGTGGGTGACTAAGAATTATTAAAGTTCCACTCAATTATAGAAAAAACTGCAATACTGTGACTCCAACTGTTAACTTTCATTAGAGGCAAGAACAATTAGACTTGTACATATATAGATACAAAGGAAAAGGTACTTGTTTCCGATATACTGAAAAGTACACACACACACATACACACACATCAGGTAGGGATTAAAATTCATTCTGTGGGAGGCTACTACTAACAGATTTTAACTCCAGTTTCTATCAATCTTCAGGCCATCTTGAAAGAATTAAACCAGAACAGTGCACTGGATGCACCCCTCTCTCTCCTTTCCCCAGCAGAGAAATCCCTGCCAAAGAGATTTTTCTTGGTGCTGAGCTATATTGACTTGGGGGATGAGAAGACACAGGCAAAAGTAAAATTGCTCTTCGTATACATTTCAATGTGGCCCTTCTCTGTCCTGTGATCTTCTGGGGTTCTCCCAGAGGTATTCTAGTCCAAATATAGTTGTTAACAGAATTTCTGTGGGGGTATAAGGACCAGGGTGTAGAAAAATCGAAACCTTGTACACTGTAAAATTAAGGAATGTAAATTAGTGTTGCCACTATGGAAAACAGTTCAACAAAAAATTAAAAATAGGAAATTCCCTGGCAGTCCAGTGGTTAGGACTCCATGCTTTCACCGCTGAGGGCCCTAATTCAATCCCAAGTCAGAGAAATAAGATCCCGCAAGCCACGCGGTGGGCCGAAAAAAAAAGAAAAAAGAAAAAAAATTAAAAATAGAACTACTTCGTGTTCCATCAATCCTGAATCTTGAATATATATCCAAAATAAATGAAATCAGGGTCTTAAAGGGAACTCTGCACTCCCATGTTCATTGCAGCTTTATTCACAATAGCCAAGATATGGACATAACCCACATGTTCATGGACAGACAAATGGATCAAGAAGATGCTGTATATACATGCAATGGAATAGTATAGGGCCTCAAAATAGGAGGAACTCCTACTATTTGCAACATGGATGGATCTAGAAAACATTATGCTAAATGAAATAAGCCAGTCACTGAAGGACAATTGCTATATGATTCTACTTATATGAGCTATCTAAAATAATCAAACTGATAGAAGTATAGAATAGAATGGTGATTTCCAGGGGATGGGAGGAAGAGGGAATAGAGAGTTACTTTTCAATGAGTAGGAAGTTAAATTTGTATAAGATGAATAAGTTTTAGAGATCTGCTTTACAACATAGTGTCCATAATTTAACTATAGAGTGTTGTGCACTTAATAATTTGTTAAGGGGTTAGATCTCATGTTAACTGTTCTTGCCACACACAAAAAAGCAAAGGGACACAAGGAAACTTTTGGAGGTGATGGATATGTTTATTACCTTGATTGTGATGATGGTATCCTGGGTATACACCTATGTTCAAACTCATCAAATTATGCACATTAAATATGTGAATTTTTAAAAAACGGAATATTGCAGAATTATCGCATTTGATGCTCCTCCTCTTTTAAGTAGACGAGCACACTTAAAGACAATAATGTGGGTATTAAGTAGATGAATTTGTCAACCTCTGAAAGACAAAAAGCCAAGACTGAAAACTGCATTTCTTTTGGCTGAACTTAGGCAGGGCATGTAATCTCCAGTTTATCACAGGCTCCACTGCTCCCTATTATCCTGCACCAGGCTTCCCACATGCAAAGTATATGTCTGGCCATTAAGGCTTTTAGCTTGCATTCCTAGAAATAAAAGTGTCTCATACTTTCTTGTCACACACTGACTGTGTTCCTTCTTGCTCTTATTTGGAACCCTTGCATACATTCCATGGATATGGCTCCAGACATTGCCTGAGTTTCAAACCTGACTTTTTCAGTTACTAACTACATGATCTACTAACTACAAGAGACTCAAAACTTATGAGCCTCAGTTTCCCTGACTATAAAATGAGAATGGAGATAATGTTAATACCTAACTCATAGGTTGTTGTAAGAATTAAAGTGTAGTTGAGATAGTGCCTGGAACAGAGTGAGCACTGTATAAATGTTTGTTATTATTTTTCTGTTAAGGAAGAAGTAGGGTGCTGGTGAACTGCCTGGATGCCAGAAGGTTGTGATGTAGGAGGACAGAGGAAGCCAAAAGAGAATAAGTCTTGATCTGATTAATTGTATGTGGGTCAAAAATGAATACCAGTACCAATGAACATGAGGTCAGACAAGTGTTTCTGTTAAATGAAGACATTAAATCGTATTTCAGATTCCTTGAGCCTTTTATAAGATTTTAAGAGAGACGGATTCTCCCACTGAAGGCAGCTTTTTATCCATTTCATTGTCAGCATAAATGATATCACTCATCTGAATGTACTCATGAGACCTATCTGACAGTTTTGTCTCCAGAAGAAATTGTTTTTTTTTATTACATGTGTTTTTATCATATAAATTTTCTTGCTATTGGGAATCAAGACATGTCCAAAAACAATCTAATTTTTGAGTTTTACTTTTAATGGAAGTTTTAATGTCAATAAGTTATCAAAGAATACAGAGCAGTTTAGAAACCTATTTCAGAGTGACTGAGAAAATATTCATCCATGTCAGCAATATTCCAATGTTCTTTGTATGAGACATATATGGAAATGGTTGCAGTAGCTTACAATAGTGATTTCCCAAACTAGTGAAAAGAAGTCATCATGAATTATAGTGACACTGTTTAAAAAAGAGATAGAGCCATAAAGTGAAATAAGTCAGACAGACAAATACAGTATATCACTTATATGTGGAATCTAAAAGATACGACAAACTAGTGAGTGAATATAATAAAAAGAGAAGCAGACTCACAGATATAGAAAACAAACTAGTGGTTTGTTTTCCTAGAAGGAAAGGGAGGAGAGGCCATATAGGAGTAGGGGATTAAGAGGTAAAAATTATTATGTATAAAATAAGTTACAAGGATATATTGTACAACACAGGAAATATAGCCAATATTTTATAATAACTATAAATGGAACATAACCCTTAAAAATTGTAAATCACTCTATTGTACACTGGTAACATACAATATTGTACATCAAGTATACTTCAATTTTAAAAAAGAGATAGAGCGTGAGATAGTAAGCTATCAAATTTCTAAATATGATGTGTGGTCTCCTCCACTTTGGTAAAGGAGGATGCTATATCAGTCAGCATGAGCTAGGTTATGATGAGGGAGCAAACAACATCAAAGTTATGTGGCTTGACACAATAAATGTTTTATTTCTTGCTTATGCTACAGGTCCAGCACAGGTCAGATGAAGGCGTTGCTTTTTGTAGTCACTCGGGACCCCAGTGACAGAGAGTCTATCTCAACAGAGTGGAAAATCATGTACTAGCTACTAAGGTTTCTGCTTTGAAAAAATGCATGTCAATTCAGCTTACATTTCATTAGTTGCAATCAGTCACATGGCCATGCTTAACTTCAAGAGGACTGGGAAGTGCAATATTACCATGTGCTGAGAATGATGAGATCTAGAATATTTATGAACAGTCCTAATTACTACCACAGATGCTCATCAAATTTACAGGAAAATCAGAAGTCTGTGTCAGATTGCAGCATTTTTAGAAAAATTAGGTCTGATTGCTTTTGCTTCAATACCCTTTCTTATCCTGTGTTCCCAGAAAGTAAACTCCAATGCAAAAGTTTTGTGTTACTAAAGTTTTAGAAAGTGCAAATTCTAGGTAGCCAAGATGAGGGAAAATGGAAATGAGGTAGAAGAATAAGAGTAAATATGAGAGAATGCATTAGTATATGTTTGCTAATGGGTATCAAGCCCAACAGATTACTTAATCTTTTGGTACCATCTTCTGAGAAGTCATATAAATTATTGCACCACAGGACTATGTAGCAGAGAAAGGATGAAGAATTTTATGCACTGGCTCCCATCTCCCATTGACCTAATTTTATTCCAAGTGTCATTTAATCCCTAGCACTATCGCTTGTGTACACATAGCCACTGATCAGGACCTGTGGCACCTCATGCCTCACCCATAATGCAGAATTCCTGGAGCAGAATTTTAGAGGTAAGTGATCCGAGCATGAGATAAAGTGTTTGGTTGTGTCAGCATGAAGTTGAGTGGTTCTCCCTTCAACTTGGTCATCAAAGCAGTGGCTAGGGTAGAACAAGTGGCCATAGACCCAGTAGATAAATGATACCAAGATGATGTAATGTGGCACCTAAGAGGTTTCTAAAACAGCATTCAACCCTCCCCAAAAGGACACAACTCTCTTGAAAACTGTGATTTCTCAATCAAAAGTCAAACACCATAGTTTTCATATTTGGCCCAAATAATTGACCCTGAGAGAAAGGTTAGAGAAAACAAACAAGAAAGTGCTTAACTTGCTAGAGTGTCTCGAATAGTAAACTGTTAAACTTCCCCAACATTCAATAAATATTTACAAATTAATAAATATTTGAAATGAATAATGGTTGCAAGACACTCATTTTTCTAAAAAGAAGCTCAACCTGTCATTTTTGGTAGGTAAAAAATAAAGTAAAATATTAATATGTCTGAATCATTTTATTTTTTAACATCTTTACTGGAGTATAATTGCTTTCCAATGTGTCAGTTTCTGCTTTATAAAAAAAGTGAATCAGCTATATGTATACATACATCCACATATGCCCTCCCTCTTGAGCCTCCCTCCCACACTCCATATCCCACCCTTCTAGGTGGTCATAAAGCACAGAGCTGATCTCCCTGTGCTATGCTGCCACTTCCACAAGCTATCCATTTTAGAATTAGTAGTGTATATATGTCAATGCTACTCTCCCACTTCATCCCAGCTTACCCTTCCCTCTCCCCATGTCTTCAAGTCCATTCTTTACGTCTGTGTCTTTATTCCTGTCCTGCCCCTAGGTTCGTCAGAACCTTCTTTTTTCTAGATTCCATGTATATGTGTTAGCATACAGTATTTCTTTTTCTCTTTCTGACTTACTTCACTCTGTATGACAGACTCCAAGTCCATCCATCTCACTAAAAATAATTGAATTTCATTATTTATGGCTGAGTAATATTCCATTGTGTATATGTGCCACATCTCCTTTATCCTTTCATCTGTCGATGGACAATTAGGTTGCTTCCATGTCCTGGCTATTGTAAATAGTGCTGTAGTGAACATTGTGGTACATGACTCTTTTTGAATTATGGTTTTGTCAGGGTATATGCCCAGTAGTGGGATGGCTAGGTCATATGGTAGTTCTATTTTTAGTTTTTTAAGGAAACTATATACTGTTCTAAATAGTGGCTATATCAATTTACATTCCCACAAACATTGCAAGAGGATTCCCTTTTCTCCACACCCTCTCCAGCATTTATTGCTTATAGATTTTTTGATGATGGCCATTCGGACCATTGTGAGGTGATTCCTCATTGTGGTTTTCAATCGAATTTCTCTAATGATTAGCGATGTTGAGCATTATTTCATGTATTTCTTGGCAATCTGTCTGTCTTCACTGGAGAAATGTTTATTTAGGTCTGCCTCCCATTTTTGGAATAGTTGTTTGTTTTTTTGATATTGAGCTGCATGAGCTTCTTGTAAATTTTGGAGATTAATCCTTTGTCAATTGCTTCATTTGCAAATATTTTCTCCCATTCTGAGAGGCTGTCTTTTGATCTTGTTTATGGTTACCTTTGCTGTGTAAAAGCTTTTAAGTTTCATTAGGTCCCATTTTGTTTATTTTTTTTTATTTCCGTTTCTCTAGGAGGTGGGTCAAAAAGGATCTTGCTGTGATTTATGTCATAGAGTGTTCTGTCTATGTTTTCCTCTAAGAGTTTGATAGTGTCTGGCCTTACATTTAGGTTTTTAATCCATTTTGAGTTTATTTTTGTGCATGGTGTTAGGAAGTGTTCTAATTTCATTCTTTTTGTTTGTTTGTTTTTTTTGTTTTGTTTTGTTTTGTTTTTTTGCGGTACGCAGGCCTCTCACTGTTGTGGCCTCTCCCATTGCAGAGCACAGGCTCCAGACGTGCAGGTTCAGCGGCCCAGCCGCTCCACGGCATGTGGGATCTTCCCGGACCGGGAAATGAACCCATGTCCCCCGCATTAGCAGGTGGACTTTCAACCACTGCACCACCAAGGAAGCCCCTAATTTCATTCTTTTATATGTAGTTGTCCAGTTTTCCCAGCACCACTTATTGAAAAGGTTGCTTTTCTCCATTGTATATTCTTGCCTCCTTTGTCAAAGTTAAGGTGACCATATGTGCACGGGTTTATCTGTGGGCTTTCTATCCTGTTCCATTGATCTATATTTCTGTTTTTGTGCCAGGACAATACTGTCTTGATTACTGTAGCTTTGTAGTATAGTCTGAGGTGATGGAGCCTGATTCTTCCAGCTCCATTTTTCTTTCTCATTATTGCTTTGGCTATTTGGAATCTTTCGTGTTTCCATACAAATTGTAAAATTTTCTGTCCTAGCTCTGTGAATAATGCGATTGGTAGCTTGATGGGGATTGCATTGAATCTGTAGATTGCTTTGTGTGGTATAGTCATTTTCAGAATATTGATTCTTCCAATCCAAGAACATGGTATATCTCTCCATCTGTTGTGTCATCTTTAGTTTCTTTCATCAGTGTCTAATAGTTTTCTACATAAAGGTCTTTTGTCTCCTTAGCTAGGCTTATTCCTAGGTATTTTATTCTTTTACTTGCAATGGTAAATGGGAGTTTTTCCTTAATTTCTGTTTCAGATTTTTCATTTTTTTGTCTACAGGAATGCAAGAGATTTCTGTGCATTAATTTTGTACCCTGTGACTTTACCAGATTCATTGAATTAGCTCTAATAGTTTTCTGGTAGCATCTTTAGGATTCTCTATGTATAGTATCATGTCATCTGCAAACAGTGAAAGTTTTATTTCTTTTCTGATTGGGATTCTTCTGCCTCTTTTTCTTCTCTGATTGCTGTGGCTAAAACTTCCAAAACTACATTGAATAAGAGTGTACATCCTTGTCTTGTTCCTGATCTTAGTGGAAGTGGTTTCAGTTTTTCGCCATTGAGAATAATGTTGGCTGTGGGTTTGTCATATATGGCCTTTATTACGTTGAGGTAAATTCTGTCTCTGCCCACTTTCTGGAGAGTTTTTATCATAAATGTGTGTTGAATTTTGTCAAAAGCTTTTTCTGCATTTATTCAGATTGCCATATAGTTTTTATCTTTCGCTTTGTTAATATGGTGTATCACATTGATTGATTTGCATATATTGAAGAATCCTTGCATTCCTGGGATAAACCCCACTTGATCATGGTGTATGATCCTTTTAACGTGCTGTTGGATTCTGTTTGCTAGTATTTTGTTCAAGATTTTTGCATCTATGTTCATCAGTGATATTGGCCTGTAGTTTTCTTTCTTTGTGACACCTTTCTCTGGTTTTGGTATCACGGTGATGGTGGACTTGTCGAATGGGTTTGGGAGCATTCCTCCCTCTGCTATAGTTTGGAAGAGTTTGTGAAGGATAGGTGTTAGCTGTTCTCTAAATGTTTGATAGAATTCACCTGTGAAGCCATCTGGTCCTGGGTTTTTGTGTGATGGAAAATTTTTGTTCACAGTTTCAATTTCAGTGCTCGCAATTGGTCTGTTCATATTTTTATTTCTTCCTGGTTCAGTCTTGGAATGTTGTGCTTTTCTATGAATTTCTCCATTTTTTCCAGGTTGTCCATGTTATTGGCATATAGTTGCTTTTAGTAGTCTCTCATGATCCTTTGTATTTCTGCAGTGTCAGTTGTTATTTCTCCTTTTACATTTCTAATTCTGTTGATTTGAGTCTTCTCCCTTATTTTATTGATGAGCCTGGCTAATGATTTATCAATTTTATTCATCTTCTCAAAGAACCAGCTTTTAGTTTTATTGATCTTTGCTCTTTATTGTTTCCTTAATTTCTTTTTCATTTATTTCTGATCTGATCTTTATGATTTCTTTCCTTCTGCTAACTTTGTTTTTTTTATTTTTTCTTCTTTCTCTAATTGCTTGAGGTGTAAGTTTCAGTTATTTATTTGAGATTTTTCTTGTATTTTGAGGTAGGAATGTATTGCATTAAACTTTCCTCTTAGAACTTCTTTTGCTGCAGCCCATAAGTTTTGGGTCATCCAGTTTTCATTGTCATTTTTTTCTATGAATTTTTTTATTTCCTCTTTGATTTCTTTAGTGATCTCTTGGCTATTTAGTAGTGTATTGTTTAGCCTCCTTGTGTTTGTATTTTTTACAATTTTTTTCTGAATCATTTTAATAACTCTCATTTCCCACAGTCAGTGGGGAAAAAGGAAAAAATCCCAAAGGAGGAGTTTCACAATGTGGAGAAGTGAAAAGGACATAACATGGAAGTAATGATATACTAATATGTGTGCATATTAGTGATGATAGCAAATGGGTTCAGAACTACCTCATAGGTTTCCACTCCATCTTCAAGTTTTGCTATTTTGTAAAAAGCTATTTTCTAAAATGATAGTATCTTTGAATCTCTTCATAGACTTTTCTCAGCTTAAGTGTTTAAAATTTCATATGACTGTAACCTAACTCAATATCCCTTTATCTAAATAGGTATGAACAGTTTTTAATGTATAAAGGAACAATTTCTTCTTAAAACTGGCAAATATTTTTACTTGTTAAAGGAAAAAAACATCCTGTTTTCCTCTTTCCTATGATTTAACAGCTGGTAGACAAAGAAAGGGAGAATAATAAATTTTAATTATACCTTTCAAACCCAACACATTTGAAACTATTCAGCAACGACATGAGAGATTTCTCAGCATTAACTTGTAGGTGGTTAAGAAATGCTAGTTCTCGTTCTTGAAGTTGAGATGGCCAGACTTGTACAATTCACCATAATAAAAGTTACAAATTTTCAACACTTTATAATGATTATTTTCTTCAGGGTCTTAGTGTCTCTGTTTTTGTTTTCCACTTTCTCTTTTCCATACTTAAGACTGGCCCAATAAAGAAAGCAACACTGTAAATCATCACACAGCTTTTCTCCTCCAATTACATTAATAACAGATGCCAAAATAGAGCACACACCAAGTAAGGATATAAGATTATAATATCTTCTACTGTAGACAGGGAGTCAGGGAGAACAAAAATGAGAGAAAGTTTGATGGTATAAATAGTCTTTTAAAATTCATTCCTTGGGTTTGAGAGAAAAAAAATTATTGCATTTGTGGACTAATAGAACAGAATTGAAAGCCCAGAAATAAACATATACAGACATGGTCAATTAATATTTGATAAAAGAGCCAAGAATACTCAATGGGGACTGATAGTCTTTTCAATAAAAATGTTGGGAAAACTGGATAACCACATGCAAAAGAATGAAATTGGAACATTATCTTACATGACTCACAAAAGTTAACTCAAAATGGATTAAAGACTTAAATGTGAGAACTGAAACTGTAAAACTCCTAGAAGAAAAATTAAGAAGCAGGGGGTGCCTTCAACATGGCAGAGGGGTAAGATGTGTAGATCACCTTCCTCCCCACAAATACATAAAAACTGCATCTACATGTGGAACAACGCCTACAGAACACCTACTGTATGCTGGCAGAAGATCTCCGACTTCCCCAAAGGCAAGAAACTCCCCACATACCTGGGTAGGGCAAAAGATAAAAAAGAAAAACAGAGTCAAAATAATAGGGATGGGACGTGCACCTTGGGGAGGGAGCTGTGAAGGAGGAAATGTTTCCACAGACAAGGAAGTCCCTTCACTGGCAGAGATGGGGGGCAGGTGGTGGGGGGAAGCTTCAGAACCATGGAGGAGTGCATAGCAACAGGGGTGCAGAGGGCAAAGCAGAGAGATTCCCACACAGAGGATCACTGCCAACCATCACTCCCCAGCCTGAGAGGCTTGTCTGATGACCCACTGGGGTGGGTGGGGCCTGGGAGCTGAGGCTCTGGTTTCGGAGTTCAAATCCCAGGGAAAGGACTGGGGTTGGCTACATGAACACAGTCTGAAGGGGGTTAGTGAGCCACAGCTAGCTGGGAGGGAGTCCAGAAAAATATCTGGACCTGCCTAAGAGGCAAGAGACCATTGTTTCGGGGTGTGTGAGGAGAGTGGATTCGGAGCACTACCTAAATGAGCTCCAGAGACAGGCGTGAGCCATGGCTATCAGTGCAGACCCCAAAGATGGGTATGAGATTCTAACGCTGCTAATACAGCCACCAAGAAGCCTGTGTGCAAGCACAGGTCACTATCTACACCTCCTCTTTCAGAAGCCTGTGCAGCCTTCCACTGCCAGGATCCCATGATTTTCTCACCCCAGGAGAACACGGTGTGACTCAGGCTGTTGCTATGCCATGCCAACCTCTGCCCCTGCAGGCTCAGCCCCGCATTCCATACCCCTCCTTCCCCCCAGCCTGAGTGAGTCAGAGACCCCCTAATCAGCCACTCCATTAACCACATCCTGTCTAGGGGGGAACAGATGACCTCAGGTGACCTACACACAGAGGAGGGACCAAATTCAAAACTGTACCCCAGGAGCTGTGTGAAAAAAAAAAGAGAAAGGGAAATTTCTCCCAGCAGCCTCAGGAGCAGCGAATTAAATCTCCACAATCAACTTCATGTACCCTTCATCTCTAGAATACTTGAAGAGACAACATATCATCCAAAAATTGAGGCAGTGGACTATGGGAGAAACTTAGACTTGGGGTGGCTTTCTGCATCTAATTTGTTTCTGGTATTATGTTTATCTTAGTTTAGTATTTGGAGCTTATTATCATTGGTAGATTTCCTTATTGATTTGGTTGCTCTCTTCCTTTTTTAATTATATATATATAGATATTTTTTCCCTTTTCCTCTTTTTGTAAGTGTGTATGTTTCTTTGTGTGATTTTGTCTGTATAGCTTTGCTTTTGCCATTTGTCCTAGGGTTCTGGCTGTCTATTTTTTGTGGTTTTCTTTGTTTTGTTTTTAGAGCTTGTTATCATTGGAGGATTTGTTTTTTGGTTTTGTTGCTCTCTTGTTTCTTTCTTTCTTTATAATTATTTTATTTTTCATATATTTTCTATTTAAATAACTTTATCTTATTTTATTCTCTCTTTCTTTCTTTTTATTTCACCCTGTTCTTCTGAGCTGAGTGGCTGACAGTGTCTTGCTGCTCTGGCTGGGTGACAGGCCTGAGACACTGAGGTGGGAGAGCTGAGTTCAGGTCATTGGCCCACCAAAGACCTCCTAGACCCCTGTAATATCAAATGGGGAAAGTTCTCCCAGAGATCTCTATCTCAATGCTAAGACCCAACTCCACTCAACAACCAGCAAGCTACAGTGATGGACACCTTATGTCAAACAACTAGCAAGACAGGAACACAAAATCACCCATTAGCAGAGAGGCTGCCTAAAATCATAATAAGTTCACAGACATCATAAAACATACCACCGGTCATGGTACTGCCCACCAAAAGACAAAATCCAGCTTAAACCACCAGAACATAGGCTCCAGTCTCCTCCATGAAGAAGCCTACACAACCCACTGAACCAAACTTACAGACTGGGAGCAGACAAAAAAACCCAGGAACTACGAACTTGTGGTCTGTGAAATGGAGAGCCAAAACACAGTAAGTTAAGAAAATGAGAAGACAGAGAAATATGCAGCAGATGAAGGAGCAAGGTAAAGACACACCAAACCAAATAAATGAAGAGGAAATAGGCAGTCTGCCTGAAAAAGAATTCAGAGTAATGATAGTAAAGATGATCCAAAATCTTGGAAAAAGAATGGAAAAATACAAGAAACGTTTAACACAGACCTAGAAAAACTAAAGAGCAAACAAAAATGATGAACAAGAAAATAAATGATATTAAAAATTCTCTAGGGGCTTACCTGGTGGTGCAGTGGTTGGGAATCTGCCTGCTAATGCAGGGGACACGGGTTTGAGCCCTAGTCTGGGAATATCCCACATGCTGCAGAGCAACTAGGCCCGTGAACCACAACTACTGAGCCTGCGCGTCTGGAGCCTGTGCTCTGCAACAAGAGAAGCCACGATAGTGAGAGGCCCGCACACCATGATGAAGAGTGTCTCCCACTTGCCACAACTAGAGAAAGCCCTCGCAAAGTAACGAAGACCCAAAACAGCAAAAATAAATAAATTAATTAATAAACTCCTACCCCTAAAATCTGAAAAAAATTAAAATTCTCTAGAAGGAATCAGTAGCACAATAACTGAGGCAGAAGAACGGATAAGTGACCTGGAAGATAAAATAGTGGAAATAACTACCACAGAACAGAATAAAGAAAAAAGAAAGAAAAGAAATGAGGACAATATCAGAGACCTCTGGGACAATATTAAAAGTATCAACATTCGAATTATATGGGTTCCAGAAGAAGAAGAGAAATAAAAAGGGACTGAAAATATTTGAAGAGACTATAGTTGAAAAGTTCCCTAATATGGGTAAGGAAATAGTCAATCAAGTCCAGGAAGCAGAGAGAGGCCCATACAGGATAAATTCAAGGAGAAACACACCAAGACACATATTAATCAAACTATCAAATATTAAATACGAAGAAAAAATATCAAAAGCAGCAAATAACATAGAAGGTAATCCCCATAAGTTTAATGGCAGATCTTTCAGCAGAAACTCTGCAAGCCAGAAGGGAGTGGCAGGATATATTTAAAGTGATGAAAGGGAAAAACCCACAAGCAAGATTATTCTACCCAGTAAGGATCTCATTCAGATTTGATGGAGAAATTAAAACCTTTACAGACAAGCAAAAGCAAAGAGAATTCAGCACCACCAAACCAGCTTTACAAAAAATGCTAAAGGAACTTCTCTAGGCAGGAAACACAAGAGAAGGAAAAGACTTACAATAAGAAACCCAAAACAATTAAGAAAAATGGTAATAGGAACATACATATCAATAACTACCTCACATGTAAATGGATTAAATGTTCCAACCAAAAGACATAGACTAGCTGAATAGATAAAAAAAAAACAAGACCCGTACATATGTTGCCCACAAGAGATCCACTTCAGACCTAGGACACATACACACTGAAAGTGAAGGGATGGAAAAAGATACTCCATGCAAATGGAAATCAAACGAAAGCTGGAGTAGGAATTCTCATATCAGGAAAAATACACTTTAAACAAAGACTACTACAAGAGAAAAAGGACACTACATAATGATCAAGGGATGATTACAAGAAGAAGATATAACAATTGTAAATATTTATGCACCCCACATAGGAGCACCTCAATACATAAGCCAAATGCTAACAGCCATAAAAGAGGAAATCTACAGTAACACAATCATAGCAAGGGATTTTATCACCCCACATTCACCAATGGACAGATCATCCAAAATGAAAATAAAAAAGGAGACACAAGCTTTAAATGATACATTAAACAAGATGGACTTAATTGATATTTATAGGACATTCCATCCAAAAACAATTGAATACACATTCTTTTCAAGTGCACATGGAACATGCTCCAAGATAGATGACATCTTGGGTCACAAATCAACCCATGGTAAAATTAAGAAAATTGAAATTGTATCAAGTATCTTTTCCAACCACAGTGCTGTGAGACTAGATATCAACTACAGGAATAAAAAAAACCTGTAAAAAATACAAACACATGGAAGCTAAACAATACACTACTAAATAACCAAGAGATCACTGAAGAAATCAAAGAGGAAATCAAAAAATACCTAGAAACAAATGACAATGAAAAGACAATGACCCAAAATGTATGGATATAGCAAAATAAGTCCTAAGAGGGAAGTTTATAGCAACACAATCCTACTTCAAGAAACAAGGAAAACCTCAAATAAACAACCTAATCTTACAGATAAAGAAATTAGAGAAAACCTAAAATTAAGAGAAGGAAAGAAAACATAAAGATCAGAAGTAAATGAATAATAAATGAAGGAAATGATAACAAATATCAATAAAAATAAAAGCTGGTTCTTTGAGAGGATAAACAAAATTGATAAACCATTAGCCAGTCTCATCAAGAAAAAAAGGGAGAAGATTTATATCAATAGACTTAGAAAGGAAAAAGGAGAAGTGACAACTGACACTACAGAAGTACAAAGGATCATGAGAGATTACTACAAGCAACAATATGCCAATAAAATGGACCACCTAGAAGGAATGGACAAATTCTTAGAAAAGCACAACCTCATGAGACTGAACCAGAAAGAAAGAGAAAATATAAACAGACCAATCACAAGCCCTGAAATTGAAACTGTGATTAAAAACCTTCCAACAAACAAAAGCCCAGGATCAGATGGTTTCACAGGTGAATTCTATCAAACATTTAGAGAAGAGCTAACACCTATTCTCAAACTCTTCCAAAATATAGCAGATGGAGGAACACTCCCAAACTCATTCTACAAGGCCACCATTGCCCTGATACCAAAACCAGACAAAGATGCCACCAAAACAGAAAACTACAGCCAGTATCACTGATGAACATAGATGCAAAAATCCTCAAAAAAATACTAGCAAACAGAATCCAACAGCAAATTAAAAAGATAATAAACCATGATCAAGTGGGATTTATCCCAGGAATGCGAGGATTCTTCAATATATACAAATCAATCAATGTGATAAACAATAGTAACAAATTGAAGGAGAAAAACCATATGATCATCTCAATAGATGCAGAAAAAGCTTTCAACTACATTCACCTCCCATTTATGATAAAAACTCTCTGGAAAGTCAGCATAGAGGGAACTTACCTCAACATAATTAAGTCCATGTATGAGAAACCTACAGCCAACATCGTTCTCAATGGTGAAAAACTGAAACAATTTCCACTAAGATCCGGAAAAAGACAAGGTTGCCCACTCTTACCAATATTATTCAAAATAGCTTTGGAAGTTTTAGCCCCAGCAATCAGAGTAAAAATAGAAATACAAGGAATCCAGATCAGAAATGAAGAAGTAAAACAGTCACTGTTTGCAGATGAAATGATACTATATAGAGAGAATCCTATAGATGCTACCAGAAAACTACTAGAGCTAATCAATGAATTTGGTATAGTAGCAGGATACAAAATTAATGCACAGAAATCTCTTGCATTCCTATACACTAATGATGAAAAATCTGAAAGAGAAATTAAGAATCACTCCCATTTACCACTGCAACAAAAATAATAAAATACCTAGGAATAAACCTACCAAAGGATATGAAAGGTCTGTATGCAGAAAACTATAAGATACTGATGAAAGTAATTAAAGGTGATACAAACAAATGGAGAGATGTACCTGGTTCTTGTATTGGAAGAATCAACATTGTGAAAATGACTATACTACCCAAAGCAATCTACAGATTCAGTGCAATCCCTATCAAACTGCCAATGTCATTTTTCACAGAACTAGAACAAAATTTTTACCATTTGCATGGAAACACAAAAGACCCCAAATAGCCAAATCAATCTTAAGAAAAGCAGAGCTGGAGGAATCAGGCTCTCTGACTTCAGACTACACTACACAGCTACAGTAATCAAGGCAGTATGGTAGTGGCACTAAAACAGAAATATAGATTAATGGAACAGGATAGGAAGCCCAGAGATAAACCCACACACATATGGTCACCTTATCTTTGATAAAGGATACAAGAATATACAATGGGGAAAAGAAAGCCTCTTCAATAAGTGGTGCTGGGAGGGAGAATTGGAGAGCTACATGTAAAAGAATGAAATTAGAACACTCCCTAACACCCTACAAAAAATAAACTCAGAATTGATTAAAGACCTAAATATAAGGCCAGACACTATAAAACTCTTAGAGGAAAACATAGGCAGAACACTCTATGACATAAATCACAGCAGGATCCTTTTTGACCCACCTCCTAGAAAAATGGAAGTAAAAACAAAATTAAACAAATGAAACCTGATGAAACTTAAAAGCTTTTGCACAGCAAAGGAAACCATAAATAAGACAAAAAGTCAACCTTCAGAATGGGAGAAAATATTAGCAAACAAAGCAACTGACAAACGATTAATCTCCAAATTATGCATGCAGCTCATGCAGCTCAGTATTAAAAAAAAGATAACAACCTAATCCAAAAATGGACAGAAGACCTAAATAGACACTTCTCCATGGAAGATATACAGATTGCCAACAAACACATGAAAAGATGCTCAACATCACTAATCATTCATGAAATGCAAATCAAAACTACAATGAGGTATCACCTCACACCAGTTCAGAATGGCCATCATCAAAAAATCTACAAACAATAAATGCTGGAGAAAAGGGAACCCTCATACACTGTTGCAGGGAATGTAAATTGATACAGCCACTATTGAGAACAGTATAGAGGTTCCTTAAAAAAACTAAAAATAAACCACCATATGACCAAGCAATCCCACTACTGGATGTATACCCTGAGAAAACCATAATTCAAAAAGAGTCATGTACGACAATGTGCATTGCAGCTCTATTTACAATAGCCAGAACATGGAAGCAACCTACTTGTCCATTGACAAGTGAATGGATAAAGAAGATGTGGCACATATATACAATGGAATAATACTCAGCCATAAAAAGAAACGAAATTGAGTTATTTGTAGTGAGGTGGATGGACCTAGAGACTGTCATAGAGAGTGAAGTAAGTCAGGAAGAGGAAAACAAATATGGTATGCTAACACATATATAAGGAATATATAAAAAAATGGTTCTCAAGAACCTAGTGGCAAGACAGGAATAGAGACGCAGATGTAGATAATGGACTTGAGGACAAGAGGAGGGGGAAGGGCAACCTGCAATGAAGTGAGAGAGTGGCAATGACATATATACATTATCAAATGTAAAATAGATAGCTAGTGGGAAGCAGCCGTATAGTACAGGGACATCAGCTCAGTGTTTTTGTCCACCTAGAGGGGTGGGATCAGGAATGTGAGAGGGAGGAGATATGCAGATGTATGTATATGTAAAGTTGATTCACTTTGTTATACAGCAGAAACTAACACACCATTGGAAAGTTGTTATACTCCAATAAAGATGTTAAATAAATAAATAAATCAGGAAAAAATAAAGAAATCTTAAGAAAAAGTCTCCTTGACATTAGTCTTGGCAACAATTTTTGCCTTTGACACTAAAAGCACCAGCAACATAAGCAAAAATCAATAAGTAGAATTATAATCTAACTAAAAAGTTTCTGCATAGCAGAGTAAAAAGTCAACAAAATGAAGAAGCAATCTTTATAATGGGAGAAACTCTTTGCAAATCATATCTTATAAAAAGTTAGTATTCAAAATATGTGATGAATTCATACAACTCAAAAAAATTCAATTTGAAAATGGGCAGAGGAACTGGCTAGACATTTTTCCAAAAAGATATACAAATGGCCAACAGGCACATGAAAAGTTACTCAACATTACTAAACATCATAGAAATGTAAATGAAAACCACAATGAGCTATACCTTTACAACTGTTAGAATGGCTGTCACCAAAAATAAATAAATAAATAAATAACAACTGTTGACAAGGGGTGTGGAGAAAATGGAACCCTGTTCTCTGTTGGTGGGAATATAAGTTGGTAGAGCCACTATGGAAAAATGTATGGAGAGTCCTCAAAAAAATAAAATAGGACTACGATATAATCCAGCATTCCCACTTCTGGGTATATATATAAAGGCATTGAAACCAGGATCTTGAAGTGATATCTGCCCTCCTATATTCATTATGGCATTATTCCAATAGGTACGATATGGAAGCAATCTAAATGGTGTCCATCAATGGATGAATAAAGAAATATAATTATATATATAATTATATATATGTGTATATATATATATATATATATATTAACATTATTCAGCCATAAAAGAAGGAAAGCCTGTCATTGTTACAACATGGATGGAACTTGAAGGTACTATGCTAAATGAAATAAATCAGAGAAAGGCAAGTACTGTATGACCTCACTTATATGTTTATCTAGAAAAAGTCAAATTTATGGAAACAGAGATTAGAATGGTGGTTTCCAGGACCTGGAGGGAGAGGGAAATGTGGAGATGTTAGTCAAAGGTTACAAAATTCCAGTTGTAATTTGAATAAATTCTGGGAATCTAGTATACATCATTATGACTATAGTTAATTATACTGTATTTTATACTTGCAAATTGCTAAAAGAGTAAAACTTAAATGTCTTAAAAATATAGTATTTATGTGAGGTGATGAATGTGTTAACTAACCTTATGGTGGTAATCATTTTGCAATATATACATGTATCAAATCATCACATTGCACACCTTAAATTTACATGGTGTTATATGTCAATTATATCTCAGTAAAGCTGGAGAAGAAAAATTAGTTTAGGAAGCCTACTCTTCATAAAAGTTCCCATACTTTTGCTTAATATAGATTGATCAGCAAAATCCTACTCAGGTAACTATCATAACAATTACATAAAGTTTTCCAGTTTACAATATGGCTCAGTAGTATGTTTCCCATAGAGTTTAGGGGAAAAAAATCTGCATGTGTTATCATGGTCTATATAGGATCTAGCCCTGCCTTCCTATCTAACCTCATCTTCTACCATTGTCTCCCTCACTCAGTATCCCAGCCATATGGGTCATCTTTCTGCTCATCAATGAATGCAAACTTATTTTTACCCCTCCTCGTAACTCTCTTTCCCCAGCTCTTCATTGGGTTAACTCCTTCCTATCATTTAGGTCTTTGATCAAATATGACTTGCTCATTAAGACCTTAGCTGAACACTCTATCCCACATAATTCACCCTTCCCTCTCATCCATCACTCTCTATTCCCTTATCCTGCTTTATTTTTTTCATAACACTTATCTCTGCATGACACTTCATTATGCATACGTTTATTAGTTTATTGTCCTTTTCCTCTACTAGAATGTATGTTCCATAAGAGGAGGAACCAAGTTCGTTTCTGTTGCAAACAGGAGACTGGATCTGTGTCCAGTATATAATATGTGATAAATGAATAGCTATTGACTTAGTCAAAAATTATTGACTTAGTCATAATTTTACAGTTCCTGATCTTTAATTCCTTTGATGAAATATCAGTCTCTCAATTATTAATCCACTCACTTACCTTAGATATGTAGTATGGTTCTTCACACTTCCATTTCCAACTTTCTCTTGCATTCTTTGTCGGAGCTTAGCACTAAGGAATTAGTCATGACACTCATATCTCTTGGACCAACTTGGTAAGTTTTTGCTACTTAGGAGGACTGCCTTAGAACCTGAAATATTTATATCATTCAATTTACTCCATATCTTAAGCTGAAAAGTCAGGCAAAATGTACTAGGTACATATTAGCCACTTAATAGCACCAAGAGAACATCGCTTGTGTGTAGGCTCTTTCTCAATTTTAAACTAAGATAGGATAGATATAGTGATTATCAAACAAGTTTTACAACCCACAAGTCAAATCACAATGAAATAAAAGAAGAGACTAGTACCCATATATTTTATTTGACTAGCTGCAGGTCTGGTACCTAGAAGTCAGAATGATAACTCAGACAACTGCCTTAAAAGCATGCACTATCCATTCCATTAGTGTGCTGGCCCCACATCTACCATCATTGCCTCACACTCCCCAATAATTTACTATTGTCCCTTAAATGCTTCCATTACCCATACCTTCAAAAATATTACCCATTTCCCTTATAATGCAGCAATATCAGTGAAGCAAAGAAATGAGCCAAAGCTGGCTATGAATTTTAGGAGCTTGAAGAAAGCAGAGGTAGTAAGGAGCAGTCTTCTGAACTCCTATTTGGTATTTTGTAATCATATGTAGAAAAGCTTAAATAATGCCATCCTGAAAGATAAAGAATCTGAAGAGGTTAGTTTAACGATTGAAACTCAACAATCTACAAATCTTTTCTAAGACTATTTTTCAGCATAGTATCTTTCTCACTGTTTGATGTCTCAGAGACCAGAGATATTTTGTCAGAGAGGCAAATTTCAAGCCATTTATAAATTGCTGTGCATTATAGAGTTAATATGTCTCTTATTAAAGAGAAACAAAGTTTTGACTGTGAGTTGAAATAAACATGAAATACAAGGTTTTATGAAAATCTAAGAGTTCTTTATTTACTTAGAGACCATAATTTGGAGTGGGTACTGATAGACTTGTTATATAGTATCTCTTTTCTCATAACCTCTCTGTCTCTGTCCCTCTCTATCTCCCTAATCATTAAAGGGAATCAACCAAGTTTACACATTGGTAAGGTTGGCTTTCATGAAAACCTCGCCATTTCCCAAGGTAGGCAACTGAGAAAGAAAACATTTATGGAGACAAGTAATAACCATCTTTTTAAATTTTATTCCGACATACAAGTGTTTGTGTTCTGGTTTGATAACTTACTAGCTCTGTGACCTTAGGTAAATTACCTAACTGCTCTGAACCTCAGTTTCCTAAAATATAAATTGTATATAATACTTCTCTCAGTTGTTGTAAAGATGAAACAAGATGAAAGTAAAGCAAGAAGTACAGTGACTGGCACATTAAAAAAGTAGTTTCATTTCCCTTTACCTTTATTCTTTCATCACTATATTATTCTTCTTTAAAGAGATATATTATGAGATGCATATATGCAGTAGCTCTTTTTATTTCAAGATGGTAGAGTGGTTAGAAGTATGAGTTTTGAAATCCAACAGATCTAGTTTCTAATTTTAGCTTCTCCATTTGTCGTGTAACATTGAGTCAGTTCCTTAAGCTTTCTGACATTCAGTTTCCTCATCTATAAATGGAGATAATAATAGCATCTACCTCTTAGGTTGTTGTTAAATGGGATAATCAGGTAAAGGACACTGAATGCCCCACTAGCTGGAAGCGCTCAATACATGTTAGCTGTTGTATCTCTATTGTTAATATTTATAACATAATTATTATTACACTTATTTGTATTATTTTAGATCAGTGTTTCCTAACTTCAGGCTGAGGATGAACAAACATTTTAATGTAGGTTTCTTTTCAACTGGTCTCTTAGAGACATTGGTGGTAGTTTTGTTTCCTCTCTCCTACTCCTCGACTTATTGCTAGGGTCTGAAATAAAGAACATAATTAATATAGGGGAGGAAATACTGTTTTGAATGATTGAAACCTGTGAAAATGTGAGTTACTAACAAGGAAATGCCTCTTCATTAACTGGAAAAGCACTTCTGAGCCTGGCTTACATGAGGCAGACCACATAGAAGGCTCTTCTGTAGTCCCTTCTATCTTCTAAAATAGCAGAAGCCAACTCTAATCTAAGAACAAGATAGAGTGCAAGGCTTGGAGGCTACCTACTCAGTAACACCACCAAAACTCATGGTGTGCTGTCGTTCAATGAAAATGCCACTGTTGCTATCACTGGACACATATCACAGCTTGCCACTGATTACCACCAGTTTTGGGAATTGGACATTAAAAATAGACATTGCCTCATGAATTGGCTCAGATGATGAGCAGCTAAAAAGAATAATCACCTATTTACATACTAGAATCTCATCTGGCCTATCATACTTCCTCCAACAACACTCCCTACCCCCACCCAATCTCCATGGGCTGAGATTGTGCTGAAAAATCCCCTTCCCCTTTAATTAAAATCTTACCTCTCTTTGTCTTTCTAAATATCTACTTATTTTCTATGTCTAAGCCACTGAGGTAACCATAAAGATATGTATCTTACCTGGGGTAGTGGCAGCAATGAGCTTGCCCATTAAACAAGCCTATTATTTTTCTCTCTCTTTAATGAAGATGGATAAATATTATACTGTAGCTTAACAACATTATTAGCTAAGTGAATTATAGCCTTTTCACTGGAACTCAAGGCAATAACATAAGGAAAAGGAGCAATGGGTTTAAGGTCACCTTGGTAGGATCTACAAGCAATACCCAATATGGGCATAAGTAATTCATGGTCCATAATCACAAAGCACCAACCAAAGCAACACATTTCAGGGAGGGAGGAAGTAGGATGTGGTAGCCTGCTCTGAACTGAAGTGTGAAATAGATACTGGTCTCTTGGTGCTGCTGAATGCACACAAGGGAAAAAGCAACTTAGAGACAACACACAGCAAGACTTTTAATCAGTCATTTAGTACTTCAGCAGTAGAAAATACAGTATAACTGCTGGGCTGTAGTAAGCCCATGCTCCTATTGCTGACAGAGCTTGACTTTCATAGCTAAAAATCTTTAAAGTCCTCCAAAGAGCCCCAGAACTCCATGCCCATCATTCTAAACTAGTAAAGTCCTTAGCTGTGCATTGGCATTTCAAGCTTAGAAACTGGCTCTCTGATGAAGCAATGAGTTAGAAAGTAGGAGGAATAAACTGATTAAGTCCAAAGGCAGAATTAACACCACCAACAACCCCTCCCCAGCAAATCCTGTACTTTTAAGAAATCTATGGAACAGGAGAGACCTACCTGACAGCATGATGAGGTTTTTTTCTGTTGTGACAGGAAGTTAAAAGAAAGGAAAGGATAGTGACCTGCTGTTGGGGGAAGAAGGATATAAAATTTTACTTAGAAGGCACATAATTTGAAGACATGCCATTTGGTTTGATTACATTCCTGCTATTTTAGCCTTTACTGAAAGAGAAAAAGTGGCATTTTCTATTTCTTGTTGGTTAGTCCCCTGTCTATAATCTCTTTCTCTAAGATTCCCTTTCAAAATTGTAAAGATAGTAGCCTCTAAAATGTTTCTACCCACTTGTTACATAGTATAGCAAAGAAAATAAGCATTTTTAAAGCCAACAAGTTACAAGAGAAAAAAAGGATCATTAAGCAAGATCATTAGAATGTTACAAAGAAATCTTGGCTTTCCCAGGTGGTGGTCATTTGTTGCTCTTTTGAAACTAATAGTTTGTGCCCTATCTCGTCCTTTGTTTACAGTATAACACTGAATATTGTACTGTCACAGCATGAAGAAAGCTTACAAAATACTTTAAGTCACTAATGGGATGGAAAATGAGTTTTAATGAGTTAAATGAGAAAAAGGGGCCTTTTTTCTTAACCTCAAGATCTATCATCCATGTTCCCCTAAATCCTTATTATCATCTGCCTGTCTTTTCATGTCTATTGCCACAATTCTGGTCCACATCTTCATTGCAACAGTCTCCCTATCTCCAATTTCTACTCATTGGAATTCATTGCCAACATAGTTGCCCAAGGAACACTACTAAAATATTGCTCTTATTATGATTTCTTATATTCAGAAATATCCAATACTACTTTATCCCTAAATTAAATAAAATCCACATTCCTTAGTCAAAGCTTTCCATGACTTTTTTTTGACTACCTGTCCATCCCATCTCCCGTAAGATGTTATGTCTAATTATTTCAAACTTGAATAACCAATGTTAATATATTTTCTTTTATCAAAATTTAAAAACAAGCTCAAAATCTACTCTCAGTGAAGTCTTTCCTAATGTGATCACTACTCTCACTATACTATAATAGCATCTTATTTGTACCAGTCTTATAGCACTGACAAATTCTGACTTTTATTAGTTACTCATTTACTCAAAAATATGTTTTAACATAGCCATTGATCAAGAAATATTTATTGAAATAATAAGTAAATGTACTTTCAAAGTATTAACTATGCATATGTTTAGACTAGGTACATAGAGGAGACAGGTTATTTTTCTAATTGGGAAGGATCCTGGTACTGGACTGCACAGTCACTGAACAATGCCAGGTTATTTTCCCAGGATCAGACAAAGAGCTGAAATATCATTAACTTGTATCAAAACTTAATACGTGATAGGACTTCAGCATTAGTTTGATGAAAAGTAGAAAGTATGAGCCACATTTGAGGATGTTATCCTCTATATATTTTTTTTCTATTGAATAGAGGAACACTAGAGCAAAAATCAGCATTATGAGACATTACAAGCTGAAACAGGTCTCACGTCGCAAACTATACAAACTAAGGTTTTCTTTTTTCATTTAATATATGCATAAATATCTCTAGAGCTGATTGCATTACAGATATAGAGCTGTCAGTAATTCTTTCCATTTCTGGAACCTTTCACTTTAAAAATCTACAAATGAGCTATAAGAGGACATTTTTGCAAGCAGACGGCTATAATTTTTATTTTTGCTTTGTAGCTGTATCATTAGCATATACCTTTTCTTTTGCAATGAATAGTCCCTGTGGGATGAATTCCAATGTGTGTGTGTGTGTGTGGGGGGGAATCAAAAGACAACTGTACAAAAACAAGAAAACAAACAAACAACTACACTTGTTTCCAGTGCTCAATGCGTCTGTTTCCTAAAACTACAGATTATCAGACAGTGGCAACAAATATGACCCTGTGGATCCCAATCCATTTCACCAATAGAGATCCTGTAACTTTTTTTTTCTTCTTTTAGCTAGTGCATACGCTCATGTGGAGGATGAAAGGTGTGCTTCCCTTCAGAACACAGGTACATTTTCTCCTTCAGAGCAAAGTTATTTTAATATAATCAATTTATGATTTCTTCAAAGTCATAACCTCTGGAAATCAACTATTCATCATGTATGATGAGTTATTTCTTGCAGTACATCAAAGTACTCTGCCTCGTATTTTCATCTTGCTATCATCATAACACTTATTGAATGCCTATAGCATACATAACATCCTACTAAGAAGCAAAGGAGTAGATACGAGGGCAAATTAATTCTATTGAAACGTTTTCCTGCTCACAAATCTGAGGGTACACAATACCATTGACTGGGGGGTTGAGATAGAACTTAAAAGTGATCCCTTCTAACTGGCCTATTATCCTGCCTCCAAACCTAACCCCTGACTTCAAGGATCCCTGTTGTTTCCCCAGAAGATTGTATCTATTAAGATAAGACATATTTGTTAATAAATAATTAATATACAAACCTTTTTCCTGAGTGAGCTTACCCACCCACATATCTTTAATAACACCAGTGTATCATTGACTTCCAAATCTGTACTTCTAATCTTCTGTATACATCTCTCCCATGATCTCTACACTCACAGTTTAAACTGCTTACTAAACAATGCTAATTGAATATCCCATGATTACATCAAACTCACCAAGCATAAAATGAACTCTTTGCTTTCTACACCAAATCTCTTTTTAACCTTGCATTATCTGTTCTATGATATACATATAGATGTAAATACATATAGAGATATTTCATGTATCCAGTTTCCCAAGTTGTAAAACAGAGAGTCATCCTCAATAACATCTCATCAGTCAATCATTAAGTCCTATCAAATTTATCTCTTGAATAGCTCAGCAACTGATCCTTTTAGTACTATATTGAATGATGGAGTGGAGGTAGAAGTAGAAAATAAAATATTGAAAATTTAAAAATTGTGAGGTACATTCAACTCAATATGTCTAAAATTTGGCTCATTTCTCAATTATCATCCCCCACCCACTGGCCAAATCTATTTTTTGAACTATGTTTCCAATCTCATTTCCAATTAATGGCACTGTAATAATCCAATAGGTAAGTTAAAGAATTCAGAATCTTTTGTCAGGGTAAAAACTTTAGACCTCATTCTGTAGGACATAGGGAGCTATTGAATAATTGTAAAAAGAATGATATCGGATTTTTTAAAAAACCATCACTCTGGCAATGGTGTGAATAACAGACTGAAGGAGAGACTAGTGAGAAACCTTTAAGAGGCTGTGGCAATAGTCTTGAACAGAAATGATTGGGGCCTGAACTAAGGCAATGCAGTGGAAATGAAAATGAGCTCTGTTCCACTTGAAATTTGTATATTTAACCTATATTCTATATTGTCCCATCAAGGAAGGTTTCCTGAAAAAGGTATGTTTTGATTTGGATTTTTACAAAATTGAAGATGATATAACGCAGGGGCAAAATAATTCATCCTAGCGATTCCAAAATGATGATTATGTAGCAGGAGCAAATCTACACTGAAACAAAATGGAATGTTTTAAAGGTTCTATTAAAGACTATACTCCATCCATTGATTCTTTGGAGAATCACTGAGAATCATTCAGTGCATCAACAACAGCCACATATACACTAGACTGGAGAGGATAAACAAGCGACATGAATAGAACCAACTTGGAGCTGAGAAAAATAGGATGGAATTGAAGATAAAAATTTCCTATAGCACATGTTTAATGAAAAAGTGGAAAACATTAGGAAGAGGGTGAATATGAATAGCTTAGAAAAAGAAAATTCCTGTGTTAATGGAATAGGGTTTTTTGTTTGTTTTATTTGTTCACAGAATTTTTTCAAGCATAGCCTGAAGAGTAGCTAACACTTATAGTCTTACTATATTCCCAGGTCAATTCTAAGCAATTTACACATTTTAACCATTTGCCTTTCACAATAAAACTGAGAAGTAGATCCAAGTATTATCTTCACTTTACAGAGAAGGAAACTGATATCAGAGCAGTCATGCAGCTAATCCAAGGTCAAACACTTCATGGAACATTGTAGAGGTTTCACCCTCATATATAAGGAAGTTCTTGCTCTGAGGAGATTGTTTTTATAGGTATTTAATTAAAAGAACTATCATGTATGGAGTACTTAGTATGTGCCAGACATTGTGCTACAACTTTTGCATGGATTTGTTCATTTAATATCCACAACTCTGTGAGATACTTACTGTTTTTTCATTCCCATTTTAGAGATAAGGAAACTGAATCACAAAAGAGCTTAAAAAACTTGTTCAAGGGCACAGAGCTGGTAAGTGGTTCAGTGACTAATTAAATTCAATTTTTCAAAGTTCATACTCTCAGTCATTATGCTGTACTGCCTCCCTTTCTAGCAGCAATCAGTAGTTCAAAGGACATCAGCCTGAGACATTGATTGACTGAAGTACTGCAGAGCTTTTGCTAACAGTATATAGAGAAATTCTGAAAAGTAAGCCAGTCACCAATTATGGGGTGGATTTTGAGATCAATAGAAACTTTTACAGAACAAGCATCAGGTTGGAACTCCTACCTAAAGAATACCCAAAGGCTGTATTCTCCCATCAATTCACATAAAGCCATATTGCCTTCAAGATAACTGTAAACAAGCAAAATCCAACCCAAAGGCAAACTTGATATTCAATCAATTTGAAAAAGAAGAACTATTTAACATTTATCTGCCACTTTTCTTCTGCAATACTTTCCACAAACCATTACCTTAGGTATCTAATCCAGCAGAATTAGATAAATAATTATACTAAAATAAAAAGGACAAGAATGGAAATAGTTAGGCCCTTTTATCCCAGGACTTCAAAGCATATTACAAGTATCAATTAATGCTCGCATCAGTCCTCTGAGGTGAGAGCATTTTCACATGCAATTTACAGATTAAACCGAAAGGCAGAGTTACCTAACTAGTGACCAATACCCAAGGAACAGACACAGAAATCTTGGGTCCCAGTCCTCATGTTCTACCCCTTGCACATCAAATATATTTAGTAGCAGCCTCATTAATAGCACAGATTTTTGTTTTCCTTACAAGCTAAAAATGTATATAATAATCACTGTTAGGTAATATGTATCAGGGATTGCAGTATACTAAGAATTTTGTGGAATCTAAACTGATTTTGAAGTTTAATGTGATTGAACATCTGGTCTTTGTATTTAGTGTATGTGCTGGGGTGTGGAGGATGAGACTAAGAAATTTATCTGTGGTTGGTTCTGGGAGGGGGATACCATACATAGTGTAAGTATGTGATAATATATAGATATAGACAAATACATACGTCTCTCCGAAGTTCTAGTCTCTATCTACATTACACCATGACAGAAATGTTTAATGCTAAGTAAATTACAGTACAATGCAAAATATGACTACAGACATTTACTGGCAGTAACTGAATTTGTGAAATCCTCTAACATTATTGGAAATAACCTACTACGATAATTATCCTAAGCTTCCATTACACTTCACAGGTTTTATGAGAACATTAAAGGAATGCAACAATCTTGTTGTGTTTGCAGGCATCATTTCATGTTCCAAAGGCTAATCTGGGTCTTATTGTTGTTTCTTAAAAGATTTGCAAAAATTGCCAATTGCAAAGTTACTTAGGGACTATGAACACTCTGAAAGCAATTATGAAACAATATATTTAATTAATAATTATAAGGAGTCTGAAGGGCTGTTTGTGAAGATTAAATGAGATAATGTATTTAAAAGTGCCCAACACAGTTCCTAGTACATGGTGAAACTCAAAAAAAAAAGTTTCTTTTTTATTTCAAATTATGTGACAGAGCCTAGGTTGTTATCAATTCTGAAATTTAATATAGGTGAAGGACACATTTCTTTGACTTCTCTGGAATGGACCAGCACTTAATACACTATTTTATTTCACTCCTGGAATATGATAAATAGGCTCTATAATCTCCTGGGAAGTCTTCATTTGAGGAAACGCAGGGAGAAATTATCATTGTTTCCCAGCTATATACATTCCTCATCTTAAAAACTGAAGGGAAGTGTCTGAGCTGGCTGCTATGCATAGACCAACGAACGAATCTATAAAAGCCTGGCTTCAAGATGGATATTAAGAGAGTAAATAGATACCAGAATGGACTTATGTACTTCTAGAACAAATCCAATCTCTTCCAAGCATGAGAAGTTGCTGCACAGTTAAGAGTTCTTATCCCTGTTCACTATAGGTAAGGTGGTTGTTGCTGTCTACTATAGTGAAACTTACTATTGGAGGCAAGTTTGGCTTCAATTTTTGTTTTTGTACTTTATGTATACTCTACAAGTTGTGTACAGTGCTTTGACCCATTGCCTGGGTATGACCTCTGCTTTCTATTTTTCTTGCTCTAAGTTACCTGTCTAGTATTGACTTTTGACCTCGTTCCAACTCTTGGTATTTTATTTTCTTTGGGTTCTAATACTTTTAACATCTCTTTAGACTCTAATATGCCTCCCCAGTTCTGGCTGACATCCTTATTTCTGGGTTCCACTGGAGGGCAGAATGACATGCACTTATCTTGAAATTCAGGAAACAGTAAAATACATCACATGCAGACAGAACCAGACACAGTGCGGGTGAGAAAGGCTAAAGCATTAGGCTTGATCTGTGAACTCAGGCTCTATATAATTAAAAGGAAGGATTGCCTCTCTTGGCACGAAGGACCAAGATTCATTGCCTCCATTTTCTCTATGAGATCCTTCATTGCTAGATGCAACATATCTACCTTACCCAATTTTGAAAAAAAAAATGAAAATAATATTATTACCTATCAGTAGTGGAAGCATTTTAAAAAGTGGTATTTTTTCTTTTCCTTTAATCTTTTTATTTTTTTACATCTTTATTGGAGTATAATTGCTTTACAATGGTGTGTTAGTTTCTGCTTTATAACAAAGTGAATCAGTTATACATATACATATGTTACCATATCTCTTCCCATCTCCCTCCCTCCCTCCCACCCTCCCTATCCCACCCATCTAGGTGGTCACAAACCACCGAGCTGATCTCCCTGTGCTATGCGGGTGCTTCCCACTAGCTACCTATTTTATGTTTGGTAGCGTATATATGTCCATGTCACTCTCTCATTTTGTCACAGCTTACCTTTACCCCTCCCCATATCCTTAAGTTCATGCCCCTGGGTTCTTCATGAACTTTTTTTTCTTTTTACATTGCATATATATGTGTTAGCATACAGTATTTGTTTTTCTATTTTTGACTTACTTCACTCTGTATGACAGACTCTAGGTCCATCCACCTAACTACAAATAACTCAGTTTCGTTTCTGTTTATGGCTAAGTAATATTCCATTGTATATATGCACCACATCTTCTTTATCCATTCATCTGTTGATGGGCACTTAGGTTGCTTTCATGTCCTGGATATTGTAATAGAGCTGCAATGAACATTTTGGTACATGACGCTTTTTGAATTATGATTTTCTCAAGGTATATGCCCAGTAGTGGGATTGCTGGGTCGTATGGTAGTTATTTTTAGTTTTATAAAGAACCTCCATACTGTTCTCCATAGTGGCCGTATCAATTTATATTCCCACAAACAGTGCAAGAGTGTTCCCTTTTCTCCATACCCTCTCCAGCATTTATTGTTTCTAGATTTTTGATGATGGCCATTCTGACATGATATCTCATTGTAGTTTGGATTTGCATTTCCCTAATGATCAATGATGTTAAGCATTCTTTCATGTATTTGTTGGCAATCTGCATATCTTGTTTGGAGAAATGTCTATTTAGGTCTTCCCATTTTTGGATTGGATTTTTTGTTTTTTACATATTGAGCTGGATGAGCTGCTTGTAAATTTTGGAGATTAAGCCTTTCTCAGTTGCTTCATTTGCAAATATTTTCTCCCATTCTGAGGGTTGTCTTTTAGTTTTGTTTATGGTTTCCTTTGCTGTGCAAAAGCTTTTAAGTTTCATTAGGTCCCATTTGTTTATTTTTGTTTCCATTTCTCTAGGAAGTGGGTCAAAAAGGATCTTGCAGTTATTTATGTCATACAATGTTCTGTCTCTATTTTCCTCTAAAAGTTTGATAGTGTTTGGCCTTGCATTAAGGTCTTTAATCCATTTTGACTTTATTTTGATGTATGCTGTTAGGGAGTGTTCTAATTTCATATGTTTACATGTAGATGTCCAGTTGCCACAGCACCACTTATTGAAGAGGCTGTCTTTACTCTATGGTATATTCTTGACTTCTTTTTCAAAGTTAAGGTGACCATATGTGCATGGGTTTATCTCTGGGCTTTCTATCCTGTTCCATTGATCTATATTTCTGTGTTTGTGCCAGTACTATACTGTCTTGATTACTGTAGCTTTGCACTATAGTCTCAAGTCAGGGAGCCTGATTCGTCCAGCTCCATTTTTCGTTCTCAAGATTGCTTTGGCTATTTGGGGTCTTTTGTGTTTCCATACACATTGTGAAATTTTTTGTTCTAGTTCTGTGAAAAATGCCAGTGGTAGTTTGAAAGGGATTGCATTGAATCTGTAGATTGCTTTGGGTAGTAGAATCATTTTCACAATGTTGATTCCTCCAATCCAAGAACATTGTATATCTCTCCATCTATTTGTATCATCTTTAATTTCTTTCATTAGTGTCTTATAATTTTCTGCATACAGGTTTTTTATCTCCTTAGGTAGGTTTATTCCTAGATATTTTATTCTTTTTGTTGCAATAGTAAATGGAAGTGTTCTCTGAATTTCACTTTCAGATTTTTCATCATTAGTGTATAGGAATGTAAGAGATTTCTGTGCATTAATTTTGTATCCTGCTACGTTACCAAATTCATTGATTAGCTCTACTAGTTTGCTGGTAGCATCTTTAGGATTCTCTGTGTACAGTGTTATGTCATCTGCAATCAGCGACAGCTTTACTTCTTTTCCAATTTAGATTTATTTTATTTATTTTTCTTTGATTGCTGTGGCTAGAACTTCCAAAACTATGTTGAATAAGAGTGGTGAGAGTGGGCAACCTTGTCTTGTTCCTGATCTTAGTGGAAATGGTTTCAGTTTTTCTCCATTGAAGATAATGTTCGCTGTGGGTTTGTCATATATGGCCTTTATTATATTGAGAAAAGTTCCCTCTATGCCTACTTTCTGCAGGGTTTTTATCGTAAATGGGTGTTGAATTTTGTCGAAGGCTTTCTCTGCATCTATTGAGATGATCATATGGTTTTTCTCCTTCGTTCCTTAATATGGTGTATCACGTTGATTGATTTGTGCATATAGGAGAATCCTTGCATTCCTGGAATAAACCCCACTTAATCGTGGTGTATGATTCTTTTTTAATGTGCTGTTGGATTCTGTTGGCTAGTATTTTGTTGAGGATTTTTGCATCTATGTTCATCAGTGATATTGGCCTGTAGTTTTCTTTCTTTGCAACATCTTTGTCCGGATTTGGTATCGGGGTGATGGTGGCCTCATAGAATGAGTCTGGGAGTGTTCCTCCCTCTCCTATATTTTGGAAGAGTTTGAGAAGGATAGGTGTTATCTCTTCTCTAAAAGTTTGAAATCATTGCATGTGAAACCATCTGGTCCTAGGCTTTTGTTTGTTGAAAGAGTTTTAATCAGAGTTTCAATTTCAGTGATTGTGATTTTTCTGTTTATATATTCTCTTTCTTCCTGGTTCAGTCTTGGCAGGTTGTGCATTTCTAAGAATTTGTTCATTTCTTCCAGGTTGTCCATTTTATTGGGATAGAGTGGCTTCTAGTAATCTCTCATGATCCTTTGTATTTCTGCAGTGTCAGCTGTTACTTCTCCTTTTTCATTTCTAATTCTATTGATTTGAGTCTTCTCCCTTTTATACTTGATGAGTCTGGCTAATGGTTTATCTATTTTGTTTATCTTCTCAAAGAACCAGCTTTTAGTTTTATTGATCTTTGCTAAAATTTCCTTCATTTCTTTTTCATTTATTTCTGATCTGATCTTTATTTCTTTCCTTCTGCTAACTTTGGGGGTTTTTTGTTCTTCTTTCTCTAATTGCTTTAAGTGTAAGGTTAGGTTGTTTATTTGAGATGTTTCCTGTTTCTAAAGGTAGGATTGTATTGTTATAAATTTCCCTCTTAGAACTGCTTTTGCTGCATCCCATAGGTTTTGGGTCGTTGTGTCTCCATTTTCATTTGTTTTTAGATATTTTTTGATTTCCTGTTTGATTTCTTCAGTGATCACTCATTATTAAGCAGTGTATTGTTTAGCCTCCATGGGTTTGTATTTTTTACACATCTTTTCCTGTAACTGACACCTAGTCTCATAGCATTGTGGTCAGAAAAGATGCTTGATATGATTTCAATTTTCTTAAATTTACCAAGGCTTGATTTGTGACCCAAGGTATGATCTATACTGGAGAATGTTCCATGAGCACTTGTGAAAAATGTGTATGCTGTTGCTTTTGGATGCAATGTCCTATAAATATCAATTATGTCCATCTTGTTCAATGTATCATTTAAAGCTTGTGTTTCCTTAATTATTTTCATTTTGGATCTTCTGTCCATTGGTGAAAGTGGGGTGTTAAGTCCCCTACTATGAATGTGTTACTGTCGATTTCCCCTTGTATGGCTGTTAGTATTTGCCTTATGTATTGAGGTGCTCCTATGTTGGGAGCATAAATATTTACAACTTTTACATCTTCTTCTTGGTTCGATCCCTTGATCATTATATAAAGTCCTTCTTTGTCTCTTGTAACAGTCTTTATTTTAAAGTCCACTTTTTCTGATACGAGAATTGCTGCTCCAGCTTTCTTTTGATTTCCATTTGCATGGAACATCTTTTTCCATCCCCTCACTTTCAGTCTGTATGTGTCCCTAGATCTGAAGTGGGTCTCTTGTAGACAGCATATATATGGGTCTTGTTTTTGTATCCATTCAGCCAGTCTTTGTCTTTTGGTGGGTTCATTTAATCCATTTACATTTAAGGTCATTATCGATATGTATGTTCCTATTCCCATTTCCTAAATTGTTTTGGGTTTGTTATTGTAGGTCTTTTCCTTCTTTTGTTTTTCTTGCCTAGAGAAGATCCTTTAGCATTTGTTGTAAGGCTGGTTTGGTGGTGCTGAACTCTCTCAGCTTTGCTTGTCTGTAAAGGTTTAAATTTCTCCATCAAATCTGAATGGAATCGTTGCTGGGTAGAGTAATCTTGGTTGTAGATTTTCCCCTTTCATCACTTTAAATATGCCCTGCCACTCCCTTCTGGCTTGCAGAGTTTCTGCTGAAAGATCAACTGTTAACCTTATGGGGATTCCCTTGTGTGTTATTTGTTGTTTTACCCTTGTTGCTTTCAATATGTTTTCTTTGTATTTAATTTTTGATTGTTTGATTAATATGTGTCTTGGCATGTTTCTCCTTGGATTTATTGTGTATGGGACTCTCTGCGCTTCCTGAACTTGATTAATTATTTCCTTTCCCATATTAGGGAAGTTTACAACGATAATCTCTTCAAATATTTTCTCAGTCCCTTTCTTTTTCTCTTCTTTTTCTAGGACCCCTATAATTCGAATGTTGTTGTGTTTAATGTTGTCCCAGAGGTCTCTGAGACTGTCCTCAGTTCTTTTCATTCTTTTTCCTTTACTCTGCTCTGCAGTAGTTATTTCCACTATTTTATCTTCCAGGTCACTTATCCATGCTTCTGCCTAAGTTATTCTGCTATTGATCCCTTCTAGAGTATTTTTAATTTCATTTATTGTGTTGTTCATCATTGACTGTTTCCTTTTTAGCTCTTCTCAGTCCTTCTTATATGTTTCTTGCATTTTCTCTGTTCTATTTCCAAGATTTTGGATCATACTTACTATCATTATTCTGAATTATTTTTCAAGTAGACTGCCTATTTCCTCTTCATTTGTTTGGTCTGGTGGGTTTTTACCTTGCTCCTTCTTCTGCTGTGTGTTTTTCTGTCTTTTAATTTTGCTTATCTTACTGTGTTTGGGGTCTCCTTTTTGCAGGCTGCAGGTTCATAGTTCCCATTGTTTTTTGTGTCTGTCCCCAGTGGCTAAAGTTGGTTCAGTGGGTTGTGTAGGCTTCCTGGTGGAGGGGGCTAGTGCCTGTGTTTTGGTGGATGAGGCTGGATCTTGTCTTTCAGGTGGGCAGGTCCACATCTGGTGGTGTCCGTGGACTTATTATGGTTTTAGGCAGCCTCTCTGTTAATGGATGGGGCTGTGTTCCTGTCTTGCTAGTGTTTGGCATAGGGTGTCCAGCAGTCTAGCTTGCTGGTCATTGAGTGAAACTGGGTCTTGGTGTTGAGATGGAGATCTCTGGGAGATTTTCACCATTTTATATTACATGGAGCTGCAAGGTCTCTTGTGGACCAGTGTCCTGAAGTTAGCTCTCCCACCTCAGAGGCACAGCACTGACTCCTGGGTGGAGCACCAAGAGCCTTTTATCCATATGGCTCAGAATAAATGGGAGAAAATATATAAGGAAAGAAAGAAAGAAAGAGGATAAAATAAAGCAAGATAAAATTAAAGAAAGTTGTTAAAAGAAAAAATATATATAATTATTAAGAAAAAAATTTTTTAAATTAAAAAATAATGCACAGATAAAACCTTAGGATAAATGGTGAAACCAGTCCTATACAAAATTTCACACTGAAACATACACATACACACTCAGAAAAAGAGGAAAAGGGAAAAACAATAATATATCTTGCTCCCAAAGTCCACCTCCTCAATTTCGGATGATTCGTTGTTTATTCAGATATTCCACAGTTGTAGGGTACATCAAGTTGATTGTAAAGCTTTAATCTACTGCTTCTGAGGCTGCTGGAAGAAATTTCCCTGTCTGTTCTTTGTTCGCACAGCTTCCGGGGTTCAGCTTTGGATTTGGCCCCGCCTCTAAGTGTAGGTCTCCTGAGGGCATCTGTTCTTCGCTCAGACAGGACGGGGTTAAAGGAGCAGCTGATTTGGCAGCTCTGGCTCACTCAGGCTGGGAGGAGAGAGTGTTATGGAGTGTGGGGCGAGCCTGTGGTGGCAGATTCCAGTGTGAAGTTGCACTAGCCTGATGCGCACCGTGCATTCTCCCGGGATAGTTGTCCCTGGATCACGGGACCCTGGCATTGGTAGACTATACAGGCTCCCGGGAGGGGAGGTGGGGATAGTGTCCTGTGCTCTCACACAGCCTTCTTGGTGGCTGCAGCAGCAGCCTCAGCTTCCCAGATCCGTCTCTGTGTTCCACGCTGATAGCCACAGCTTGTGCCTGTCTCTGGAGCTCCTTTAAGTGGTGCTCTTAATCCCCCTCTCTTTGTTTACCAGGAAACAAGAGGGAAGAAAAAGTCTCTAGCCTCTTAGGCAGGTCCAGACTTTTTCCTGGACTCCCTCCCAGCTAGCTCCCTTAAGGCTGTGTTCTCACCACCAGTCCTTTCCCTGGGATCTGACAGAAGCTCAAGCCTCAGCTCCCAGTCCCTGCCCGTCCCGGCGGGTGAGCAGACAAGCCTCTCGGGCGGGTGAGTGCTGGTCAGCACTGATCCTCTGTGCGGGAATATCTCCACTTTGCCCTCCACAACCCTGTGGCTGCGCTCTCCTCTGTGGCTCTGAAGCTTCCCCCTGCGCCACCTGCAGTCTCCACATGCGAAGGGGCTTCTAGTGTGTGGAAACCTTTCCTCTTTCACAGCTCCCTCCCACTGGTGCAGGTCCCATCCCTATTCTTTTTACTCTTTTTCTTCTTTTTTCTTTTGTCCTACCCATGTATGTGGGGAGTTTCTTGCCTTTTGGGAGGTCTGTGATCTTCTGCCAGCGTTCAGTGGGTGTTCTATAGGAGCAGTTCCACGTGTAGATGTATTTCTGATGTATTTGTGGGGAGGAAGGTGATCTCTGCATCTTACTCTTCCACCATCTTCCTAAATCCACCATTTTCTTAATTGTTTTGCATTTGTTTTTGTAGGGCTTTTCCTTCCTTGTGTATCCCGCCTAGAGAAGTTACATAAGCATATGTTTTAAAGCTGGTTTCGTGGTGCTGAATTCTCTTAACTTTTGCTTGTCTGTAATGGTTTAATTTCTTTGTGAATCTGAATGGGATCCTTACTAGATAGAGTAATCTGGGTTGTGGATTTTTCCCTTTCATCACTTTAATCATATCATGCCTCTCCCTTCTGCCTTGCAGAGTTTCTGCTGAAAGATCATCTGTTAACCTCTTGAGGATTCCCTTGTATGTTATTTGTTCCTTTTCATTTGCTGCTGTTAATATATTTTCTTTGTATTTAAATTTTGATAGTTTGATTAATATGTGTCTTCGCATGTTTCTCCTTAGGTTTATCCTCTATGAGACTCTGTGCACTTCCTGGACTTGAATGTCTATTTCCTTTCCCATGTTAGGGAAGTTTTAAACTATAATCTCTTCAAATATTTCCTCAGATCATTTCTTTTTCTCTTAATCTTCTGGGATCCCTATAATTCGACTGTTGGTGTGTTTAATGTCCCAGAAGTCTTGGACTGTCTTCAATTCTTTTCATTCTTTTTTCTTTATTCTGCTCTGTGACAGCTATTTCCACTATTTTGTCTTCCAGGTCACTTATCCATTCTTCTGCCTCAGTTATTCTGTTATTCATTCCTTCTAGAATGTTTTTAATTTCAATTATTGTGTTGTTCATCATTGTTTTTTTGCTCTTTAGTTCTTCTAGGTTCTTGTTAAACATTTCTTGTATTTTCACCATTCTATTTCCGAGATTTTGGATCGTGTTTACTATCATTACTCTGAATTATTTTTCAGAAAGACTGCCTATTTCCTCTTCATTTGTTTGGTCTGGTTGGTTTATACCTTGCTTCTTCATCTGCTGCATAATTCTCTGTCTTCTCATTTTGTTGAACTTACTGTGTTTGGGGTCTCCTTTTTGCAGGTTACAGGTTCATAGTTCCTCTTATTTCTGGTGTCTGCCCCCAGTGGGTAAGGTTGGTTCTGTGCCTTGTGCAAGCGTCCTGATGGGGGAGACTGGTGCCTGTGTTCTGCTTAGTGGGGCTGGATATTATCCCTCTGGTGGGCAGGGCTGCATCCGGTGGTGGGTTTTCTAGTGTCTGTGAACTTAGTAAGACTTTGAGCAGCCTCTCAGCTAATGTGTGGGGTTGTGTTCCTGTCATGCTAGTTGTTTGGCATGGGGTGTCCAGCACTGGAGCTTGCTCGCCATTGTTGGAGCTGGGTCTTAGTGTTGAGAGGATCTCTGGGACATCTCTCGCCAATTGATATATGGGGCCAGGAGGTCTTTGGCTGTCCACCATCCTGGATTCAGCTCTCCCACCTTGAAGGCTCATGTCTGACACCTGGCCAGAGCACCGACACTGCCAGCCACACAGCACAGGAATAAATGGAAGAAAAAGAAAAAAAAAACAGAGGGAACCCCAAAACAAATGGTAAAAGCAAAACTAAACAGACAAAATCACACAAAGAAACATACATGCACACATTCAGAAAAAGAAAGAAAACAAGTATTAACAGAGCGCCAAAAAATTATAAACGCAAAAGTAAACAAAATCACACAAAGAAACACACACACACACATTCACAAAAAGAAAAAAAGGAAGAGAGCAACCAAACCAATAAACCAACACACAAATGAAAACAAACACTAAAAACTAAACTAAGGTAAACATAAAACCAAAAACAAATCAAATGCAAAAAGCAAACCCCAAGTCAACAGTTGCCCCCAAAATCCCTTGCCTCAATTTTGGGAACTCTTTTTTTCTATTCAGGTATTCCACAGATGCAGGGTTTACCAAGCCATTTGCAGGGATTTAATCCACTGCTTCTGAGGCTGCATGGAGAGACTTCCATGTCTCTTCTTTGTTCTCACAGCTCCTGGGGTTCAGCCTTGGTTTTGGCCCTGCCTCTGTGTGTAGACTGCCCTCACTCATCTTTTCCCCACCCAGACAGGAGGGGGTTAAAGCAGTGTCTGATTAGCACTCTGCTGCTCACTCACGCTGCAGAGAAGGAGGGGTAAGGTAGTCATAATTAGAATGCGGGGAGTGCCTGTGGTGGCATAGGCTGGTGTGTAATTGCAACATCCTGAGGTGCACCATGTGTTCTCCCAGGGAAGTTGGCCTTGGATCCTGGGACCCTGGCAGTGGCATGCTGCACAGGCCCCCAGGATGGTGTGGGTAGTGACCTGAACTTGCACATAGGATCCTTAGTGGCAGTGGCATCAGTGGTAGTGGCCTGTGCCTGCCTCTGTGATTTGAGATGATAACTGCAGCTTGTGCCCGTCTCTGAAGCTCACATAGGTGGCTCTCTGTCATCTGGCACACAGAGCAGGAAGCCCCTCTCCTTGCACACCCCAAAACATTGGTCTCTTGATTCTCCAGTAGGTTCAGACTTTTTCCAGACTCCTTCCTGACTAAGTGTGGCACACTAGCCCCCTTTAGGCTGTCTTCATGCAGCCAACTCCGGTCCTCTCCCTGGGGTCTGCCATCTGAAGCCTGAGCCTCAGCTCCCAGCCCCCAGCCCCCACCCATCCCAGCAGGTGAGCAGATAATCTTCTCATGCTGGTGAGTGCTGGTCATCACCCATCCTCTGTGCAGGAATCTCTCCGCTTTGCCCTCTGCACCCTGTTGCTGTGCTCTTCTCTGTGGCTTCAAAGCTTCCCCCACACCACCCCCATCTCCACCTGCAAAGGGGCTTCCTAGTGTGTGGAAACCTTTCCTCCTTCACAGCTCCCTCACACTGGTGCAGGTGCTGTCCCTATTCTTTTGTCTCTGTTTTTTTCTTTTTTCTTTTGCCCTACCCAGGTAGGTGGGGAGTTTTTTGCCTTTTGGGAAGTCTGAGGTCTTCTGTCAGCATTCAGCAGGTGTTCTGTAGGAGTTCTTCCACATGTAGATGTAATTCTGATGTAGTTGTGGGGAGGAAGGTGATCTCCATATCCTACTCCTCCACCATCTTGAAGGTCTTGATCTAATTTTTTTTTATCTTGTTTGACTGCTCTGGCTAAACTTCCAGTACTATGGTAAATAGGAGTGGTGATAGTGGGCACCTTATATTAGAGGAAAAGCTTTCAATATTTCACCACTGAGTATGATGATGGCTCTGGACCTTGGTCTTGGCAATGTTTATTTTGTAGATGACACCAAAAACACAAGTAACCAAAGCAAATATAAATAACTGGAACTATATAAAACTAAAAAGCCTCTGCACAGCAAAGGAAACAATCAACAAAATGAAAATACAACCTACAGAAGGGAGAAACTATTTGCAAATCATGTATATAATAAAGGGGTTAATATCCAGAATATATAAAGAACTCATACAACTCCATCACAAAAAACAAACAACTGATTTAAAAAATGGACAGAGGACCTGAAGAAACATTTTTCCAAAGATAACATACAAATGGCCAAAAAGTACATGAAAAGGTGCTCCATATCATGAATCATCAGGGAAATGAAAATCAAAGCGACAATGACATATCACCTCACACCTGCTAAAATGGCTATCATCAAATAGACAAGCAGTAACAAGTATTGGTGAGAATATGAAAGACAGAATGCTTGTGCACTGTTGGTGGGAATGTAAATTTGTACACCAACTATGGCAAAGAGTATGGAGGTTCCTCAAAAAATTAAAAATAAGACTACCATATGATCCAGAAATCCCACTTTTGGGTGTATAGCTAAAGGAATTGTAGTCAGGATCTCAAAGTGATATCTGCACTGTCATGTTCATTGCAGCTTTCTTCACAATAGTTAAGATATAGGTGGAGTATCATGCTCAGTCTAGATAGATTGATGAAAACAAAGGGTTTCAGAGTTTTGTTTTTGGAAATTGCAGCACACTTTGCCATGTTCCATTTTTAGTCAAGACCACTACAATTAGATGGAGATAATTCATGTACCCTGCCCCTTATTTTTTAGTATGTCTTGCTACTAGCTTTGTCATCCTCAATAGGTGTGTGCCATGCATTTCCTTCATCTGGCCTGATGGCTTACAGTATATACCTATGCTTATATCATATCTACCCTCTATCCTGTTGCCTTCATTCAGTTGATATCTGTGAATCTTCAGTCTTCAGGTGCATAGATTTGTATGCAGTTTCCAATCCAAGCTTTGAAATATTCCTATATCTTACATTCCTTTGAGTTTCTCTACCACTCAACCCTAAATAAGGCCCAAGATATCTTTCACACTATGTTGATGTTCCTCAGAGAAAAGATACAGAAGGCATAATGTGAGATGATAAACAGGGATGAGAAAACAGGATGAATGAAAACAGGATGAATAGGAAATTTTTTCCCAAACAATGTGAAAAATCATCTTCCCTAACATTTAGTCATTCCTGTTTTTGTATTGTTATGCTATTTTGGTCTGGGTCTTGTGAATGGATGCTCAGGATGTCATTTTAATTTAGCATCATCATCACAATAAGAGCAGCTGTCCAGAATTCATATTTAAAAAGGATTTTTAAAAAACTCTTTCTAAATAGATGTTCTGAGTGCTGCACTGACAACAAAAGTCTATGTGCATGAATGTGCAGTGTTTTTCCCTTTTGGTTTCTATTTTTCCAAATGTTTACATTGTTTTTTAGGTTCAATATAGTTTTATGCAATGGATTGCTTCAAACACACACACACACACATACACAAATATACACATATGCACACACTCTTCTTCTCAGCATACTCTACCTCAGCATGGAACAGATATAAAAATAATGAAAGCAACATTTTGTTGTATCACTTAAAATGTAGGGGGAGTTTCAAGATGGCAGAAGAGTAAGACGTGGAGATCACAGTCCTCCACAAAATTACATCAGGAATACAACTACATGTGGAACAATGTAGAACACCTACTGAACGCTGGCAGAAGACTTCAGACCTCCCCAAAAGCAAGAAACTCCCCACTTACATAGGTAGGGCAAAAGAGAAAAGAAAAAACAGAGACAAAAGAATAGGGTTGAGACCTGCACCAGTGTGAGGGAGCTGTGAAGGAGGAAACGTTTCCACACACTAGGAAGACCCTTCACAGGTAGAGACTGTGGGTAGCAGAGGGGGGAAGCTTCAGAGGCATGGAGGAGAGTGCAGCAACAGTGGTGAGGAGGGCAAAGCGGAGAGATTCCCACACAGAGAATCAGTGGCAACCAGCACTCACCAGCCCGAGACGTTTGTCTGCTCATCCACTGGGACGGGTGGGGGCTGGGAGTTGAGGCTCGGGATTCAGAGGTCAGATCCCAGGGAGAAGACTGGCGTTGGCTGCGTAAATGCAGCCTGAAGGGGACTAGTGCACAACAGCCGGGAGGGAGTCTGGGAAAAAGTCTGGAACTGCTGAAGAGGCAAGAGACGTTTTCTTGCCTCTTTGTTTCCTGTTGAGCAAGGAGAAGGGATTAAGAGCGTCATTTAAAGGATCTCTAGAGATGGGTGTGAGCTGCAGCTATCAGCACAGACCACAGAGACAGGCATGAGACGCTAAGACTGCCAATGAAGCCACCAATAAGCCTGTGTGCAAGCACAGGTCACTATCCACACCTCCCCTCCTGGGAGCCTGGGCATACCAGCACTGCCAGGGTCCCATGATCCAGGGACAACTTCCCCAGGAGAACACAAGGCAAGCCTCAGGTTGTTGCAAAGTCACGCTGGCCTCTGCCTCTGCAGGCTAGCCCCGCATTCCATACCCCTCCCTACCCCACGCCCCCAGCTTCAGTGAGCCAGAGCCCCGGAATCAGCTGCTCCTTTAACCCCATACTTTCTGGGTGGGAACAGACGCCCTCAGGCGACCTACATGCAGAGGTGGGGCCAAATCCAAAGCTGAGTCCCAGGAGCTGTGTGAAAAAAGAAGAGAAAGAGAAATTTCTCCCAGCAGCCTCAGGAGCAGTGGGCTAAATCTCCACAAACAACTTGATGTATCATACATCTGTGGAATACCTGAATAGACAACGAATCATCCCAAATTGAGGAGGTGGACTTAGGGAGCAAGACATTGATACTTTTTTCCATTTTTCTCTTTTTAAGAATGTGTATGTATATGTTTCTGTGTGTGATTTTGTCTGTATAGATTTGATTTTACAATTTGTCCTAGGGTGTTCTCTATACGTTTTAGTTTTTGTTTTTGCTTTTGTTTTTTGCGGTACGCGGGCCTCTCACTGTTGTGGCCTCTCCTGTTGCAGAGCACAGGCTCCGGACACGCAGGCTCAGCGGCCATGGCTCATGGGTCCAGCCGCTCTGCGGCATGTGGGATCTTCCCAGACCGGGTCATGAACCCGTGTACCCTGCATCAGCAGGTGGACTCTCAACCACTGTGCCACCAGGGAAGCCCTTGTTTCTTTTTTTTTGTATAGTTTTTTAGCACTTGTTATCATTGGTGGATGTGTTTTTTGGTTTGGTTGCTATCTTCCTTCTATTATTTTTATTACTTAAAATTTTTTTAATTATTATTATTTTATTTTAATAATTTTATCTTCTTCTTTCTTTCTTTTTTTTTTCCCCATTTTTATTCTGAGTCATGTGGATGACAACCTCTTGGTGCTCCAGCCAGGCGTCAGGGCTGTGCCTCTGAGGTGGGGGAGCCAAGTTCAGGACATTGGTCCACAAGAGACCTCTCAGCTCCACATAGTATCAAACAGCAAAAATCTCCCAGAGATCTCCATCTCAATGCCAAGAACCAGCTCCACTCAATGACCAGCAAGCCACAGTGCTTGGACAACCTATGCCAAACAACTAGCAAGACAAGAACACAAAACCACCCATTAAAAGAGAGGATGCCTAAAATCATAATAAGGCCACAGACACCCCAAAACACACCACCAGACGTGGACCTGCCCACCTGAAATACAAGATCCAGCCTCATCTACCAAAACACAGGCACTAGTCCCCTCTACCAGAAAGCCTACAAAACCCACTGAAACAACCTTAGCCACTGAGGGCAGACAACAAAAACAATGGGAACTATGAACCTGAAGCCTGTGAACAGGAGACCCCAAACACAGTAAGTTAAGCAAAAATGAGAAGACAGAGAAACACACAGCAGAGAAAGGAGCAAGGTAAAAACACAACAGACTTAACAAAGGAAGAGGAAATAGGCAGTCTACAAGAAAGACAATTCAGAACAATGAGAGAAAGATTATTGAAAATCTTGAAAAGAGAATGGAGAAAATACAAGAAACGTTTAACAAGGACCGAGAAGAACTAAAGAGCAAACAAACAGTGATGAACAACACAATAAATTAAATTAAGAAATCTCTAGAAGGGATCAATGGCAGAATAACTGAGGTAGAAGAACGGATAAGTGACCTGGAAAATAAAATAGTGGAAATAACTACTGCAGAGAAGAATAAAGAAAAAAAGAATGAAAAGAAGTGAGGACAGCCTCACAGACTTCTGGGACAATATTAAATACAGCAACATTCTAATTATAGAGGTCCAAGAAGAAGAAGAGAAAAAGAAAGAGACTGACAAAATATTTGAAGGGATTAGAGTTGAAAAATTCCCTAATATGGGAAAGGAAATAGTTAATCAAGTGCAGGAAGGACAGAGAGTACCATACAGGATAAATCCAAGGAGAAACACGCCAAGACACATATTAATTAAACTACCAAAAATTCAATACAAAGAAAATATATTAAAAGGAGCAATGGAAAACCAACAAAGAGCATACAAGGGAATCCCTATAAGGTTAACAGCTGATCTTTCAGCAGAAACTTTGCAAGCCAGAAGGGACTGGCAGGACATATTTAAAGTGATGAAGGGGGAAAATCTACAACCAAGATTACTCTACCCAGAGAGAACCTCATTCAGATTTGACAGAGAAATTAAAAGCTTTACATACAAGCAAAAGCTAAGAGAATACAGCACCACCAAAAGAGCTTTACAACAAATGCTAAAGGAACTTCTCCAGGTGGGAAACACAAGAGAAGTAAAATACGTACAATAACAAATCCAGAACAATTAAGAAAATGGTAATAGGATCATACATATCGATAACTACCTTAAATGTAAATGGATTAAATGCTCCAACCAAAAGACATAGAATGGGCGATTGGATACAAAACCAAGACCTGCAGAAATTCTGTCTACAAGAGACCCACTTCAGACCTAGGGACACATACAGAATGATAGTGAGGGGATAGAATAAGATATTCCATGCAAATGGAAATGAAAAGAAAGCTGGAGTAGCAAGTCTCATATCAGACAAAATAGACTTTAAAACAAAAACTATTACAAGCAACAAAGAGGGACACTACATAATGATCAAGGGATCAATCCAAGAAGAGGATATAACAATTGTAAACATTTATACACCCAATATAGGAGTGCCTCAGTACATAAAACACAACCTAACAGCCATAAAAGGGAAAATCGACAGTAACACAATCAGAGTAGGGGACCTAAACACCACACTTTCAACAATGGACAGTAGATGAGCCTAAATGAAAATAAATAAGGAAACACAAGCTTTAAATGATACATTAAACAAGATGGAATTACTTGGTATTTATTGGACATTCCATCTAAAAACAACAGAATACACTGTTTTCTCAAGTGCTCATGGAACATTCTCCAGGATAGATCATAACTTGGGTCACAAACCAAGCCTTGGTAAATTTAGCAAAACTGAAATAGTGTCAAGCATCTTTTCAGACCACAACACTATGACACTGGATATCAATTACAGGAAAAAATCTGTAAAAAATACAAACACGTGGAGACTAAACAATACACTACTTAATAACGAAGTGATCACTGAAGAAATCAAAGAGGAAATCAAAAAAAACTAGAAAGTAATAACAATGAAAATACAACGACCCAAAACCTATGGGATGCAGCAAAAACAGTTCTAAGAGGGAAGTTTACAGCAATAAAATCCTACCTCAAGAAAGAAGAAACATCTCAAATGAACAACCTAAACTTACAACTAAAGCAATTAGAAAAAGAACAACAAAAACAACAAAAATGTTAGCAGAAGGAAAGAAATCATAAAGATCAGATCAGAAATAAATGAAAAATAAATGAAGGAAACTATAGCAAAAGTCAATAAAACTAAAACCTGGTTCTTTGAGAAGAAAAACAAAATTGATAAACGATTACCCAGATTCATCAAGACAAAAAGGGAGAACACTCAAATCAATAGAATTAGAAATGAAAAAGGAAAAGTAACAACTGACACTGCAGAAACACAAAGTATCTTGAGAGATTACTACAAGCAACTCTATGCCAATAAAATGGACAACCTGGAAGAAATGGACATATTCTTAGAAAGGCACAACCTTCCGAGCCTGAAACAGGAAGAAATAGAAAATATGAACAGACCAATCACAAACACTGAAATTGAAACTGTGATTAAAAATCATCCCACAAAAGCCCGGGAACAGATTTCTTCACAGGTGAATTCTATCAAACATTTAGAGAAGAGATAACACCTATCCTTCTCAAACTCTTCCAAAATATAGCAGAGGGTGGAACACTCCCGAACTCCTTCTTTGGTCCCACCATCACCCTGATACCAAAACCAGACAAAGATGTCATAAAGAAAGAAAACTGCATGCCAATATCACTGATGAACATAGATGCAAATTCCTCAAAAATATCCTAGCAAACAGAATCCAAGAGCACATTAAAAGGATTATATGCCATGATCAAGTGTATATTATTCCAGGAATGCAAGGATCCTTCAATATACTCAAGTCAATCAATGTGATACACCGTGTTGACTAAGTGAAGAAGAAATACCATATGATCATCTCAATAGGTGCAGAAAAAGCTTTTGACAAAATTCAGCACCAATTTATGATAAAAACCCTGCAGAAAGTAGGCATAGAGGGAACCTTCCTCAACATAATAAAGGCCATATATGACAAACCCACAACCAAAATCATTCTTAATGGTGAAAAACTGAAACCATTCAACTAAGATGAGGAACAAGACAAGGTTGCCTACTCTCACCACTATTGTTCAACATTGTATAGGAAGTTTTAATCACAGCAATCAAAGAAAAATAAATAAAATAAATCTAAATTGGAAAAGAAGTAAAGCTGTCACTGATTGCAGATGACATAACACTGTACACAGAGAATCCTAAAGATGCTACCAGAAAACTACTAGAGTTAATCAATGAATTTGGTAAAGTAGCAAGATACAAAATTAATGCACAGAAATCTCTTACATTCGTATACACTAATGATGAAAAATCTGAAAGTGAAATTAAGAAAACACTCCCATTTACCACTGCAACAAAAAGAATAAAATATCTAGGAATAAACCTACCTCAGGAGACAAAAGACCTGTATGCAGAAAATTATAAGACACTGATGAAAGAAATTAAAGATGATACAAATAGATGGAGAGATATACCACGCTCTTGGATTGGAAGAATCAACATAGTGAAAATGACTCTACTACCCAAAGCAATCTACAGATTCAATGCAATCCCTATCAAATTACCAATGGCATTTTCCTCAGAAATAGAACAAGAAATTTTACAATTTCTATGGAAACACAAAAGACCCCGAATATCCAAAGTAATCTTGATAAAGAAAATTCAGCTGGAGGAATCAGGCTCCCTGACTTCAGACTATACTACAAAGCTACATTAATCAAGACAGTATGGTACTGGCACACAAACAGAAATATACATCAGTGGAACAGGATAGAAAGCCCAGAGGTAAACCTAGAACATATGGTTACCTTATCTTTGATAAAGGAGGTACAAATATACAATGGAGAAAAGATAGCCTCTTCAATAAGTGGTGCTGTGAAAACTGGACAGCTACATGTAAAAGAATGATGTTAGAACACTCCCTAACATCATACACCAAAATAAACTCAAATTGGATTAAAGATCTAAATGTAAGGCCAGACACTATCAAACTCTTAGAGGAAAACATAGGCAGAACACTCTACGGCATAAATCACAGCAAGATCATTTTTGACCCACCTCCTAGAGAAATGGAAATAAAAACAAAAGTAAACAAATGGGACTTATTGAAACTTAAAAGCTTTTGCACAGCAAAGGAAACCATAGACAAGACCAAAAGACAACCCTCAGAATGGGAGAAAATATTTGCAAATGAAGCAACTGAGAAAGGATTAATCTCCAAAATATACAAGCAGCTCATGCAGCTCAATAGCAAAAAAACAAACAGCTCAATCCAAAAATGGGCAGAAGACCTAAATAGACATTTCTCCAAAGAAGCTATACAGATTGCCAACAAACACATGAAAGAATGCTGAACATCATTAATCATTAGAGAAATGCAAATGAAAAGCACAATGAGATATCATGTCACATCAGTCAGAATAGCCATCATCAAAAAATCTACAGACTATAAATGCTGGAAAGGGTGTGGAGAAAAGGGGACGCTCTTGCACTGTTGTTGGGAATGTAAATTGATACAGCCACTATGGAGAACAGTATGGATGTTCTTTCAAAAACTAAGAATGGAACTACCATATGACCCAGCAATCCCACTACTGGGCATATACCTTGAGAAAACCATAATTCAAAAAGACTCATGTACCACAGTGTTCATCGCAGCTCTATTTACAATAGACAGGACTTGGAAGCAACCTAATTGCCCATCAGCAGATGAATGGATAAAGAAGATGTGGCACATATATATCATGGAATATTACTCAGCCATAAAAAGAAACAAAGTTGAGTTTTTTGTAGTTAGGTAGATGGACCTAGAGTCTGTCATACAGAGTGAAGTATGTCAGAATGAGAAAAACAAATACCGTATGCTAACACATATATATGGAATCTAAAAAACAATTAAAAATGGTCATGAGGAACCTAGGGGCAAGACGGGAATAAAGATGCAGACCTACTAGAGAATGGACTTGAGGACATGGGCAGTGGGAACGGTAAGCTGGGACAAAGTGAGAGTGGCCTGGACATATATACACTACCTAATGTAAAATGGATAGCTAGTGGGGAGTAGCTGCATATCACAGGGAGATCAGCTCGGTTCTTTGTGACCACCTAGAGGGTTGGGAGAAGGAGGGTGGGAGGGAGGGAGACACAAGATGGAAGAGATATGGGGACATATGTATATGTATAACTGATTCACTTTGTTACAAAGCAGAAACTAACACACCATTTTAAAGCAATTATACTCCAATAAAGATGTAAAAAAATAATAATAATCTTAGGCAATACTAGCTCCATTTAATGAAGAAAACTGAGTCTCAGGGATCTTTTAGGACTTAGACCTTAAGTTAATTTTCCCCTGATGTGGATTCAGGTTGAAATTCCATGACCCCTAATGTCTAAATTAAATTCCACTTACTGCCATTTAAACCTATGGGGTTTAAAGATATCAGAAAATGGAAAAAATAATTAGAACATAATTTAGTGGCATATAGCTAGTGTGATTGACATAATAGGGAGGGTGGGAGGGAGGGAGACACAAGAGGGAAGAGATATTGGGATATATGTATATTTGTAGCTGACTCACTTTTTTATAAAGCAGAAAATAACACACCATTGTAAAGCAATTATACTCCAATAAAAATGTTAAAATAAGAATAAATAACTTATATTTGAAATAATCTTTAATATTTAAAGTATTGAATAAAAAATAAAAAGTAAAATAAAATGTAGTATTTATCATGCCAAAACCCCAGTGCCATAATATTCTGAGACAGTATGAACCAGTGTTTAAGAGCACAGACTTTGTTGTTAAGCATACATGAAATCAAATCTCAGTTGATATTTGTTAGCTCTATGACCTTAGGAAAATCACTGAACTTCTCTGAGCTCAATTTCTTAATAGATAAAATGGAGATATGTTAATTATTTATTTCTTTGTAACAAAGCATCACAAAGTTTTGTTGCTTAAAACAACAATTGTTACAACTCTAAATGAGCTAATCTACAAATTAGAGTACAACTCTGTGGGCTGGCAATTTAGATTGGGCTCTGCTGACTAGGGCTTCTGGTTCTAATTGGACTTTCTTATGCATACATAGTCAGCTACAAGTTAGCTAGGAGGCTGTTTTTCTGGAGTTTGGCTAATATGAGCTCATTCTCTTCCATGTGGCCTCTCATCTTCCAGCAAGTTAGACAAGTCTTAATCACATAGAAGTGGCACAATTCACAGAGAGAGAGAGAGAGAGAGAGAGAGAGAGAGAGAGAAAGCAAGAGACTTGGACTCTGAATTGGCACAATATCACTTTTAACATGTTTTATTAACCAAATCAGCTAACAAGGAAAATTCATATTTAAAGAGTGAGAACAGGATCAGATCAAGATGGCAGAGGAGTAGGAGGTGGAGCTCACCTTCTTCCACAAATATGTCAAAATACAACTATATGGGGAAGGGTGAGCTGTGACAGGGTGAGAGAGAGTCATGGGCATATACACACTAACAAACGTAGTAAGGTAGATAGCTAGTGGGAAGCAGCCGCATGGCACAGGGATATTGGCTCGGTGCTTTGTGACAGCCTGGAGGGGTGGGATAGGGAGGGTGGGAGGGAGGGAGACGCAACAGGGAAGACATATGGGAACATATGTTTATGTATGACTGATTCACTTTGTTATAAAGCAGAAACTAACACACCATTGTAAAGCAATTATACCCCAATAAAGATGTTAAAAAAAATACAACTATATGTGGAATGATTCTCACAGAACATCTACTGAACACTGGCAGAAGACTTCAGACTTCCAAAAGGGAAAGAAAATTTCCACATAACTGGGTAGGGCAAAGAAAAATGAAAAGAGAGGAGAGAGAGAGAGAGAGAGAGAGAGAGAGAGAGAGAGAAAGGAATTGGGATGGCACCTGAACCCCTGGGGGGGAGCTGTGAAAGAGGAAAGGTTTCCACATAGTGAGAAGTCCCCTTGCTGTCACACTGGCAGGGAGGTTCGCCGGGACAGAGGGGGAGCTTCAGAGCCTCAGAGGAGAGGAACCAACTGGTTTGTGGAGAGCAAAGCAGAGAGAGACCTGTACAGATAGTCAGAGCTGGCCAGCACTTCTCAGCCTGAGATGCTCAACTGCTAGGGTGGGCAGGGTTTGAGTGCTGAGGCTTGGGCTTCAGAGGTTAGACCCTGGGGTGAGGACTGGACTTGACTATGTGGAGACACCCTTGAGGGGGTTAGGGTGTGGTGTGTCACAACCAAGGGAGTATGGGAATAAGCCTGGGCCTGCCAGAGAGATAAGGCAACATTGTTGGGGGGTCACACTAGGAGAGAGGTTGGTCCACTATAGAAGCTTCTTTGTGAACACTCTCAGGCAGCAGGGAACCACCCACACGAGCTCTGGAGGCAGATGTGAGCTGTCACTCTCATCTTGGACTCCAGAGCTGGGTACAGACTACTGCCACTGCCTAGGGTCCCATGAGTGGCACAGGTCACTGCCACCACCTCCCTGGGAGCACACACAGCCTGCCACTGCTGCCTCCAAGGGTCTTGCAACCAGGAGCCAGCTGCTGCCCTACCTACCTGGGAGCATGTGTGGGTTGTGCAATTGCACATCCTCTGTCAAGGGGATAATGACCAGTACACACCGAGGAAAGAGATGTCAAGCATCCAAAGCAAAATCAGTCTCACACCAAAAAAATATTAAACCCACACAAGCTATACAGAGATGCTCCTGCATATAAAAAATTCTCCAAGACTACAGTAGATAATTGTTTCTCCTAAACTCACAGGGCAAGAGAAATATAAACAAAATGAAGAAGCAGAGGAACCACTCCCAGTTAAAAGACAAATAAAATTCCCCTGAGGGAACAAACAATGAAAAAGACCTTTTCAGTCTAATAGAAACTAAGTTCAAAAAGGAGGTAATGAGGGGCTTCCCTGGTGGTGCAGTGGTTGAGAGTCTGCCTGCTAATGCAAGGGACACGTGTTTGAGCCCTGGTCTGGGAGGATCCCACATGCCGCGGAGCAACTAGGCCCATGAGCCACAACTACTGAGCCTGCGCAACTGCAGCCTGTGCTCAGCAACAAGAGAGGCCGTGATAGTGAAAGGTCCGCACACTGCTATGAAGGGTGGCCCCTGCTTGCCACAACTAGAGAAAGCCCTCGCACAGAAATGAAGACCCAACACAGCAAAAATAAATTAATTAATTAAAAACAAAAGTACCAATGCCACCAAAAAGAAAAAAAAAAGGAGGTAATGAAAATACTGAAGGAATTAAGAAAGGTTATCAACAGAAATGCAGATTACTATAAAAAGGTAATGGAAACTATAAGGAGGAGCCAAGAAAAATTAGAAAATTCATTTGCCAAGATGAAAGCTGAGCTAAAGTCAATGAAGAGCAGAATGAATAATGCAGAAGAAAGAAAAGTGATCTGGAAAGTAGAATAATGGAACTTACCCAATCAAAACAGCAGACAGAAAACCAAATGGAAAAAAAAAAAGAAAACAAAATAAAAGACCTATAGGTTAATATAAAGCATACCAATCTATGCAAAATAGGGATTCCAGAAGGAGAAGAAAGAGAAAATGATTGAAAATGTATTTGAAGAAATTATGGCTGAAAACTTCCAAAATCTAAAGAACGAAACAGATATCCACATACAGGAAGCACAGAGGGTCCCAAACAAGACAGGTGAAAACTAAAAGAATACAGCAATATTAAACCTACCCTAAAAAAAATATTGAAAGTTCTTCTCTAAATAGAATAGAAGGACTTTCCTGGTGGTGCAGTGGTTAAGAATCCACCTGCCAATGCAGGTAACACAGGTTTGAGCCCTTGTCCTGGAAGATCCCACATGCCATAGAGCAACTAAGCCCATGCTCCATAACTACTGAGCCAGCGCTCTAGGGCCCATGAGCCACAATTACTGAGCCTGCATGCCACAGCTACTGAAACCCATGTGCCTACAGCCCATGCACCACAACAAGAGAAACCACCACAATGAGAAGTCCGTACACCATAACAAAGAGTAACCCCTGCTTGCCACAAGTAGAGAAAGCCCTCACATAACAATGAAGACCCAATGCAGCTAAAAGTAAATAAATAAATAAATAAATGTATGAAATAAAATAAATAAATAAATAGAAATGAAGCAAGAAGTTATAGGAAGGAGGAATCATAATTTGAAAGTAAATTACTTAAATTAGCCAGTACACAGATCAAAAAGTTAAAAAAAAACTATTTGTGAAAGCAATGATAAACACAAGGAATAGCAAAAGGATAAACATGAAGATGTAAAAAGGGACATCATAATCATGAAATGTGGGAAGGAGAGTAAGAAAATGCAGATTCTTCTTTTTTTTTAAGAATTTTTTTGAGGCTTTATGACTGTCAGGCTAAAGCAAGCAGATATAGGAAGGGGTTAACATACTTGAAAAACAGGACAACCACAAATCCAAAACATACAATAGATTCAAAAGAAAAACAAAAAGAAGAGAACACAAGCAGGAAATAAAAGGAAATAATCAAACCACAAAAAGAATAACAAAAAGAAAAGGAAAGGAACAAAGAAGAAACAAAGAATCGACTGGAAAACAAGGTTTAAAATGACAATAAGTACATATCTATCAGTAATTACCTTAAATGTCAATGGACTAAATGCTCCAACCAAAAGACATAGAGTGGCAGACTGGATAAAAAACAAAAACTTACAATTTGCTGCTTACAAGAGACCCACCTTAGGGCAAAGGACACACATAGATTGAAAATGAGGGGATGGAAAATGATATTTTATGTAAACGGGATTGACAAGAAAGCAGGAGTTGCGATACTCAGACGAAATAGAAACAAAAGCCATAAAGAAAGATAAAGAAGGACATTATATAATGATAAAAGGATCAACGCAAGAAGAGGATTTTACACACGTCAATGTATATGCACCTAATATAGGAGCACCCAAATACATAAAACAAGTACTAACAGACATAAAGGGAGAAATTAATGGGAATACAATAATAGTAGGTGAATTTAACACCACATTAACATCAATGGACAGATCTTCTAGACAGAGAATCAATAAGGCATCAGAGATCCTAAATGATACAACAGAACAGTTAGATTTAATTGATATTTTCAGGACATCACATCAAAATAAAAAAAACAGAATCCATATTCTTTTCAAGTGCACATGGAACATTCTCTAATATTGACCATATCCTAGGGCACAAAACCAACCTCAGCAAATTTAAGAGTATAGACATTATTTCAAGCATCTTCTCTGATCACAATGGCATGAAACTAGAAATCAAACACAGGAAAAGAAATGGAAAAAAAATTACATGGAGACTAAACAACATGCTACTAAAAAAACAATGGACCAATGTGGAAATCAAAAAGGAAATTAAAAAAATACCTTGAGACAAATGACAGTGAAAACACAACAGTACAAAATCTATGGTATGCAGCAAAATAAATTCTTATAGGGAAGGTCATAATGATACAGGCCTTCCTCAAAAAACAAGAAAAAAATCTCAATTAAAGGACCTAAGCTACCACCTAAAAGAATTAGGAAAAGAAGAACAAACAAAACCTAAAGTCAGCAGAAGGAAGGAAACAATAAAGATCAGGGAGGAATAAATAAAATAAAGATTAAAAAAAATAGAAAAAAATCAATAAAACCCAGAGCTGGTTCTTTGAAAGGGTAAATGAAATTGATAAACCTCTGGCCAGGCTCACCAAGAAGAAAAGAGAAAGAACCCAAATAAAAAAAAAATAAGTAATGAAAAAGGAGAAATCTCAACTGGTATCACAAAAATACCAAAAACCATAAGAGAATACTATGAACAATTATATACCAACGAATTTGACAACCTAGAAGAAATGGACAACTGTCTAGAAACATACAGCCCACCAAAATTTAATCAAGAAGCTGTAGATAATCTGAATAGACTGATCACTAGAAGTGAAATAGAATCTGTAATAATAAAAAAAAAAACTCCCTAAAAACAAAACTCCAGGACCAGATGACTTAAAAGGCAAATTCTACCAAACATACAAATAACTTATACTGATTTGTCTCAAACTCTTCCAAAAGATTTAAGAGGAGGGAACACTCCTAAAGATATTCTATGAAGCCACCATCATCCTGATACCAAAACCAGACAAAGATACCACCAAAAAAGAAAATTACAGACTAATATTTTTGATGAATATAGATGCAAAAATTCTTACAAAATATTAGCAAAACAAATCCAACAACACATAAAAAAAGATCATACATCATGACCAAGTGGGATGCATCCCAAGTTCACAAGGATGGTTCAACATACACAAATCAATGTAATACACCACATTAACAAAAGAAAAGTCAAAAACCACATGATCATCTCAATAGATGCAGAAAAAGCACTTGACAAAAGTCAACATCCATTCATAAAAATATTCTTACCAAAGTGGGTATAGAGTGAATATATCTCAACATAGTAAAAGCCATTTATGACAAACCTGCAGCCTATATAATACTCAATGGTGAAAAGCTGAAAGTCTTCTTGCTAAAATCTGGAACAAGACAAGGGTAGCCACTCTCACCATTTCTATTCAACATATTGTTGGAAGTCCTAACCACAGCAATCAGACAAGAAAGTATCCAATTTGGAAGGGAAGTGGTAAAATTGTCACTATATGCAGATGACACTATATATAGAAAACCCTAAGGACTCCACACAAAAAACTACTAGATCTAATAAATGAATTCAGCAAAGTAGTAGGATACAAGATTAACATTCAGAAATTGTTTGCATTTCTTTACACTAACAATGAAATATCAGAAAGAGAATGTAAAAAACAATAACTTTTAAAATTGCACCCCAAAAAATGAAAGACCTAGGAATAAACCTGACCAAGGAGGTGAAAGACTTATACACTGGGAACTATAAAACATTAATAAAGGAAATTAAACAGGACTCAAAGAAATGGAAAGATATCCCATACTCTTGGAATGGAAGAATTGGTATTATTAAAATGGCAGTACTCACCAAAGAAATCTACAGATTTAATGTGATCCCTATCAAATTACTCATGACAATTTTCATAGAACTAGAACAAATAATTCAAAAATTTATATTAAACCATAAAAGACCCAGAATTGCCAAAGCAATCCTGAGGTAAAAAACAAAACAAAGCAGGAGGCATAACTCTCCCAGACTTCAGACAATACTACAAAGCTACAGTAATCAAAACAATGTGGTATTGGTACAAAAACAGACATATGGATCAATGGAACACAACAGAGAGCCCAGAAATAAACCCACACACCAATGGTCAATTAATCTTCAACCAAGGAGACAAGAATATAGAATGGGAAAAAGACAGTCTCTTCAGCAAGTGGTGCTGGGAAAGTTGGACAGCTGCATGTAAATCAACGAAGCTAGAACACACCATCACACCATGCGCACACACACACACAACTCAAAATTGCTTAAAGATTTAAACACAAGACATGACACCATAAGACTTCTAGAATAAAGCATAGGCAAAACATTCTCTGATATAAATTGTCTGAATGTTTTCTTAGATCAGTCTCCCAAGGCAATAGAAATAAAAGTAAACAAATGGGACCTAATCAAACTTACAAGAATTTTCACAACAAAGAAAACATAAAAACAAAAAAGAAAAGACAACCTATGGAATGGGAGAAAATATTTTCAAATGATGCAACCAACAAGGGCTTATTCCCCAAAATATACAAATAGCTCATACAACTCAACAACAAAAAACAAACAATCATAACAAAAAATGGGCAGATGACCTTAATAGACATTTCTCCAAAGAAGACATACAGATGACCAATAGGCACATGAAAAGATGCTCAACATCCCTAACTATTAGAGAAACATAAATAAAAACTACAATAAGGTACCACCTAACACTGGTCAGAATGACCATCATTAAAAAGTCTACAAATAACAAATGCTGGAGAGGGTGTGGAGAAAAGGGAACCCACTACACTGTTGGTGGGAATGTAAGTTGGTGCAGCCATGGTGGAAAACTGTATGGAGGTTCCTCAGAAAACTAAAAATAGAATTACCATATGATCCAGCTATCCCACTCCTGGGCATATACCTGAACTAAACTATAATTGAAAAAGATACATGCACCCCTATGTTCATAGCAGCACTATTTACAGCAGCCAAGACATGGAAGCAACCAAAATTTCCATCAACAGATGAATGAATAAAGAAGATGTGGTACATATATACAATAGAATACTACTCAGCCATCAAAACGAATGAAATAATACCATTTGCAGCAATATGGTTGCAACTAGAGATTATTATACTAAGTTAAGTAAGTCAGAGAAAGACAAATACCATATGATATCACTTATATGTGGATTCTAAAATATGGCACAAATGAACCTATCCACAAAACAGAAACATACTCACAGACATCAAGATCAGACTTGTGGTTGCCTAGGGGGCTGGGCAAGGGATGGACTGGGAGTCTGGGGTTCATAGATGGAAACTATTATATATAGAATGGATAAACAACAAGATCCTACTGTATACAGAGGGAACTATATCCAATCTCCTGGGATAAACCATAATGGAAAAGAATATTGAAAAATAATATATTATATAGGTGTATAACTGAGTCACTTTGCTGTACAGCAGAGATTGGCACAACATTGTAAATCAATAACTATACTTCAATTAAAAAAAGAGTGAGGAAACAGACTCCTCCTCTTGATGGGAGGAGCAACAAAATAAATAAGGTGTGGAAATAGGAAGCAGGGAGCAGTTAGGGACATGTTGGCAATCAGTGTACCATAGGTGATAATAAGAATATTTGTATCTTAATATCAATGTGTGGATTAATTAGATAAAACACATGGAGTTCTTAGCATAATTTCTGACATTAATAAATACTAAGTAAATATTTGTTCTTACTGTTATGCCAGTAAGACACCTTAATCAGAGACATCTATTGTTGCTGGTACAAGAGTTTACATGAAGTCCCTGAAGTATCAACATTCTTTGGGAAATTGGGATTGCAGATACCTATACATGGTCTCTATTTTTAATCTGATTGAGTACATGAAACCTCAAAATGTCTAATCTGCTCCCTTAACAAATTATCCAACTAGTTTTTTGATAGTCTTCAAGTTCTGTCTGGTTAATAGTCACACAGAGATATTATTTGTGGGCCCTGCCATGTTTGTGTATAGGTCAACTGAGAGAATTGGGAATGGGAAGAAAGCCCATTCACTCCCGAGATAGCAAGTACTGGGATGCATTGGACCATGCCCTCTTTCTACAGTTCAGTTATTTTCTAAAGACTAAAATTCTGTCATTTCTAAGTGCCATCCTACCATACTTTCTACAGAGAACACCAACATTTTCAACAACAAATATTTACTGAGGCCAAATGTGTGCAAAATATGGTAATGGGTACTGCCATCCAGACATTAATAAATTTTGTCTAAGAAGTCACACTTTTAAATATGTGCTCCAGAATAATCTACAAACCTTTTAAGCTTTGTTTATTACCTTTGATGATGTCAGATAGTTGTACTAGATAAAAGAATTTTAAAGGTTTTAGAGGTGACTGCTTAATCCAAAGGGGAATCCCTGCCTGAAAAATGAATTTGGAAAGACTCACTTATGATGAAAACAAGTTTATAGAAGTGATATTGAGATCATCCCACATAGTTAAGTAGATTTATTGGAGGGGAGAGAACTAGTGATGCATTCCAATTCTCAAAAACATGCTTTAGCCGATGTAACCAAAATTAGAAGTAATTCACATATTGCTGTCGTCAAGTTATGTCAAAAGGCAGAAAAAATATCACTAAGTCCCTGCCTCTCTGTCAGACCCAAACAAATCCCTAGCCTCCACATCATTTTATGCTGCAGCAGTATCTCTTAGGTTAGGAGATACTAAACAGAAAAAAATAGTCAAAACATTATTAGCTGCAGCCTAAATGCACCCAAATTCCAATAACATCTTTCCTTACATTTTTGCTTAAAAATGATAATAGAGAAGGCAGAAAATTATTTCAGGTAATTTAGTCATTCCTTTATTTATCCATTCTTTTATTTATTCAATTGTTCCTTCATTCTGCCATCAAAAATTTGTTGAGTACCTTTTATTTACCTGACTCTATTCTAGGTGCTAAAAATACAAAGATAAATTTAAAAAATGTAATCACTGCTCAGGCAACTTTGGATCTCCCATATTTAAAGTTATATATGTGTATCTGCCTGTGCCCAATTATTTTACCAGCAATGCATATTTTAATGAAACTCATACTCAACATAGTCTAAACTCCACTAGCTACCACTTTTAAATATAAGTACAGTCAATTCCCCTGTGCTGATTTTGAAAAACTGGCATTGACTGTTTTAATGTACATTTCAATTGACAGTATGTAGGGAAGCCTTTGGGGAAATACATAGTCTTAAGTGCTTAGCTGAAAGTTGTCATTATGTCAATAAGAAATCATTATAGTCAAATATTTCTGTCTCATAAATGGCCAAAAGTCTAGGAGTAATTTTACACAAATCTATAGTTTTGTTCTGGAGGAAATTTTATATATATATATATATATATATACACGTATATATATATATATGTATATATATACGTGTATATATATATATATATATATACTTGTTAGTTTCATGAAAATTATTATTGAGGGATTTCAAGAGAGAAACTGAAAGGGTCAGCTGCCGCACATTAAACACAACCACTTCCTTCAGTCTTCAAAATGGCTGAGTCCAGGGCTTCCCTGGTGGTGCAGTGGTTGAGAGTCCGCCTGCCAATGCAGGGAACGCGGGTTTGTGCCATGGACCGGGAGGGTCCCACATGGCGCGGAGCAGCTGGGCCCGTGAGACGTGGCCGTTGAGCCTGCGCATCCGAAGCCTGTTGCTCTGCAACGGGAGAGGCCACAGCAGTGAGAGGCCCATGTACCACAAAAAAAAAAAAAAAAAAAGGCTGAATCTACAGTGTTAATATGGTAAGGTTTCTGTGGTAGTAGGGCCATTGCTCTACCTGGAATATTACATGATGCCAGTCTGTGAATGGCAGCTGAAAGACTCAGTGGGTTAGTTGGGTATTTTTCCTCAATCATTCTCAGGCCCTAAGGGCTTGACTGAATGATTGCATCATTCTAGTAATGAAGTCCCTTGAGGATCTCTATAAGGCAGCATTTTAAACTTTAATATTTCACTGCTCAAGATGCAGCTGGATTGCTGATGCAGAAAACTGATCTTAGGGTGCTGACCTTCAGGCTTGTTTAGTACAAGAGTAAAGTCATGGAAGGTTAGCAATAATGTCAACATATGTCCTGGATGCAGTCAATTTCTAGTAGGCATTTTCATTTTGACTTTTAACTCCACTGCATTCAAAGAAATGATGTATAAATGATTACCTCAAGGTATATAATAATTTCTCTCCAATATTCACTTGACAGTGCTAAACAGTTGTTACTTCACTATAGACAATAATATAGCATGCCTCTACTTAAATCCCTGGAAAGGTCTCATTTGCTTATTACTGATGCATGATACTTCCACCTTTACCTGAAATCAAAGTGCAAGATCACAGTTCTCTTAGAATAGTTTTATCTGACATCAATATTTTTCAACCTTCTTTAGAATTGAACCATGGTTGTATAACCTTTTTTAAAATTTATCTAATACCCAAATAGTTCTAGTGGTACTTCTCTGTCTTTCCTCTCACTACTGACTGTTGTAATATCTCATAGGATAATTTTTCTAAAGGACAACTGTTAACAGGCCATTTATCTCCCTAAAGTCTTATTAGCTTTCTCATTGTCCTCTGAATAAACTCAAACTTGTTAACATGGTATACAAGGCCCAGAACATTCTGATTCCTATCTTCAGTGTCTTATTTCAGGCTTCTCTCCACTTTGTTTTCTCCACTCCAGCTACAGTAAACTTCTTATGGTCTTTTGAATATGCCATACTTTTTTCAGTGACATGGACTTCAAACATTTTGTTCTCTTTACTTAGAATATCCATATACTTTTCCTGATTAACTCCTACTCTTTTCATCACTGACATAATTTCTTCAAAGAAATCTTGACCTTCAAATAGGTAGTCTTCCTTTTTATATGTTCCCATTAGCCCTAATACTTCTCTTCAAATAAATCTGTGCCCATAGACTCAACTTAAGAAATATGTAAAATGATTTGTTTAATGTCTATTTCTCCACAAGACCTGTTTGGTGAAACAGTTTATCCCCAGCGTCTAGCTAAGTACCTGACATCATATTAACTGGTCTATTTCATACGAATACTAGAGCTCTCCAACAGTAAACCAGGTAGTATTATTATTTTGATCCAACTGGTATCAGCCATACCCTGCTCGCATTCCACCACACATCAGCAAATACACATAGCACTGACACTCTGGGAGGGCTCACACCAAGGAGTATTTCCCAGAACTTCTGCTGCCAGGGTCATTGTCCCCACGGTGAGCCACAGCCACCCCTCAGCTCTGCTGGAGACCCTCCAACACTAGCAGGGGAGGGGATTAAGACCTCTGCTTAAAGGAGCTCCAGAGATGGGCGCAAGCCGCGGCTAACAACACGGACCGAAGAGATGGGCATGAGATGCTAAGGCTGCTGCTGCCGCCACCAAGAAGCCTGTGTGCAAGCACAGGTCACTATCCACACTTCCCCTCCTGGGAGCCTGTGCAGCCCACCACTGCCAGGGTCCCGTGATCCAGGGACAACTTCCCCGGGAGAACACATGTCGTGCCTCAGGCTGTTGCAACATCATGCCGGCCTCTGCCGCCACAGGCTCGCCCCGCATGCGTACCCCTCCCTCCCCCTGGCCTGAGTGACAGAGCCCCCTAATCAGCTGCTCCTTTAACCCTGTCCTGTCTGGGCAGTGAACAGACGCCCTCAGGAGACCTACACGCAGAGGCAGGGCCAAATACAAAGCTGAACCCCAGGAACTGTGCGAAGAAAGAAGAGAAAGGGAAATCTCTCCCAGCAGCCTCAGGAGCAGCAGATTAAATCTCCACAATGAACTTGATGTACCTGCATCTGCAGAATACCTGAATAGACAACGAATCATCTAAAATTGAGGAGGTGGACTTTGAGAGCAAGATTTATTATTTTTCCCCTTATCATCACTTTGTAGGTGTGTATGTGTATGTTTCTGTGTGAGATTTTGTCTGTATAGCTTTGCTTTCATCATTTGTCCTAGGGTTCTATCCGTCCATTTTTTTTTTCTTTTCAAAAAAATTTTTTTTTCTTAATACTTATGTTTTATTTTAATAACTTTAGTTTATTTTATCTTTACTTTTTTTTTCTTTTATCCTCTTTCTTTCTTGCTTTCTAATTTTTCTCACTTTTATTCTGAGCCATGTGGATGAAAGACACTTGGTGCTCCAGCCAGGGGTCAGTGCTGTGCCTCTGAGGTGGGAGAGCCAACTACAGGACACTGGTCCACAAGTGACCTCCCAGCTCCATGTAATATCAAATGGCAAAATTCTCCCAGACATCTCCATCTCAACACCAAGTCCCAGCTTCACTCAATGACCAGCAAGCTACAGTGCTGGACACCTTATGCCAAACAACTAGCAAGACAGGAAAACAAACCCAACCATTAGCAGAGAGGTTGCCCAAAATCATAATAAGTCCACAGACACCCCAAAACACACCACCAGACGTGGACCTTCCCATCGGAAAGACAAGATCCAGCCACATCCACCAGAACACAGGCACTAGTTCCCTCCACCAGGAAGTCTACACAACCAACTGAAACAAATTTAGTCACTGGGAACAGACACCAAAAACAACGGGAACTACGAACCTGCAGCCTGCAAAAAGGAGACCCCAAACACAGTAAGATAAGCAAAATTAAAAGACAGAAAATCACACAGCAGATGAAGGAGCAAGATAAAAACCCACCAGACCTAACAAATGAAGAGGAAATAGGCAGTCTACCTGAAAAAGAATTCACAATAATAATAGTAAATATGATCCAAAATCTTGGAAATAGAACAGAGAAACACAAGAAACATATAACAAAGAACTAAAGAGGAAACAAGGAATGATGAACAACACAATAAATGGAACTAAAAATACTCTAGAAGGGATCAATAGCAGAATAACTGAGGCAAAAGAATGGATAAGTGACATGGAAGGTAAAATAGTGGAAATAACTACTGCAGAACAGAATAAAGAAAAAAGAATGAAAAGAACTGAGAACAGTCTCAGAGACCACTGGGACAACATTAAATGCACCATCATTCGAATTATAGGGGTTCCAAAAGAAGAAGAGAAAAAGAAAGGGACTGAGAAAATATTTGAAGAGATTATAGTTGAAAATTTCCCTAATATGTGAAAGGAAATAGTTATTCAAGTCCATGAAGCACAGAGAGTCCCATACAGGATAAATCCAAGGAGAAACATGACAAGACACATATTAATCAAACAATCAAAAATTAAATACAAAGAAAACATTTTAAAAGCAGCAAGGGAAAAACAACATATAACACAAAAGGGAATCCCCATAATGTTAACAGCTGATCTTTCAGCAGAAACTCTGCCAGAAAGGACAGGCAGGACATATTTAAAGTGATGAAGGAGAAAAACCTACAACCAAGTTTACTCTACCCAGCTAGGATCTCATTCAGATTTGATGGAGAAATTAAAATCTTTACAGACAAGTAAAAGCTGAGAGAGTTCAGCACCACCAAATCAGCTTGACAAAAAATGCTAAAGGATCTTCTCTAGGCAAGAAACATAAGAGAAAGAAAAGACTGACAATAACAAACCTAAAACAATTAAGAAACTGGGAATAGGAACATACATATCGATAATTACCAAAAATGTAAATGGATTAAATGCTCCCACCAAAAGACATAGATCGGCTGAATGGATACAGAAACATGACCCATATATATGCTGTCTAAAAGAGATCCATTTTGGACCTAGAGACACATACAGACTAAAAGTGAGGGGATGGAAAAAGATATTCCATGAAAATGGAAACCAAAAGAAATCTGAGGTAGCAATTCTCTTATCAAACAAAATAGACTTCAAAATAAAGACTATTAGAAGAGACAAAGAAGGACACTACATAATGATCAAGGGATCGATCCAAGAAGAATATATAAAAATTGTAAATATTTATGCACCCAACATAGGAGCACATCAGTACATAAGGCAAATACCAACAGCCATAAAGGGGAAATCGACAGTAACACAATCATAGTAGGAGACTTTAACACCCCACTTTCACCAATGGACAGAAGATCCAAAATGAAAATAAATAAGGAAACAGAAACTTTAAATGATAAATTAAACAAGATGGATTTAATTGATATTTATAGGACATTCCAACCAAAAACAACAGAATACACATTTTTCTCAAGTGATCATGGAACATTCTCCAGGATAGATCATACCTTGGGTCACAAATTAAGCCTTGGCAAATTTAAGAAAAATAATATTGTATCAAGTATCTTTTCCAACCACAATGCTATGAGACTAGATATCAATTACAGGAAAAGATCTGTAAAAAATGCAAACACATGGAGGCTAAACAATACAGTACATTATAACGAAGTGATCACTGAATAAATCAAAGAGAAAATAAAAAAAATACCTAGAAACAAATGGCAATGGAGACACAACGACACAAAACCTATGGGATGCAGCAAAACAGTTCTAAGAAGGAAGTTTATAACATTAAAATCCTACCTTAAGAAACAGTAAACATCTCAAGTAAACAACCTAACCTTGAACCTAAAGCAATTAATGAAAGAAGAACAAAAAAATCCAAAAGTTAGCAGAAGGAAAGAAATCATAAAGATCAGTTCAGAAACAAATGAAAAAGAAAATAAGGAAGTGAGAGCAAAGATCAATAAAACTAAAAGCTGGTTCTTTGAGAAGATAAACAAAATTGATAAACCATTAGCCAGACTCATCAAAAAAAAAGGGAGAAGACTCAAATCCATAGAATTAGAAATGAAAAAGGAGAAGTAACAAATGACACTGCAGAAATACAAAGTATCATGAGAGATTACTACAAGCAACTGTATGCCAATAAAATTAACAACCTGGAAGAAATGGACAGATTCTTAGAAATACACAGCCTGCCAAGACTGAATCAGGAAGAAATATAAAATATGAACACACCAATCACAAGGACTGAATTTGAAACAGTGACTAAAAATCTTCCAACAAACAAAAACCCAGGACCAGATGGCTTCACAGGGGAATTCTATCAAACATTTAGAGAAGAGGTAACAACTATCCTTCTCAAACTCTTCCAAAATATAGCAGAGAGAGGAACACTCCCAAACTCATTCTACGAGGCCACCATCACCCCGATAACAAAACCAGACGAGGATGTCACAAACGAAAAATCTAAAGGCCAATATAACTGATGAACATAGATGCAAAAATCCTCAAAAAAATACTAGCAAACAGAATCCAACAGCACATTAAGTGGATAATACACCATGAGAAAGTGGGGTTTATTCCAGGAATGCAAGGATTCTTCAATATACGCAAATCAATCAATATGATACACCATATTAACAAATTGAAGGCGAAAACCATATGGTGATCTCAACAGATGCAGAGAAAGACTTTCAACAAAATTCAACACGCATTTTTGATAAAAACCCTGCAGAATGTAGGCATAGAGGGAACTTTCCCCAACATAATAAAGGCCGTGTATGACAAACCCACAGCCAACATCGTCCACAATGGTGAAAAGCTGAAACCATTTCCACTAAGATCAGGAACAAGACAAGGTTGCACACTCTCACCACTCTTATTCAACATAGTTTTGGAAGTTTTAGCCACAGCAATCAGGGAAGAAACAGAAATAAATGGAATCCAAATCGGAAAAGAAGTAAAGCTGTCACTGTTTGCAGATGACATGAGATTATACATAGAGAATCCTAAAGATTCTACCGGAAACCTACTACAGCTAATCAATGAATTTGGTAAAGTAGCAGGATGCAAAACTAATGTACAGAAATCTCTGGCATGCCTATAAACTAATGATGAAAAATCTGAAAGTGAAATCAAGAAAACATTCCCATTTAACATTGAAGCAAAAAGAATAAAATATCTAAGAATAAACCTACCTAAGGAGACAAAAGACCTGTATGCAGAAAATTATAAGACACTGATGAAAGAAATTAAAGATGATACAAGTAGATGGAGAGATATACCATGCTCTTGGATTGGAAGAATCAACACTGTGAAAATGACTCTACTACCCAAAGCAATCTACACATTCAATGCAATCCCTATCAAACTAGCACAGGCATTTTTCACAGAGCTAGAACAAGAAATTTCACAATTTGTATGGAAACACAAAATACCCCGAATACCCAAAGCAAGCTTGAGAACAAAAAACGGAGCTGGAGGAATCAGGCTCCCTGACTTCAGACTATACTACAAAGCTACAGTAATCAAGACAATATGGTACTGGCACAAAAACAGAAATATAGATCAATGGAATAGGATACAAAGCCCAGAGATAAACCCATGCACATATGGGCACCTTATCTTTGATAAAGGAGGCAGGAATGTACAGTGGAGAAAGGACAGCCTTTAAATAAGTGGTGCTGGGAAAACTGGACAGGTACATGTAAAAGTATGAGATTAGAACACTCCCTAACACCATACACAAAAATAAGCTCAAAATGGATTAAAGACCTAAATGTAAGGTCAGAAACTATGAAACTCTTAGAGGAAAACATAGGAAGAACACTCTATGACATAAATCACAGCAAGAACCTTTTTGACTCACCTCCTAGAGAAATGGAAATAAAAACAAAAATAAACAAATGGGACCTAACGAAACTTAAAAGCTTTTGCACAGCAAAGGAAACCATAATCAAGACCAAAAGACAACCCTCAGAATGGGAGAATATATTTGCAAATGAAGCAACTGAAAAAGGATTAATCTCCAAAATTTACAAGCAGCTCATGCAGCTCAATAACAAAAAAAACAAACAACCCAATTCAAAAATGGGCAGAAGGCCTAAATAGACATTTCTCCAAAGAAGGTACACAGACTGCCAACAAACACATGAAAGAATGCTCAACATCATTAATCATTAGAGAAATGCAAATCAAAACTATAATGAGATATCATCTCACACATGTCAGAATGGTTATCATCAAATAATCTAGAAACAATAAATGCTGGATTGGGTGTGGATAAGAGGGAACACTCTTGCACTGCTGGTGGGAATGTGAATTGGTACAGCCACTATGGAGAACAGTATGGAGGTTCCTTAAAAAACTACAAATAGAACTGCCATATGACCCAGCAATCCCCCTATTGGGCATATACCCTGAGAAAACCATAATTCAAAAATAATCATGTACCGAAATGTTCATTGCAGGTCTATTTACAATAGCCTGGAGATGTCCATCATTGGATGAATGGATAAAGAAGATGTGGCACATATATACAATGGAATATTACTCAGCCATATAAAGCAAGGAAATTGAGTTAGTTGTAGTGAGGTGGATGGACCTAGAGTCTGTAATACAGAGTGAAGTAAGTCAGAAAGAGAAAGACAAATACTGTATGCTAACACATATACATGGAATCTAAGAAAAAAATAATGTCATGAAGCACCTAGGGGTAAGACAGGAATAAAGACACAGACCTATTAGAGAATGGACTTGAGAATATGAGGAGGGGGAAGGGTAACCTGTGACAAAGTGAGAGAGTTGCATGGACATATATATATATACTATGAAACGTAAAATAGGTAGCTGTGGGTAGTAGCTGCATAGCACAGGGAGATCAACCCTGTGCTTTGTGACCACCTAGAAGCGGGGGATAAGGAGGTTCAGAGGGAGGGAGACGCAAGAGGGAAGAGATATGGGAACATATGTATATGTATAACTGATTCACTTTGTTATAAATCAGAAATTAACACACCATTGTAAAGCAATTATACTCCAATAATGATGTAAAAAAATACACATACCACTATCTCTCAAATATGCATCCTCAAATCAAAAAATATCTAAGATTATATTCTATGTAGCTAATTATCTTATTTTGAGACTTTTGGTCTCAGAAGTCTAAAAGGAAAGAAAATGTAATGAGACTATGTATAATTTAGTGGTTATGAACATACATTAAAGAGACAGACAACAGTAATGATTAAAATGAGATCCAACATAAGGATCTGAGCCTTAACATATATACCTTCAAAACAAAATGACACAGAAATTAGATATAACAGAAATGAAATAATAGTCACAAACATTTCAGGAAGAGACTTTAATGTTAAAATGGCAACAAGGTAGTCATACCTAGTTACACCACCAAAATACCTCTAACATAAATAGAAGAAAACCAAATGATAAGGAAAAAAAAGATTGTTGGCCACAGTTTGTACATACTTTCTATATACAGTATCTTTTATAGGGATGGACAAAAAATTACCTCATTCTCAAGTGTCTAAAACAAAACAGGAGAAATTACACAGATGCACACACTGACGAAGAGAGTTCACTGATTTTTACTATTTTTCACCTAAATCTGGAACAGAATTACTGCACTGATCAGAAAAGCAGGTGGTTATTTTCCAAATGTATGGCACTTATACTTTAAGCCAAACAGAGCTAGAGTTTGGTTATGCCCTGCCCAAAGTAGTTTCTGCTTCCATTTAGAATCCACATCAGAATGTTGTTTGGCAGGAAGTAGAGGAGAGATAGATGGAGTCATGTGGGATCCTGGTATATCAACATCTAAGGGGCAGTGAGGAATATTATGAACAAGAATGAAGATTGGAAGAGCAATGGGAGAGTGTGTATTGTGGGTGTACACTTCACACTGTCTAAATAAATATTTCAAATTGTATCCATTTCCAAGTTTAGTAAAAAAATCATATGAAAACTGTAACTAGATAATATATAAATCAATTTTAATAGAACCTCAATAAATAAATGTATTTTGAATTGAAGTAGGGTGTATATGAACAGAACTTCAGATCTAGCTGTGAAAAGCAAAAGATGCCAATACCTAAATAGATGGTGAAGGAGTTAAATAAACTATATTCCACCTGTTTTCTAGAAAATAGCATGCATAGGTACATAGCTACTGAATCAGGCATGAACTTTTAAAACTGGTACAGAACTTCCGAAAAGATTCTGAAGCAAGAAAGAAAGGGAAAATTGCCATGACAACCCAGAAAAAAAATACCTCTTAAGGTAGTTTTGTGTTAAGATGCACATGAAAGTTCTAGAATATGTATACTTATTATCCTCAAAGGTATAAAATAAGACAGAGTTTGTGTGAAACAGTAACGGAGATCCCTAGGAAGATAACAAACTGAAATGAAAGAAGAATGACCAAGAAATCTAACTATAATAAGAAAAAATGCAAACTAACACACATTATAACATAGAATTTTAAAAAAACATATAGGCAATAAGTTGATAAAATAAGAGCAATAGACACAGCAGAATATCAAACCAATAATGTGAAGGACATTCTCCTCCAAAGAATAAGCTAGAAGACAATGGCACAATACCTCAAGCAGTGATCCTTAACATTTTGGGGATCATGATCACTTTGCAGGATTTAATAAAAGAACTTTTTATAAGAACACACTCATAAACAACTAAATAGGCCTACAATTTCAAGTGATTGGTATAATCCTTTAAGCCTGTCTGTGGTTCCCTACCCTAGAGTTCATGCATAACACTGCAAGAGACATTTGTTTTCAAAGTTTTAAGTAGAAACATTAACAAAAAATAACACTACATCAAGTCAAATGTGAAAAATGCAATCAAAATTATTTTTATTATGCCATATTGCAGAGAAATTGTGAGAAATATCTCAAAGGTAAACAATAGACACCTAAGAGAAGAATTAAAATCCAAGGAATAAAAATTATAAAAAAGTATATTATAAAAGAACTCATTTTGATTGCAAAATACAAAGTCAGATCAAACCTATCACTTGTGAAAATAAATGTAAAGTGATTAAACTTCTATTGATAAGTAAATGCTCTGAGATACTAAAAATATATGATTACTTTTTGCTCTTATAAAATACACGCTAAAGATGAAATGAGGCAGACGGATTAAAAATGAACAGGTAAACAAATATATGCCAGGCAATGATAAAAATAAAAAGTACTTACCATATTAATAATTGACAAATGGAAATGAAGGCAAAACTAAATAAGGCAAAGAGGGTCATTTTATCTCAAAGATTGATTCATAATGAATTTTACTGTTCTAGAAAACATAGCATCAAAATATGTAAGGCAAAAACTGAAAAAATATAAAAAGTATAAAATAACATTGAAGACTCAATTGTAGAGTCACACATTATCACATTGTTATCAGTTTTAAAAACTAGTTACAATGGTATAAATAAGTCAGTAAGATTGTGGAATAAGAAGCCTGAGAGGAAAAAAAAAAAACAGTCTGAGACTCTCCTTCCTCCAATGGAGACACTAATTCAACAACAATACAAAGACCAATTCCCTTTGTGAGAAATCCATAAACCAGGTAAGAGGCTTCCACACCAGACTGAGCATGACATCAGCCATATAGAAGCCAGTAGGAAAATTCATAGCACCCTCCTACAATAGTCTCTGCCCCGCAGCACAACATCATGTATTTAGGAGAAAACTATCAGCTTTTGGCTTCTCCCTGGAAAAGCAAAGAGGAAACTGAATTGTAGGCCCAATGTTCTGAGTTTATGGGAAGTGCTGCCCAAGGGGTTGGATCTATCTCTAGATGCCTGGGGATCACTAAGAACAAAACTGTTGGGCAGTGTGCTGCTGCTTCACAGGGCCTGTGGTACAGCAGACATGAATTAATACAGCTTAGACTTCTATTTTGGGAGAAAGAGAAGAGTAGGGCATATGCCCAGAGTTCTGGATTTTGGGAGACTGCCCAAGGAAGCAGTTTCTGTCAAGCCTTACTTGGGGTGCTGATATGACCTGGCAAACTCTAGATGGCTGGAGGTTGCTGAGAAAAATAAATGAGTGGCATACTGCTGTTTCACAGGACCCATGGTCCAACAGACAGACACCAGAGGGAGAAAGAGATAATGAGCTACAAAATTGGCAAATTGCTCTAATTAGGAATTTACCCACACAAGTCCAGAAAAGATACATTCATGTAAAAGATTTCAGAGGCCCCAACAATTTCTAGCCAGGGAATTGGTGAAAGTATCTCCATGTATGAAGGCAGTTCATAAACACTAAGAAAGGTGGCAGTTTTTTCAAATGTATGGGTACAAACACAAAGTTACAAGGAACACAAAGAATGGGAAAAATGGCCTGATCAATGGGGAAAAAAAATCTCCAGAAACAGATGCTAAAGAACTGGAGGTATATGAATTACTACAAAAAGAAATCAAATTAACGATCATGAAGATGTTCAATGAGCTCAGGAAATTGATGTATGAGCAAAATAAGAATTTAAAGAAAGAGATAGAAAATATATAAAAAGAACCAAATAGGAATTTTGGAGCTGAAGAATGTAATAACTTAACCGAAAAATTTACTAGAGGGGTTCAACAGCAGAACTGATCAAGTAGAAGAGTCAGTGAATTTGAAGACAGATCATTTGAAATGATCTGGTCAGAGAAGCAAAATGAAAAAAGTGAGAAAGTCCAAGAGACTTACAGGATATCACTACAATATACACATTATGGAAGTTACAGAAGGAGGAGAGAGAGAAAAGAACAGAAAGATTTTTTTTAATGAACAAAATTTCCCAAATCTTGAAAGGAAATGGATATCCAGATGCAAGAAACCCAGAGGTTTTCTTCTAGGAAGACCCGAAAGAAGTCCACATTGAGATACATTATTATCAAATTGTCAAAAGTAAAAGACACAGAGAATTTTGAAAGCCAAAAAGAGAAAAGTAACTCATCACATACAAGGGAACCTTCACAGGAAAGTTAATAGATATCTCAGCAGAAACATTTCAGGCCAGAAAAGAGTGTGACAAAATGCTAAAAGAAAAAAAAAAAAAAACAACTTGCCAACCAAGAAATATATCCAGCAAAGCTTTCCTCCAAAAATAGAGGATAGCTACTTTCCCAGACAAACAAAAGCTGAAGGAATTCGTTGCCACTAGACCTGCCTTATAAGAAATAATAAACAGAATCCCACAAGCTGAAACAAAAAGACAGTAAACAGAAACATGAAAGCATGTGTAAGTATAAAGATTGCTGGTAAATATATATATATAAATGAATAAGAACACTGTACTGTTATAATGGTGGCATGTAAAGCACTTTTAATTCTGGTAAAGCAGTTAATACACCAAAGTGGATAAAATAAGTATAAATATAAAAACATATTAATAAATACACAATATAAAAGGTGTAATTTGTGGTATCAACATAAAGTAGGAGGAGAGTAAAAATATAGAATTTTTTAAATAATATTGAAGTTAGGTTTTAATCAGCTTAAAATAGGTTGTTCTAACTATGAGATGTTTTATGTAAGCCCCAAGGTAACCACAAAGAAAATATCTATAGAAGACACAAAAGAAAATAAAAAAAGGAATCAAAGCATGTCACTACAAAAATCAATGAAGCAAAAAAGAAGAGAACAATGAAGGAAAAGAGAGTAAAAGAGAGAAAATAATTATCAAAATGGCAATAGTAAGCCCTCCCCTATCAATAATTACTCTAAATGTAAGTAGATTAACCTCCTCAATCAAAAGACAGAGAGACTGAATGAATAAAAAGCAAGATCCAACTGTATGCTGTATACAAGGGACTTATTTTAGATTTAAGGACACACATATGCTGAAAGCAAAAGGATGGAAAAATATATTCCATGGAAATGGCAAACAAAAGAGAGGATGGGTGGCCATATGTATATAAGACAAAATAGACTTTCACTCAAAAACTGTCACAGAGACACAGAAGGACATTAAGAATGATAAAAGGACGACTCACTAGAAATATATATATATATATAAAACAACAGAACACATAAATATACAAAGAATACATTGCCTGAACTTAAGGGAGAAAATGACAGCAACACAGTAACAGCAGATTTCAATAGCCCATTTTAAATAATGGATAGAACATCCAGATAAGAGATCAATAAGGAAACAGATTACTTGAGCAACACTAGGGACAAAATGAACCTAAAGGAAAATAAAAATAGTCCGTCAAGAACAGCAAAATACACATTCTTCTCAAGCACACAAGAAACATTGTCTAAGATAGATCACATATTAGGTCACAACACAAGTCTTAACAAATTGAAGAAAATTGAAATCATAGCAAATATCTTTTCTGACCACATGGAATGATTAGAAATCAATATCAGAAGCAAAACTGGAAAATTCTCAAATATGTGGAATGTAAACAATACACTCTTGAACAACCAATGAACCAAAGAAGAAACCAAAGGGTAATTAGAAAATATCTCCAGACAAATGTAAATGAAAACAAATATACCAAAATTTATGTAATGTGGAAAAGGAGTATTAAAGGGAAAGTTCATGAGGATAAACACCTACATTAAAATAAGAAGAAAGATCTCAGACAACCTTATTGTACACCTCAAGTAACTAACAAAGGAGAATAAACTAAGCCTAAAATTAGCAGAAGAAAACAAATAATAAATATTAGAGCAGAAATAAATGATATAGTAGCTGTAAAACAGGAGAAAAAATCAATAGAACAAAGAGCTGACTTTTTGAAAAGAAAAACAAAATTGGCAAACCTTTAGCTAGACTAAGAAAAAAGAGAGAGAAGACTCATATATAAAATTATAAATGAAAAAGGGCACATTACAACAGATGTCACAAAAATAAAGAGAATCATAAGAGACTATTAAAAAAATTATACACTAACAAATTGGATAACCAAAAAGTAATGGGTAAATTGCTAGATACATATAACCTACCAACACAATTTCTTATTTCCATTTTCCTAAATTTCTATAATATAATTGTATTTTAATATATATCTTTACTTTAAATATCAAAACCTAAAAAGTAAAATTAGAAAAACAGAAGTTAAGTCACTTCATGTATGGTTTAGGCTACAAGGCTGCGTGGGTTTTGTTTCGGGTTTTTTTTCTTTTTTTGAGGGGAAAATGTAACAATTTTCTGAATACTGCATTCTACTACAATCTGCTGTTTTTAATCCTTCTCTTATGAATAAATGTAATTCTCTTGCCAAATTATTATGTCACTTGACATTTTAAAAAATATTTACTTGTACCTCTACCACATTTAAAAAATATTTAAGGCTTCTTGTAACATGAATATATATAATAAATGTTTTAAAACAACAATTATACATAAAGAATAAGAGAAATAGAAATTTAAAATAATAGGAACGTGTCCAGCCTGAATACAAAACATAAAAATAAATACTCAGATCATAAAGACCTACATCACTGCGATATTGAGGCTCAACGTTAGTTTTAAACTTCCCAGCAGCCAAAGTGAAAATTGAGCTCTTGGTCTTTATCAGAAGAGGACAGTTCTCCACAGAATAGCCTCTTAGAGACACTCTTCATTAGGTGTTCACAGTAGGACAAAGAGTGATATGGTATGTGATGCCCTTCCAAAGTATTTCTGCTGAAAATACATTAAGTGGATATGGAGGGCTTTTATTTATCTCAGGTGGGAGGAATGTTAGGGCAAGAGTTGCTGTTTTATTTTGTCTGGAGAAAAGCTTAAGAGATAATATTAAAACACAACACACTGTAGACAACTCTGTGCAGAACTACAAAAATATGGTCAATATATGGAGAATTTCTGATACGCTTCTTGACTTCATCTGAGTTTAGACCTAATTGAATGCTGAAAAACTACATTGACTGAATGTTTTTCATGTAAATATTACTTCTCTCCAGCAGCCTTCCACCTGGTCTCCATAAATGTTTCAGTATTTATGTAGACAAATACTTCAGTAGTTATCTTGATTTGTGACTGTGGGACATTTTGTATTGGCTTCATCAAGCATTTGCTAGCTATGCTCCACAAATTTCAACCTATTAATCAGCTTGATAACTACTGATGATCCTGGTACTGTGTATGACCTCTAACTGTAGATGCTTTGTTGATGACAGCATTTCTTATGAAACTGCTCATTTAGGAGATAACTTACTAGAGAAATATATTTTCAAAAGCAAAGAAATGAGTCATTTCAAAAAAGTATTCATGTTCCCCAAAAGTAAGGTGTTTTTTATCTTGTTAATATTTATTTTTGTTTGGTTTGCTTGGTTCGGAGAGGTTTACAAATGTTTGAGTATTAACTGAGACACTTTTGAAAATGATCGCAAAGAACTTTAAAATCTACCAACTGCTTACTATTAAAGAATAAGAGTAAATAAGAAATAAAGTGATACACCACCATGCATTTATGTTCCTTCTCATTAGCCTACAATAGTTCCCCAGAACTTTGTGATTTCAAAGTCTTATTCCACTCATGTGCTTCAAGAACTTCCACATCATGGAGTATGCCCATGCAGAGCCCAGCTCATTATTGGTCAACTGAAGCTAAAATAAAAGCTATAAGCTATGCAATGCTATCTTGCTGAGGAACTGAAATGAAGCAGGGTATAATCTAAATGTACACTTCAACATGCCAAAAATACATTAAAAATGCTGCTAGCATATAGATATTGCTGTAGCATATACTGTATTCAGAGTTTAAAGATGTAAGGTGAATAACTCAGAATTTGTTTCCAGCCTTATAACTCTTACTTAGTTTCTATGGAATAAAGTGGTCAGATCCCACAATTATCAGGTGTCTTGAGCTATCATCTTATAAAAGCCAGTAGAAATTCACAGAACTTTCTATTTCCTTAAGCAAAACAAAACAAAATTTCCCAAAAGATTTGTCATCATCTGCAAGGCTCTGTCAGTAATAAATCTATTTGAACTTGTCAGTCAAACCTAACACTAGAGCTTTCTATTTAATACATAAATGTGTCCATCTATTTAATTTCCCATCACAAATCTCTTTTTAAAAAGCAAACAAGACAAGCCTTATGCCAGGCACCAGAAAAGACCCTCTCTAGGACCATATCTCTTGTGCTCATGGCTGCTGGCTTCCATCCCAAGAAGTCATACCACCTCTGTGCCCTGTCTTCACTGGGGCAGACCTAAGAACTCCAAGGCAGCCCCAGGACGAGACTCCTGTGGGTGAACCACATGCAGAGGTGGGGATATAACCAAAACTGGGGCTTCCCTGGTGGCGCAGTCGTTGAGAGTCTGCCTGCCGATGCAGGGGACACGGGTTCGTGCCCCAGTCCGGGAGGATCCCACATGCCGCGGAGCGGCAGGGCCCATGAGCCATGGCCGCTGGGCCTGCACGTCCAGAGCCTGTGCTCCGTAACGGGAGAGGCCACAATAGTAAGAGGCCCGTGTACCGCAAAAAAAAAAAAAAAAAACTGAACCACAGGATGGAGCAAATAAGGAAGAAGATTGAAAATCTTTCCATCAGCTGTACAAGCTGCAGATTAAATCCATGTGGTCAGCTAGGATAAACAACTTGCATGGTCTTGGTTCCTCCACCTGAGTCTGGCCTGAGGTCTGGGGTGAGAGCACTGAGTACAGGATGCTAGATCACTAGAGAATTTCTGGCCCCAGGGAAGATTAATTACTGAGAGCTCTCATGGAGACCTCTGTCTGAATCCAAGACCCAGCTCCACACAACTGCTAGAAGCTCCTAGTGCTGAACACCTCACAAAAACAACAAATAAGACAGGAACACAAAACCACCCAACAGCAAACAGATTACCAAAGCTCACAGACACCCCAAAACACACCACGTGACATGGCCCTGCTCATGAGAGGGAAAAGACTCAGTTACACCCACCAGAAGGCAGGCACCAATCCCTCCTATTAGGAAACCTATGCAAGCCACTGGACAAACCTCACCACCCGGGGCAGAGAACAGAAGCAAGAGGAACTATCACTCTCTGCAGTCTAGGGAAAGGAGACCTCAAATACTGTAAATTAAACAAAATGAGAAGACAGAGAAATACCTTGCAGGCAAAGGAGCAAGATAAAAACCCAAAAGACTAAATAAATGCAGAGGAAAAAGGCAAACTAAATGAAAAAGAATTCACAGTAATGATAGTAAAAATGATCCAAAATCTTGGAAATAGAATGGAGAAAATACAATAAATGTTTAATAAGGACCTAGAAGAATTAAGAGCAAACAAACAATAATGAACAACAAAATAATTGAAATTAAAAATACTCTAGAAGGAAACAATAGCAGAATAATTGAAGCAGAAGAACGGATAAGTGAGGTGGAAGATAGAATGGTAGAAATAACTGCCTCAGAGCAGAATAAAGAAAAAAGAATGAAAAGAATAGAGGACAGACTCAGAGACTTCTGGGACAACAATAAGCACACCAACATTCGAATTATAAGTGTACCAGAAGAAGAAGAAAAAAAGAAAGTGTGTGAGAAAATATTTGAAGAATTATAGTTGAAAAGTCCCCAAAATGGGAAAGGAAATAGTCAACTCCAGGAAGCACAGAGAGTCACATACAGAACACAGCCAAGGAGAAACACACAGAGACACATATCAATCAAACTAAAAAAAATTAAACACAAAGAAAAAATATTAAAAGCAGCAAGTGAAAAGCAATGAATAACATACAAGGGAATCCCCATAAGGTTAACAGCTAATCTTTCAGCAGAAACTCTACAGACCAGAAGGGAGTAACAAGATATATTTAAAGCGATGAAGGGGAAAAACCTACATCCAAGATTACTCTACCCAGCAAGGATCTCATTCAGATTTGAGAGAGAAATCAAAAGTTTAAAGACAAACAAAAGTTAAGAGAATTGAGCACCACCAAACCAGCACTACAGTGCTAAAGGAACTTTTCTAGGCAGGAAACACAAGAAAAGGAAAATATCTACAAAAATAAACACAAAAAATTAAGAAAATGTAATAGGAGCATACATATCAATAATTACCTTAAATGTGAATGGTTTAATTCTCCAACCAAAGACACAGACTGGCTGAATGGATACAAAAACAAGACCCCTATATATGCTGTCTACAAGAGACCCACTACAGACCTAGGGATGCATACAGACTGAAAGAGAGGGAACGAAAAAAGAAATTCCATGCAAATGGAAATCAAAAGAGAGCTGGAGTAGCAATACTCTTATCAGACAAAATAGACTTTAAAATAAAGACTATGATAAGAGACAGGAAGGACACTACAGAGTCATCAAGGGAACAATACAAGAAGAAGACATACCAAGTGTAAATATTTATGCACCCAACAGAGGAGCACCTCAACACATAAGGCAAATGCTAGCAGCCATAAACGGAGAAATAGACAGTAAAACAATAATAGAAGGGGACTTTAACACCTGACTTTCACCAAAGGATAGATCATCCAAAATGAAAATAAATAAGGAAACAAAAGGTTTAAAGGATAAATTAGACCAGATGGACTTAATTGATATTATAGGACATTCCATCAAAAAACAACAGAATACACTTTCTTCTCAACTGCACATGGAACATTCTTCAGGATAGCTCATATTTTGGGTCACAAATCAAGCCTTGGTAAATTTAAGAAAATTGAAATTGTATCAAGCATGTTTGCTGACCACAGTGCTATGAGACTAGATATCAATTACAGGAAAAAAAAAACTAAAAAATACAAACACATGGAGGCTAAACAATATGCTAGTAAACAACCAAGAGATCACTGAAGAAATCAAAGAGGAAATCAAAAACTACCTAGAAACAAATGATAATGAAAACATGATGATCTAAAACGCATGGGATACAGCAAAAGCAGTTCTAAGAGTGAAGTTTATAGCAGTACAATCTTACCTCAAGAAACAAGAAAAATCTCAAATAAACAACCTAACCTTTCACCTAAAGCAATTAGAGAAAGAAGAACAACAAAAAAAGTAAAAAAAAAAGCAAAGTTAGAAGAAGGAAACAAATTATAAAAATCAGATCAGAAATAAATGAAAAAGAAAGGAAGGCAACAATAGCAAAGATCAATAAAACGAAAAGCTGGTTCTTTGAGAAGATAAACAAAACTGATAAACCATTAGCCAGGCTCATCAGAAATAAAAGGAAGAAGACTCAAATCAACAGAATGAGAAATGAAAAAGAAGTAACAGCTGACACCACAGAAATACAATGGATCATGAGAGACTACTATAAGCAATTACCTGCCAATAAAATGTACGACCTGGGCTTCCCTGGTGGCGCAGTGGTTGGGAGTCCGCCTGCCGATGCAGGGGACACGGGTTCGTGCCCTGGTCCGGGGAAGATCCCACATGCCACGAAGCAGCTGGGCCCATGAGCCATGGCCACTGAGCCTGCGCGTCCGGAACCTGTGCTCCACAACAGGAGAGGCCACAACAGTGAGAGGCCTGCATACCACAAAAAAAAAAAGTACAACCTGCAAGAAATGAACAAATTCTTAGAAAAGTACAACCTTCCAACACTGAACCAGCAAGAAATAGAAAATATAAACAGACCAATCACAAGCACTGAAACTGTGATTAAAAATATTACAACAAACAAAAGCCCAGGGCCAGATAGCTTCACAGGTGAAATCTATTAAGCATTTAGAGAAGAGCTAACACTTATCCTTCTCAAAGTCTTCCAAAATACAGAAGAAATAGGAACACTCCCAAACTCATTCTATGAGTCCACAGTCACATTGATACTGAAACCAGAGAAGGAAGTCACAAAAAAAGAAAATTGCAGGCCAATACCACTGATGAACATGGATGCAAAAATCCTCAGCAAAATATAACAAAAAGAATCCAGCAGAAAAGTAATAGGATCTTACACCATAATCAAGTGGGGTTTATCCCAGGAATTCAAGGATTCTTCAATATATGCAAATCAATCAATGTGATACACCACATTAACAAACTGAAGAATAAAAACCATACGAGAATCTGAATAGATGCAGAAGAAGCTTTTGACAAAATTCAACACCAATTTATGATAAAAACTCTCCAGAAAGTAGGCATAGAGGGAACCTACCTTATCACAACAAAGGCCATGTATGACAAACCCACAGCCAACATAATTCTCAATGGTGAAAAATTGAAATCATTTCCACTGAGATCAGGAACAAGACAAGGTTGCCCACTATCACCACTATTATTCAACATAGTTTTTGAAGTCCTAGCCACAGGAATCAGAGAAGAAAAAGAAATAAAAGGAATCCAAATTGGAAAAGAAGAATTAAATTGTCACTGTTTGCAGACGACATGGTACTCTAAATAGAAAATCCTAAAGATGCCACCAAAAAACTACTAGAGCTAATCGATGAATTTGGTAATGTAACAGGATACAAAATTAATGTACAGAAATCTCTTGCATTCCCATACACTAACAACAAAAAATCTGAAAGAGCAATTAAGGAACACTCTCATTTACCACTGCAAGAAAAAGAATAGGTGAAAGACTTATACTCAGAAAAGTATAAGACACTGATGAAAGAAATCAAAGATGATACAAACAGATGGAGAGATGTGCCTGGTTCTTGTATTGGAAGAATCAACATTGTGAAAATGACTATACTACCCAAAGCAATCTACAGATTAAATACAATCCCTATCAAATTACCAAAGGCATTTTCCTCAGAACTAGAACAAGAAATTTTACAATGTGTATGGAAACAGAAAATACCCCAAATAGCCAAAGCAATTTTGAAAAAGAAAAACAGAGCTGGAGGAATCAGGCTCCCTGACTTCATACCATACTACAAAGCTACAGAAATCATGACAGTATAGTACTGGCACAAAAACAGACATATAGATCAAGCAGTGGAACATGATAGGAAGCCCAGAGATAAACCCATGCACGTATGGTCACCTTACTTTTGGCAAAAGAGGTAAGAATATACAATGGAGAAAAGACAGCCTCTTCAATAAGTGGTGCTGTGAAAACTGGACAGCTACATGTAAAAGAATGAAATTAGAACACTTCCTAACACAGTACATGAAAATAAACTCACACTGGATTAAAGATCTAAATGTAAGGCCAGACACTATAAAACTCTTAGAGGAAAACATAGGCAGAACATTCTATGAAGTAAGTCACCGCAAGACCCTTTTTGAACCACCTCGTAAAGTAATGGAAATAAAAACAAGTATAAATAAATGGGACCTAATGAAACTTAAAAGCTTTTGCATAGAAAAGGAAAGCATAAATGAGATGAAAAGACAACCCTCAGTATGAGAGAAAATATTTCCAAATGAAGCAACTGACAAAGGATTGATCTCCAAAATATACAAGCAGCTCATGCAGCTCAATATCAAGAAAACAAACAACCCAATCCAAAAATGGGTGGAAGACCTAAATAGACACATCTCCAAAGAGTACATACATATTGCCAACAAGCACATGAAAGGATGCTCACTAACCATTAGAGAAATATAAATCAAAATCACCGTGAGGAATCACCTTACAGTGGTCAGAATGACCATCATCAAAATATCTACAAACTATAAATTATGGACAGGATGTTGGGAAAAGGATACCCTCCTTCACTGTTGGTGGAAATGTAAGTTGATACAGCTGCTATGGAGAACAGTAAGGAGGTTCATTAAAAAACTAAAAATAGAACTAGCATACGACCCAGCAATCCCACTACTGGGCATATACCCTGAGAAAACCATAATTCAAAAAGAGACATGTACCAAAATGTTCATTGCAGCACTATTTACAATAGCCAGTACATGGAAGCCACCTAAATGTCCATTGACAGATGAATGGATAAAAAAGATGTGGCACATATATAAAATGGAATATTACTCAGCCATCAAAAAGAATGAAATTGAGTTATTTGTAGTGAGGTGGATGGACCTTGAGTCTGTGATACTGAGTGAAGTAAATCAGAAAGAGAAAAACAAATGCAGTATGCTAACGCATATATGTGGAATCTATAAAAACGGTACTGGAGAACCTAGTGGCAGGGCAGGAATAAAGATGCAGATGAAGAGAATGGACTTGAGGTCACAAGTGAGGAAAGGGAAGCTGGGACGAAAGAAGAGAGTAGCATTTAGATGTATACACTACCAAATGTGAAATGGATGGCTAGTGGGAAGCTGCTGCATAGCACAGGGAGATCAGCTCGATGATTTGTGACCACCTAGAGGGTTGGGATAGGTAGGCCCCAGAGGCAGGGGATATGGGTATATATATATACATATATATATATATATATATATATATACACACATACATATACATATACATACATATAGCTGATTCACTTTGTTGCACAGCAGAAACTAATGCAACATTGTAAAACAATTATATTCCAATAAAGTTGTAAAAAAAGCAAACAAGGTAGTCCTTCAAAATTAGATAGATGAGTACATTGCTTCCTGAAGGAATGGTTAAGGATCATGCTTCCTTTTTACCTCCACTGCACTTAGCAAAGAACAAGACATATAGTAATTCTGAAAATTAATGCTATGCTATATTTTATATTTCCATACAGTTTACAAATGCATCAAAAACATTCTCTAATTTGATACAGGTGTTATCATTATTTATTCATAACTGTCATTATTTTACAAATGAGGACTGTCCCACTCATAAGGCTGTGACTTGCCAAAATTCAAATGACTGTCATGACTGGATCATTAGACAGCCTGAACTAATGTCATGATCGTCTGACTTCTAATTCAGTGCTCCCTTTAGAATGGAACTTCTTCAGCATTTAAAAAAACTAAAGATTCTTGCATTCATGTATAAAATAAATATTTATTGGGTACCTTCCATGCATGAGACTGTGAAAAGGATACAAGGCAGGTGTGAATATGTGATGTTTGAATATTATATATTCTGCAGACAGAGGCAACTTTAGAGGAGAGAAGGATAATACTGTAACCATGGAAGTTCTCTGAGGAAATCACTGCATTTATTGACCATGGAATCAACAGGCAAAATTTTCATGAGGTTTGTCATTCACTCTCAGGACTCTGTCCTGAGAATCTGAGAAAAGTCTTTCATATAACCCAAGATTCTACTCCACCTCTTTCAGTTCATCCTCACCACTCAGGTACTAGAACAGCAAGCAAACCATGCATATTTGTTTGAATATTCACTAACAGCTTTACCGTAAAATTCCAGGTAACCCAAAAGTTTCATGAGGACAATTTTTTTTTAACTGAGGGTGAATAGACTTAAGAAAGGGAAGCTGTGAGCATGCATACATACATAGCCAGCTTATGCAGTAGCATAAGAAAAGCCCATGGAGAAATTCAAATGTTCTCAATTTTGAGGCCATGAAAAAATTTTTAGCTAAGTTATTTTTTTATTGTGGTAAAAAGCACATAATATAAAATTTACCTTCTTAACCATTTTTAAGCAGTTCAGTAGTGTTAAGTATATTCACATTGTTGTGAAACAGATCTCCAAAATTTTTCATCTTGCCAACCTGAAAATACATTCCCAATAAACAACTCTCAATTTCCCTCTCACCCAGCCCCTGGAAATCCACCATTCTACTTTTTGTTTCCATAAATTTCACTACTTTTCATACCTCATATAAGTGGAATCATATAGTATTTGTCTTTTTGTAACTGGCTTATTTCACTTGGAATAATGACCTCAAGGTTCATGCATGTTGTAGCATGTGATGGGATTTCCTTCCTTTTTAAGTCTGATCAGTATCTCATTATATATACCTCACAATTTGTTTATCCATTCATCCAAATGAATGGACATATATGTTGCTTGGCTGTTATAAATACTGCTGCTATGAACAGGAATGCGTAAATATCTCTTTAAGACACAGCTTTCAATTCTTTGGGATATATATCCAGAAATAGGACTGCTGAATCATATGGAATGTTTTAAAGTTCTTTGAGGAAACTCCATACTGTTTTCCATAGTGGTTGAATATTTTACAATCCCATCCACAGTGCACGTGTGTTCCCATTTCCCCACATCCCTGTCAACACTTGCTATTTTCTGTTTTTTTTTCTTTTATAGTACTCAACCTAGTGAGTATAAGATGACATCTTATTATAGTTTTGATTTCCATTTCTCAGATTAGTGATGTTGAGTATCTTTCTATATGCTTGTTGGCCATTTGTGTATCATCTATGGAAAAATGTCTTTTCAAGGTCTTTCCACACTTTAAAATCAGATCATTTGATATTTTGTTGTTGAGTTATAGGAGTTCTTTATATATTCTGAACATTAACTTCTTATCAAATATATAATTTGCAAATATTTTTCTTCCATTCCATAGATCGCCATTTTTTTCCTTCTTTTTTTTTGACGAGGACTTCTAATATCTAGTATCTTAGCAGTTTTCAAATGTGCAATACAGTATTATTAACTATAGTCACCACATGCTGTACATTACATCTCCATGACTTGTTTATTTTATTTTATTTTTAATTTTTATTTATGTATTTTTGCGGTATGCGGGCTTCTCACTGTTGTGGCCTCTCCCATTGTGAAGCACAGGCTCCAGACACGCAGGCCCAGCAGCCATGGCTCACGGGCCCAGCTGCTGCGTGGCATGTGGGATCTTCCCGGACCAGGGCACGAACCCGTGTCCCCTGCATCGGCAGGCGGACTCTCAACCACTGCACCACCGGGAGGGCCCGACTTGTTTATTTTATAACTGGTAGTTTGTACCTTCACCAATTTTGCCAACACCCAGCCCCCCATCCCCTGTCTACCCCTCATTGTTTGCCTTTTCACTCTATTAATTGTGTTCTTTGATATGCAAATTGTCCATCCTTTTCTTTTGCTGCCTGTGCTTTTGCTGTCATACCCATGAAATCATTGCCAAGTCCAATGCCATGAAGCTTTTCCTCTGTTTTTCTTCTCAAAGTTTTATAGTTTCAGGTCTCATGTTTAGCTCTTTACTTCATTTTCAGTTAATTTCTGTATATGCTGTAGGATAAGGATCTAACTTTATTCTTTTGCACGTGCATATCAATTCTCCCAACACCTTTTATTAAAGAGACTGTCTTTTCCACATTGAATGGACTTGGCACTCTTGTGGAGGATCATTTGACCATATATGGGAGGGTTTATTTCTGGGTTCTCTATTCTATTCCGTTCATCTACTTATTTGTCATTATGCCAGTACTACACTGCTTTGATTACTGCATCTTTGTAATGTATTTTGAAATCAGGGAGTTCGTTTTCCAACTTTTTTCTTTTTTCAAAATTATTTTGACTACTGGGAGTCCCTTAAAATTACCATAAGAATTCTTCTCTGCCAAGAAACCATGAGAATAAAGTAACGGTGGGAATGTAAATTGATACAGCTACTATGGAGAACAGTATGGAAGTTTCTTAAAAAACTAAACATAAAACTGCCATATGACCCAGCAATCTCACTACTGGGCATAAACCCTGAGAAAACCATAATTCAAAAAGATACATGCACCTCAATATTTATTGCGGCAGTATTTACAATAGCCAGGACTTGGAAGCAACCTAAGTGTCCATCAACAGATAAATGGATAAAGAAGATGTGGTACATATATACAATGGAATATTACTCAGCCATAAAAATGAATGAAATTGAGTTACTTGTAATGAGGTGGATGGACCTAGAGTCTGTCACACAGAGTGAAGTCAGAAAGAGAAAAACAAATATCATATATTAATGCATATATGTGGAATCTAGAAAAATGGTACAGATGAACCTACTTCCAGGGCAGGAATAAAGATGCAGATGTAAAGAATGGACATGTGGACACAGGGGATGAGGTGGGGAAGGTGGGATGAACTGGGAGATTAGGATTGACGTATGTGAACTACCATGTGTAAAACAGATAGTTGATGGGAACCTGCTGTATAGTGCAGGGGGCTCAGCTTTGTGCTCTGTGGTGACCTAGGTAGTGGAATGGTGGGGAAAGAGGGAGGCTCAAGAGGGTGGGGATATAGGTATACATATAGCTGATTTGCTTCTTTGTATGGAAGAAACTAACACAACATTGTAAAGCAACTATACCCCAATAAAAATTATTTTTTCTTTTAATTAACCTATTTCTGTTTAATTTATCTAAGGCCTGTAAGAAAGTAAAGCTCACTACATATCCATTCATAAGGTACCTTGTATATGAGTACTCTAGATACTATAATGTGCAGAATGCCTGGTTTTATAGAAGAGCAATAGAAGAGCTTCAGTGGTGCTCCATCAATGATGCCTGTGAAAATTGAGGGTTTTGCACATTGTTCTTCTCCCAACATTTAGGACAGTGTCTGATATGTTGTAAATACTCAAAACTATTTGTTGAAAGAATAAATATAGGCTGAGGACAGCAATGTGATATGAATGAAGCCAGTTCACCTACAGGTTGCCAGGAACCACCAGTGCACTATCCCATGTGTTTTTTTTAAATTCCATTAATTGATCAATTATTAGTATTATCCATGCACATAGTTTAAAAATTATTTACATGAGACATAATAAAAAATATTCCCCATGCCATTCCTCTCCACTTTGCATTTCTGCTACCAGAGGAGATAACTGTCTATTCTTTTAGCTGTGTATTCTGGCATGTATCACTGTACCTCTAAGTAGCATAATTACACTACTATTTCTATGATTAAAAAAAATTATATATTGACTTTCTACTATGGAAGAAAAGATTTAAGTCCTTCACACTCTCTAACCATGTGTGCAGACATATGTACATGTGTGCCCATGCATGTACACATACACAATCACATGTGCACTCTTGCCCTTCCCTATTATCCCAAGTTATATCACACTTCTTAGTAAACATAAACATTAATTATTTATATGACTCTTAGCAAGTAGATAGTAACCGAAAAGTGCATTTTCCTTCTATATATGGCAGTTGTTATCCCCAGAGTTAAGACTTGTATTTATTTATTGCAGTTTTTCTACATACTATTTTCTTTTTACTTTATACCCAAATTCTCTACCAGAGATGTAAATCTCTCAATTTGTTCAGTTTATCAAAAATCTGTAAATTTAATTTCTTTTCTTCAAGGCATCTTTTCAAGAACCTTTCTTCCCCCTGCTCCACATCAGGCTGATGGCTCACTGATTCCATTGCATAGCTGTGCTCTGTTTTGTCTTCCTTCAACATCACCCTAGGAATTCCCATTCTGATTTTCTATGTAGCCTTCCTTGTTTCCTGTTATCCTATGTTTCACTCTTCCTTGGACTGTTCTTTCATTTTGGAGGAGCAGCACAACCTCTAGTAGATTCCTGAAAAGAGCACCTGGGTGGTAGAATTTTGAGATCTTCCATACCTGAACATACCTTTATTCTACCCTAAAATTTGACTAATAGGCTGATTGGGCATAGAATTCAAATATTTTTAAAGGATCTCTAAAAATTTTAAACGTATTCCTCTATTATTATATTCTAGCTTGCAGTATTTCTGTAGAAAATTCTAAACTTTACCTTCCAATCTTTATATTAATTATTAATTTCTGCTATCACATTGTTTGTACTTCAGGAAATCCTTTGAGTTATCTGAATGCTTCTTTTTCATAACCTCCTGTTATTTTTTCTTATTTCTGTAAGGATAGCAATTATGCTTTTTTAAAAAACATTTTCTGCTCCCTGCATTGTCTCTGTTTTCTATAAAGTTGCTTTGACATTTAGACTTATTTTGTTACCTTTCTTTCTTCTTATAGGGTTTCCTCAAATATATGGCAATTAAATTTAAGAGTAAACCACATAAAACACTAACTGGAAACTCTGAGCATGAATGAGGCTTCATGAACCAATATATGGTTGGCTTCATGTGTAACAGTATGTTTGGGCTGTTTGCTAGGGGAACTCCCAAGAGTCAGCATCTATAGATCTCTTCTCCTTGGTTACTAAGTTTCCCAGAGAAGAATCTTTTAATACTTTATTTGAGAGGAATATGTCTGGTTTCCATAATTCTGGAGTCTTACCGGGAGAAAAAATACTTGGGTTCTCATCATTTTAACTTAATATCTCTGTAATGAGTATCCTTACATTCTGCTGTACTTGGAACCCTCCAGTGCTGAGTCTATCTATTCAACATCTTAAGAGAGCAAACTTTCAGTCTTCTTTAATTGTAGGAGATGCAGTTCCTCAAATAAATAGAATCAGGAGGGGACCTGGGGATCCTACACCCACATTTAGAGGTTCTTGTTCCAATGCCTGAGCACTTCTGAAATTCTGGATCACACATTAGCTTTCTCCTGGGTTGCTTCCATGCCACCCTATCACTTCCTGGCTTAGGATTCAGCTTTCCCTTGTTTGCTAAATCATATGACTTCCAGTTTCAAAAATTTTGCTGTTGTCATATTCTTTCCTCATGGGTTTATGTCTCATTTAGCTTTTTCTCATTCCCATTTTTAGTGAGGTGTTAAGAGAAAACAGAGGTAAATTGTTAACTACAATATAGAAATTTTTACACTAATCTCCAACTTTTCTTTTAAGTTACTTTTTGCAAATTATAGTATTTTATAGAAAACAATTTTTATAATGCTGCCTAAAAATCAGCATTTCCAAACTTGATAGAAGTTGGCCATATATCACTGACAGAAAGATTGCTTTCTTTTGAACTTAATTTCTAAGCTTATTTAGTCCTTGAAAATTGTCTATTTTAGCATAATAAAGTATTCCATCTCTATATCTATTAAAGGAACATGAAGGAAGGACAATCAGGTTTTTTTTAATACAGTTACTATCAAGCCTGTCAAAACAATTAAAATCTGTTTGCTTTTTTGTTACTTGAAAATATTACATATCTTATTTCAAAAATGAGAAAAGAAATTTACATAGCAAATAATCTGTTTTAATCACAGTTTGAATATAAATATCCATTCAATAGTTTATTATTTTATGCAAAGTTACTAGCTAAAAATTACAAATATAGTAGTATATTATTCTGCAACTGAAGACAGAAACTGAGCTAAAGGTATACTCTATCTTCTTTATATTAATATAATATAATGTAATATGATATAATATAATAATATTTTTCTTCCTTATATGTAAAAATGAAATGCTATACAAAGACCCTAGCACACTGGAAGAATCCAGTAATTACTAGCACCCTCCTGCTCTTCCTTTTCCATTATTTCTATTTGCTTATCATGTTACATTGCACATGTAGTGAAGGAAAGACAACAGTTTATATTATTTTACTCATTCACGTCATCTGTGTTGTGTTCAAAATCACTTAAACTTCATTAATTCATAAGAAATGCTTTAAAGATGTAAATTCTTATGAAATACCTTAAGACAAATTTAGTAACAATTCTACTAAGTCAAACCACATTCTTTGCATGAAATCTCTTTTGCAAGGTCAGCATTGATTTAAAAACAGATGTGCAACTTAGATTTCATGTTATTACTGCATTCAGGCAAGAGAGGAGGGCTATAGTAGATATGCATGTAGCAGAAGCAAAATCATGTATAAATTTATATTACTAAAATCTCCACTATGCATTGTGATAGTCCTTTAAGGTTTGAATAAAATTATTCAAACTTTGAAATTTGTTCCCACTACTTTTTTTTAAAGATTATTTATTTATTTATTTATTTATTTTTGGCTGCATCAGGGCTTAGTTGTGGCACACGTGATCTTCACTGAGGCATGTGGGATCTTTCATTGCAGTGCAGGGCCTCTCCATTGTGGATTGCAGGATTCTCTCTAGTTGTGGCGTGCGGTATTTATTTCCTCTTCTCTAGTTGTGGTGCAAAGACTCCAGGGCACGTGGGCTCTAGAGTGCATGGGTTCTGTAGTTTGCGTCATGTAGGCTCTCTAGTTAAGGTGCGTGAGCTCAGTAGTTGTGGCATGTGGGCTTAGTTGCCCCACAGCATGTGGGATCTTAGTTCCTGGCCAGGGATCAAACCCGCGTCCCCTGCATTGTAAGGCGAATCTTTACCACTGGACCACCAGGGAAGTCCCCTCACTACTTTTTAAATTAATAAATAATTTAGAAACAACTATTTAATAGAGTTCATTAGAAAATTCTATTGTTTCATGTTGTAGATATAAAATATTCGCACACACACAACATATACACTCAAAACACATCACAAACATATTAAGCCTTCTAATGCTGTAGGGATAGTCTTTCAACTCAATTACACTCTTTAGTCCAAACAAATAAATGGTCATTCCAATTTTAGATGATGTTGTCCGATTCACATTAATCCAACTTCCCATTTAAATGCCTACAAAAGCACAGAGCAAGGTGTAGAAACTAAATAGCTATGGGAGGAGTTGCTTTTAGTAGAGAAGCAGGTCTATGAGGCAAAGACCAACTTGTGCTTAGCATATGTAAAAGTGATATGGACAAGCAAAATATGCATAAGGGAAGACTTGTATTGTTCTCATTTTATATTGCCATATTAGTGTCTCAAGGATGGGGATATAAACTAAAAGTTTATTGGTCATTCATCTACCATTTGGAAAACTTTTAAAGTCACAGATAGCTACCTCCTTAATATTTATTGCTAAATTTCTTAAGGAAATTATAGTTCTCAGTGATGCATCATTGCAAGGGGTGAAATGGAATGATCAGTAACCAAAAGTTTTTTAAAATTTCTAATGTATTACTGCTCAGATATTTTTTTAAAAAATACTCAAAAACTGAAAATAAGAACTCAAGAATAGGTTTATGATGGTAATTTACATCAATTAAACATATGGAGACATATTTATAATTACTGTAAAGAAATTAATCACAAGAGATAAAATGATATATAAAAGAATGTTATAATATGAAATAATTATGTAACAATAATAACACAGGTCTATAATTCTAAATTGTATTGGCACACATTGGGAATTCATGAAAAGATGTAGTAAAAGATGCTAAATATTTCAACTTACATAAGGAGAAATCAAATATATTGTTCTCAAATTTTATAATTATAGAAAATAATAATTACAAATATAAGTGTAAATTTTATAAAATAGGCAAAAGTAAAAATAAAAGTAATAGGTATTAAACTGGCAATTTTCTTAAGACAATACCGGTATTTTATTTTTTTAAAGGATGCCATGTCTAAAGTAGTCTCATGGGCTGTTTCTGAAAACATAAATTGATATAGCCTTCTTGGAAAGAAGTTTGGTGATATACTTATGTAGGCAGTAATAATTGTACTTGTTGATCCATTAAATCTAAGTCCTATAAAATATACCATGAGGTTAAAATTCAACTATGATGTATGTGCAATAATGTTCAATGCAGCATTATTTATAATTATCTATAAATTTGAATGAGCAAATAAAAACTAGCTTGTTTTATGTCTAACAACAAAAAACAGATGCATAAATCATAGTATACATCTTTAATATGATGTTCACATTAAAATTATTTTTCAAAGAGTATGTAATGCCATGCCATGGAAATCCTTATGTTATAATTTCAAATAAAAGGTAGAATATATATGGTATGACAATGATTTTTGTTAAAATAATATGCATATCAAGATAAAAAATGAGAATAAGTATTATATGAAAATATTGTTAAATATTATTAATAGGTGGTAGATTATAGGTAGTTTTTACTTACTCGCTCAAAGCATTTTGTTTTTTGTTAATTATCTGTAAATGAGTATATATTGCTTTTAAAATTGAAAGAAATAAAGCTAAGTGATAACATAAAAATTGTAACCCTAAATTTTATTAAAGGTAAATAAGCATGACATTTTATTGCACTTTGCTTTATTACATTTTTCAGACACTACATTTTTCACAAATTGAAGTTTTGTGGCAACCCTTCATCATGCAAGTCAATTGGCCCCATTTTTTTTCTAACAGCACTTGCTCAATTCATGTCTCTGTATCACATTTTGGTAATTCTAAAAATATTTCAAACTTTTTCATTATTATTATGTTTGTTATGGTGATCTGGAATCATTAATGTTTGATGTTACCATTGTAATCGCTTTTGAGCACCAGAAACCATGACCATAAAAGATGGCAAACTTAGTCAATAAATGTGTGTGCTCTGACTGCTCCATGGACTGGACTTTTCCCCATCTCTATCCCTCTCCTTGGACTTCCCTATTCCCTGAGACCCAACAATATTGAAATTAGGCCAATTAATAGCTGTACAGTGGCCTCTAATTGTCCAAGTGAAAGGAAGAGTCCCTCCTCTCTCACTTTAAATCAAAAGCTTGAACTGATTAAGCTTAGTGAGGAAGGCATATAAAAAACTGAGATAGGCCAAAGTCTAGGCCTCTTGCACCAAACAACAGCCAAGTTGTGTATGCAAAGGAAAAGTTACTGAAGGAAATTAAAAATGCTACTCCAGTGAACACACGAATGATAAGAAAGTGAAACAACCTTGCTGATATGGAGAAAGATTTAGTAATCTGTTTTTTTGTTGTTGTTTTGTTTTGTTTTTAAAAAAGATTTAGTGGTCTGGGTAGAATATCAAACCAGCCACAACATTTCCACTACATTCCCTTCAGCCAAAGCCTTAATCCAGAGCAAGGCCCAAACTCTTTTCAATTCTATGAAAACTGAGAGGCATTAGGAAGCATAAGAAGAAAATTTGCATCTATAAGCTGTCTCTACAACATAAGAGTGCAAGATGAGGCAGCAAGTACTGATGTAGAAGCTGTAGCAAATTATCCAGAAGATCTAGCTAAGATAATTAATGAAAATGGCTACACTAAACAACAGATTTTCAATATAGACAAAGCAGCCTTATAGTGGCAGAAGATGCCATCTAGGCCTTTCATAGCTAGAGAGGATAAGTCCATTACTGGCTTCAAGGTTTCAAAGGATTGGCTGACTCTCTTGTTAGGAGCTAATGCAGCTGGTGACTTTAAGTTGAAACCAATGCTCATGTACTATTCCAAAAAGTTTAGGGTCCTTAAGAATTATGTTAAATCTACCCTGGCTGTGCTCTACAAACGGAACAACAAAGCCTAGATAACAGCACATCTGTTTACAACATGGTTTACTGAATAGTTTAAGCCACTGTTGAGACTAATTGTTCAGAAAAAATATTCCTTTCAAAATATTACTGATCCTTGATAATGCACCATGTTACTCAAGGCTCAAATGGAGATGGACAATGAGATTAATGTTTTTATGCCTGCTAACACAACATCCCTTAGGCAGTCCATGGATCAAGAGTAATTTTTCCTTTCAAGTCTTGTTATTTAAGAAATACATTTTGTAAGGCTATAGCTACTGTAGACAGTGGTTCCTCTGATGGATCTGCACAAAGTAAATTGAAAACTGTCTGGAAAAGATTCATCATCCTAAATACCATTAAGAACAGTAGTGATCTATGGGAAGAAGTAAAAATATCAACATTCATAGGAATTTGGAAGAAGTTGATTCCAACCCTCATGGATGACTTTGAAGGGTTTAAGACTTCAGTGAAGGAAGTGACTGCAGATGTGGGGAAAACAGCAAAAGAACTAGAATTAGAAGTGGAGCCTGAAGATTTGACTGAATTGCTGCAATCTCATGATTTCAGATCATCAAAATTGACAGATGAGGAATTGCTTCTTATGGATGAACAAAAAAATGTGGTTTCTTGATATGGAATCTACTTCTAAGGAAGATTCTGTGAAGATTGCTGAAAAGCCAACAAAGGATTTAGAATACTGCATAAAATTTGTTGGTACAGGAGCAGAAGTGCTCGAGAGGATTGACTCCAATTTTGAATTTTCTATTGTTGATAAAATGCTATCAAACAGCATTGTATGCTACAGAGAAATCATTAGTAAAAGGAAGAGCCAATCAGTGCAGCAAACTTCATTGTTGTCTTATTTTAAGAAATTGCTGTAGCCACCCCAACCTTCAGCAATCACCAGGATGATCATTCAGCAGCCATCAACATCAAGGCAAGACCCTCCACCAGCAAAAAGATTATGACTTGCTGAAGACCCAAATGATGGTTAGCATTTTTTAGCAATAAAATATTTTTTTACTTGAAGTATGTACATTGTTTCTTTTAGACATAATGTTACTTCACACTTAATAGACTACAGTATAGTTACACATAACTTTTAAATGCACTGGAAAACCAAAAAAATGTCTGACTCACATTATTGCTCTAGCTGCTTTATTGTGGTGGTCTGGAATCTCTGAGGTATGCCTTTATTACATGTATTCCAATGTTTCTTATACCTAATCCAGGTAAAAAATTATAAAATCCACAAATAATTTCTTCTACATATTATTGTGTTACAAATGGTGGCAAACTATTACTCGTCTCTATTGAATATCTCTTTTCTCATTTGAAAAAGAGAATTTCTGGGTGTAACAGGCTAGACTAAAATAGAATAGAATAAAATGTAGAATAGAGTAGAACAGAAGAGAACAAAACATATAGGTAAGGGAATTATTGTTACCCCTAATTCCTGTTCTTCATTTTTTCCCATTATATATGTATGTGTGTACTGAGTCATGAGTTAAATTCATTTCTTAATATGGGTCATGATTTAAAGGTTTGAAAAACCACTATACTAAAGGGTAACTTAAAAGCATGACTATTTTGGCCAAACTAAATGTTCTTGCTGCCTCTGCTATAAAAATTTTTTAAATGCTGCTACTAAAGATATGGCATTTCATCTGGAGGTAGTTATCTTCCCTGTAACTCACATTTTCATACAAAAACAAACATGACTGAGGACTCCAGCAGTAGATCTTCAAAGGAAGTGCACTGCACACCACTTTTCCTCAATCCCTAATTTCATACTCCTCCATCAGCCAATGCTTCAGTCTGTAAGCCAACTATAGTTACAGACTTTGATCCAGCAACTAGTAAATTTGCAAATGCACACTGTTTGGAAATATATACATGGCAAACTTAGACTTCAGCACACAGCCTGCTATCTAGTAGACTATAAATGCAAACATTCCCAACAGAAACTTTCAAACGTATAGACTACAAATTGAAAACATCAAGAAAGAAAACTTACAGACTTCACGTTGCAAATCACAACAGCTATTCACTAGAAGTAAGCAGTCCTCTTTTATGTAGCATGCTAAGGAGCTTTAATTTTCAAAAGCATTGAGAACTTAATTATGTTAATAGAGTCTTAGAAAAGGCTTTTTTATAGTTCTGAAATAGAAAAATAAAATACTTATGACTCTTCCTATTTCCAGGAGTGTGGGTAAGTTTGCATTCAGCTACCTACATTCTTCCAGCTGTTCTCTTTATTCCCTTCTCTTGCACTGTTGGTGGGAATGTAAATTGATACAGCCTTCTCTGACTCTTGATGATATGCACATGATATTGAAAATTGTCTCTCTAGCTCAGTGTTACTACCTGTGGCAATGCAAGAGAAAAGAAAAATAATGGTAACTGGCCTATTATGTAGCTGTGGCAGTTGGAGGCTTGAGTGGAAAAGGCTAAAGCTTTGGAGTCAGGCTACGAAACTTTCTGTATGTTTCCTAATCTAGTTGAATTTTAGCTTTCTTGTTTTTAAATTGAGGATAATAGCAACAGTATACCTATCTTGCACGATTTGCATGAAGATTAAATAAGATGATGCATCAACTATCCTCAATAAATATTTGTTATCATTATTGCTTTTATTAATGATAAACCGAAGTTGTCTAACTGGGCCATGGAAGAACATGGAAGAAACTATACCATTGCCACAAGATCATGCCTCAACCAAAACTCTCACTATTCCAAACCTCTAATAAATAAATAAATAAAATACAACTTTACTTAGCCTACTGTTTTAATTGTCATTTCCAATCTTTATCCAAGTATTGCTTCCAAATAATTTTGTAGTTCAAACCTTTTCATTACTTGTCACATTTTTTTTCTCCTGTAATATAACATGTATAACACCAGTCATGTCCTGCAACAATACCCCCATTCCTTTGCACTTCTGATTAAGACATTTCCTCACTTGTTCGGTTTTCCTTTAAGATAATAAGTATGTGATTATGAACTTACTTTATATCATTGTCAAAGAGACAAAAGGAAAGTGGTCAAAGTGACAGAGAGAAAGAAAAAGCATTCCAGGAAGATAGAATTGTCTATGTAAACAGCCTGCTCCAGTGATCTATTGTTATGTAACTAACTACCCCAAAATTAAGTGGCTTAAACCACAAAAATTTTATTACATCTCACAGATATTCTAAGTCAGGAATTTTGGCAAGGCCCAGTTGAACAATTTTTCTTCTCTTTTTTGGCCTCAACCATAGTTATTCATTTGTACTCAGAGGGCAGATGGGCTGGCCTAAGCCATACAACATGGTATCTGAGAGTAGTCAGATCCCTCACATGGCAGCTCAGGGCTCTAAGTGCAAGTGTTCCAGCAAGTAAAACTAAAACCTCATTATCCTTTATGACCCATGCTCAGAAGGTAGACGGTACCACTTTCAGCACATTCTATTGGTTGCTTAGAACTGTAGGAAATTCAACCATGATTGCTAATACTCAAATAAAAGTATAAGAAAAACCTCTCAGGGCAGCTGGCTTTAACCATACAATATAGTATAAAAAAAGTAAATCACATTAAATGAAATAATTCCAATGTTTCATTGACTATGTTCTGAATTGTAGAAATGCTATACAGGGAGGGTGGTATAGTGTAAAGCTTTGGATTTAAATTACGAATATGATTTCAAGTCCTGGTTGAATATTAGGCCCTGAGAGACTCCTGTGTTTCATCTGTAGATGGAGATTAAATAAAATTTGCTCTATTTACACAGCAATATATCTCAACTCCTTGGAATCAACTGCTATAACCATATATGATCATAAGTTCCTCATAACAACTGTGCTAGCTGGATTTTTAATTATCATTCCCATTTTACAAAATACAAGAAACTAGCATTCAAAGAGATTAACTTGCTCAAACTTAAAGCAAGTAAGTAGCAGAGCCAATATTCAATTCTAGATCTATGATTTCAAAAGTCTTTTAAAACCACTTGACTATATTATGCCTACTTTCATTCCTTTTGTGGAGATTCTGGGTATAATCGTAAGAAACTGCTCTGTATACTGTAAAGCACAACATGAATGTAAGGCATCATTATTGCTATTGATTCCAACATCTTAGAGAGCTATAATTTTCTATAATAAGGTTTATCATGCTTCATGATACACCAAATAAGCTAGTAAACCTCAAACTCTAAGCCCCAAATGTTCATACGAAGCATAGCTGAAAATAAACAAAATCATATTGATCAGCCCTAAATGTAACAGAATCTAATTTTAATATTTGCCTGTGAAAGCTGCTTTTATCTCCCCGTGTTTTATTACATATCACATAGAGAAAAGTCAGTTTGTCTCATATCTGTCATCATTTATCCCTAAGGGAAAAAGACCTCTGTCCTGTTCCTTGCCCCTAAATTTTCAAAGATAAAGTATAATGGAGAAGTCTGAAGGGCAAAGAGTTAGTGATTCTAATCTTTTTCCTTCATTTTGAAGACACTGAATTGGTTCAATATAATCCCACAGGCATTAAATGCATGCCCAATGAAATGAGAATACTCATTTTGGTAAGGTTCTTTCAATAGAAAATGGATAATTTCATCGAGGGAAAAATCCAAATTTAATTTTCCTGTACTATTCAAAACCCAAAATGTAGAACTAACATCTTTGAACCATTGTTGTATAGGATATCTAAAACATTGAAACTCCCTTTTTTTAGGCATAGCTATTTCTCCTACAAGGGAAATCTTGAAATATGAAGAATGAAAATATGTTTTATTGCCATTATAAAGTACAGATTGTATAATTCTATAAATTCAAATAGAAAATAATCAATTGAACTTGAGTGTTTCCTCTGATTAAACCTAGTGACCTTTGCTCAATAAGATTTTACTAATATCTAGCCACTTCAGAAAATAACATCTTACCACATTATTATTTTCATAATGATGTCTCTCTTCATCTTAGTCTACAGAAATCAGTACTGGTAGTTACAAGTCAAGGTGTTTATCCATTTGCTCTCTCATTATTTATCTTTGATCTTGTTGAATGCTATTTCCAATAATATAACTCTCATAAATTTATAGGATTTAATATATAAAATGTCAAGCATTTATATAGCACTTTATAGTTTACTAAACACTTTCATATGCATTATTATAATTATAATGAAACATAATATATTGTAAATATTCATTTTTAATTAGTCATCATTAAAACATAAAATATGTAATTGGGAATTTCAAAAAGAAATAGATTTTAGATTGCACTTACTTTTAACACATCTTTAGTGACTAAAATTAATGTTTATCTAATTATTATCTGCAACAATTTGTTGAAGATAAAAATTAGAAAAATATTTGTTTAAAATTGCCCTAGTCACTATAATCTATTATTCATAGCTCTGCAAGTTTCTTATCAATCTGACTTATTTTTCTTTCTTTGTCCAAATATTATCTTTAAAATGTCATTCAATGCAACAAAATCTCATAAAAACCAACATTATACCCCTTACTTTTTTTTCATATATCATTTCCTGGTGATAAGAACAGATTTCCTAGCTCTTTGTTTGACTTCACACTGTGTGAGTCAGCTCATCTCTCCCAATCAGCTCTGCCAACTAGAAAGCCCAGGAACATAACATGTAATCTTTAGCTTTTTTAGAGTTTATTTTCCTGTATCTAACTATATCTAACGTTTGACCAAAGGTTTTGAAATGGGCTCAGCACAACAATTTATTTGTTTACAAATAAAAGCTTGTGGTCAATTTTTAGTATGTTATGGGTTGATTTTGCTGAGCACTAGATATGCACCTTGGCAAAATAACTTATTAAGATTTGAATTTTCCCCCATTCTATTGTGCCTAGTACAACGACTGCAATATAACAAGCACTCAATAAATTTTGATAAATTTTAATTCCCTAAATCATGAAATAATTTAAAATCAAAGACTGGATTTATGTTTTAAAGGTTAAATGAATGCCTGAAGTAGACAAAGCATGGTGCTTAACCTGGAAATAAAGACTGCAGGATTGTTTTGGCAGCTCTTCCATTGAGTAATAGTGCCCATATGGCCATAATAAACCTTACCTATTTCATCAGTGCTGGGCATTTAACATTTAATTCTCTATCATAATTTGAGATTTTTGGTCAAGAGCTACTACCTAACTAAAATCTATTTTTATTATAAGAGCAGGCTTAGTGGCAAACTGTCATTCATACTTTAAAGTAAACACCATTAAAATAGCAAAAACAAGTGATTCATGTGTTCAGTTTCTAACACAGAACAAGTTACCCAATGGTTCCAGAGTGCCTGATTATGGAAGGAAAGGAAAAAAAGAACATAAATACATCCAATAAAACCTTACTCCTGCCAAACTACAAAAAAAAGGACACATGGGAAAACTTGATATGAAAACAACAACAACAACAATAATGGATGGGCTATAAAAAGAGTAATAAAGAAAAAAGAGATTAAAATAAGGCATTCAGGCAATTCAATGTAAAAAATAGAAGAAGGAAAGTTAAAATTACTTTTAGGTGTTTTGAAAAATAAGCTGGTACAAATGAGGGAAATCACTTGTACTGAAATATAATAGAACTAACATGACTGTCAACTACTTTGAGAATTTATGTTACTTTTAAACAGATTGGCGTTTGAGTTAGATCATCATTCTGCAATTAAAAATTATAATTATCTTAAAATATTTCTGCAGTACATACAGTGTTTCAAATTTAAGAGGACCCAATGCTAAATAAAACTGAAATAGAGGCATCACATGAACCTTAAACATTAAATCTTATCAAAAGTGAGGGTCCACTAATAAATTAACATGATCAGAAAAAATTTACCTGGATTTTTTGTTTCTTTGAATATGAACCTAAGGGAGAGCAAAGGAAATGGGAATTTTATCAGAAAATCAGCTAAAAAATATGAATACAGCTAAAGTCTTTTATAAACACTATCTAAACCATCATTTCTCAAACTACCTGTGGTGAAAGAACAGATAATTTTCCAAACCTTCAATTTCTCAAACTACCTGTGGTGAAAGAACAGATAATTTTCCAAATCTTCAATTTGTTCCAGACCGTTTTGTGAAGTACAATAAAAATAAAACTAGGAAAATGGAAGAGAAATAGTAAAGATATACAAAAGATATGCCCATATTATAGATTCAATGGACATAAAATTGCTCTGTCAAAGGGCTACTTTGACAGAGCACTTTTATGACAAAACTTCCTTCAAATTCTATACTTGGCTTGTTTTACACTAGTAACAGTTAGTAGACTGGCATCTGTCTGTGACCTCACTATTGATATGACTTATTTAAAATAAAAAAAAAGAATTTTTTTGTTTGTTTTAATTTATTTTTAATTGAAGTATAGTTGATTTACAATGTTTCTTTTTTTTAACATCTTTATTGGGGTATAATTGCTTTACAATGGTGTGTTAGTCTCTGCCTTATAACAAAGTGAATCAGTTATACATATACATATGTTCCCATATGTCTTCCCTCTTGCGTCTCCCTCCCTCCCACCCTCCCTATCCCACCCCTCCAGGCTGTCACAAAGCACCGAGCCAATATCCCTGTGCCATGCGGCTGCTTCCCACTAGCTATCTACCTTACTACATTTGTTAGTGTGTATATGTCCATGACTCTCTCTCGCCCTGTCACAGCTCACCCTTCCCCCTCCCGATAACCTCAAGTCCATTCTCTAGGAGGTCTGCATCTTTATTCCTGCCTTACCCCTAGGTTCTTCATGACATTTTTTTTTCTTAAATTCCATATATATGTGTTAGCATATGGTATTTGTCTTTCTCTTTCTGACTTACTTCACTCTACATGACAAACTCTAGGTCTATCCACCTCATTACAAATAGCTCAATTTCGTTTCTTTTTATGGCTGAGTAATATTCCATTGTATATATGTGCCACATCTTCTTTATCCATTCTCCGATGATGGGCACGTAGGTTGTTTCCATCTCCGGGCTATTGTAAATAGAGCTGCAATGAACATTTTGGTATATGACTCTTTGAATTTTGGTTTTCTCAGGGTATATGCCCAGTAGTGGGATTGCTGGGGCATATGGTAGTTCTATTTGTAGTTTTTTAAGGAACCTCCATACTGTTCTCCATAGTGGCTGAACCAATTCACATGCCCACCAGCAGTGCAAGAGTGTTCCCTTTTCTCCACACCCTCTCCAGCATTTATTGTTTCTAGATTTTTTGATGATGGCCATTCTGACTGGTGTGAGATGATATCTCATTGTAGTTTTGATTTGCATTTCTCTAATGATTAATGATCTTGAGCATTCTTTCATGTGTTTGTTGGCAGTCTGTATATCTTCTTCGGAGAAATGTCTATTTAGGTCTTCTGCCCATTCATGGATTGGGTTGTTTGTTTTTTTGTTATTGAGCTGCATGAGCTGCTTGTAAATTTTGGAGATTAATCCTTTTTCAGTTGCTTCATTTGTAAATATTTTCTCCCATTCTGAGGGTTGTCTTTTGGTCTTGTTTATGTGCAAAAGCTTTGAAGTTTCATTAGGTCCCATTTGTTTATTTTTGTTTTTATTTCCATTACTGTAGGAGGTGGGTCAGAAAGGATCGTGCTGTGATTTATGTCATAGAGTGTTCTGCCTATGTTTTCCTCTAAGAGTTTGATAGTTTCTGGCCTTACATTTAGGTCTTTAATCCATTTTGAGTTTATTTTTGTGTATGGTGTTAGGGAGTGATCGAATCTCATACTTTTACATGTACCTGTCCAGTTTTCCCAACACCACTTATTGAAGAGGCTGTCCTTTCTCCACTGTACATTCCTGCCACCTTTATCAAAGATAAGGTGTCCATATGTGTGTGGGTTTATCTCTGGGCTTTCTATCCTGTTCCATTGATTTATCTTTCTGTTTTTGTGCCAGTACCATACTGTCTTGATTACTGTAGCTTTGTAGTACAGTCTGAAGTCAGGGAGCCTGATTCCTCCAGCTCCTTTTTTCGTTCTCAAGGTTGCTTTGGCTATTCGGGGTCTTTTGTGTTTCCATACAAATTGCGAAATATTTTGTTCCAGTTCTGTGAAAAATGCCAGTGGTAGTTTGATAGGGATTGCATTGAATCTATAGATTGCTTTGGGTAGTAGAGTCATTTTCACAATGTTGATTCTTCCTATCCAAGAACATGGTATATCTCTCCATCTATTTGTATCATCTTTAATTTCTTTCATCAGTGTCTTATAATTTTCTGCATACAGGTCTTTTGTCACCTTAGGTAGGTTTATTCCTAGGTTTATTCTTTTTGTTGCAATGGCAAATGGGAGTGTTTTCTCAATTTCACTTTCAGATTTTTCATCCTTAGTATATAGGATTGCCAGAGATTTCTGTGCATTAATTTGTTATCCTGCTACTTTACCAAATTCATTGATTAGCTCTACTAGTTTTCTGGTAGCATCTTTAGGATTCTCTATGTATAGTATCATGTCATCTGCAAAAGTGACAGCTTTACTTCTCCTTTTCCGATTTGGATTCCTTTTATTTCCTTCTCTTCTCTGATTGCTGTGGCTAAAACTTCCAAAACTATGTTGAATAAGAGTGGTGAGAGTGGGCAACCTTGTCTTGTTCCTGATCTTAACAATGTTTCTGATGTACAGCATGCTCTCTCTCTCTCTCTCTCTCTCTCTCTCTCTCTCTCTCTCACTCTCTCTCTCTCTCTCTCTCTCTCTCTCTCTCTCTCTATATATATATATATATATATATATATATATATATATATATATATATTCTTTTTCAGATTATTTTCCCTTATAGGTTATTATAAAATATTGGGTGTAGTTCCCTGCGCTATACAGTATGACAGTAGGTCCTTGTTGGTTATCTTATTTTACTAAAAATATACTAATGAAACAGAAAGCCAAAAAATCAATTTAAAATGAACTTAATCTACTGAAAGTATTACATATTGTAAATAAAGTGACTACTCTTTCTTGACATTTTTTGCATAGTGAGTACAAAAATGTCCTATAGTACAAAACTTATAAGTATACAAAACAAAATATTTTCAAAATCACTGACCCCTAAACACTACAACATTAACCATATTTGCAGTCAATCAACAATCTGGATTAAAACTATAATTTTATGTGGAATTTTATAAAATTGAAATTATAAAACTGCCATTTAAAAAAAAGCTTCAAAGTTAATTTATGCAGTAAATATTTACTGATGGGCTACTATATGCCAGAAACTATGTTAAGCAATAAAGCTGTGTATGTCAAACTTGACCTTAAGTAATATTCATGGAATACTATACTGTTATGCTTACAAACTCTTTTCTGCCAAAGGTATAGGAAGTGAGGAAATCTCTAGTTTCATTACAGTAATATGTGGATTATTACGAGTATTAGACTGGTTTAAATTTTTTCTTGAAAGAACACAATACATCAAAACAATAATTATATATCATCCCCCCCTTATCAGACTCCTATTCATCAATAGAAGATTGGTTTTAAAATACACAGACACACACACACACAGACACACACACACATACATTTATAATGACATAGTAAGCAGTCAGTAAAAAAAATGAGGTTGCTCTGTATTTTCATAGGAATATTTCTGATATGGTTAAGTGAAAATTTTGATTTACAGATCAACACATACAGGATAATTGCAAGTATATATGGGATATTTCTGGAAGGATATCCAAGAAATTGTTGGGGGAATAACAGAAGTTGTCTAGGATGGGAAGAAGACTACTTTTTTGTCATATGCCCTTTCATCTTATTTAAAATTTTTCACCATGTCCATGTGTCATTGAATAATATTTTTTTAAAAATAGATCAAAAATCGAAAGACTCAGTTCCATGACTAATATTCCCCACCACTTGCAATTTATGCAAAGATATGTAAACCTCATTTAAGAATGATAAAAGTGATAGTTCCTTCAGCCACTAAACTTTTGTGCTTGCTAAATATTGCTTTTTGTTTCTTGTCTATGAGAGTATTATTTTATCTTGGACATGGGAAGGGCTGGAAATTGAAGGCAAGGATAATACAAGAAAACATTAGAACTGACCATCCAGTCTCCTACCTCAAAATATAATCTTGTGTAAAATTATAAGCCTATGCATTTTTTTAATAAGGGTAAACTTAGAATTTCATTTTGTAATAAATATTTATTGATGGTTCATTATATGTGAACCACTATGCTAGGCACTAAAGTTGGATGTGTCAAACCTGACCTTAAATAACGTTAGTGAAGGTAAGCTCCAGAGACCTTGGCCAAGATGGAAGAGTAGAAAGACCCTGAATTTACTTCTTCTCATAGGCACACAAAAATTACAACTATTTACAAAGAAACTGTTTATGAGAAAGACAGGAATCCTGCAGAAAAGATCTTCTACAACTAAAGATATAAAGAAGGAACTACAAGAAATTCCCTGGCAGTCCAGTTGTTAGAACTCTGTGCTCTCACTGCCAAGGGCCCAGGTTCAATCTCCGGTCAGGGAACTAAGATTCTTCTTTGGCAAAAAAGAAAGAAAGAAGGAAAGAAAGAAAGAGAGAGAGAGAGAGAGAGAGAGAGAGAGAGAGAGAGAGAGAGAGAGAGAGAGAGAAAGAGAGAGAGAGAGAGAGAGAGAGAGAGAGAGAGAGAGAGAGAGAGAGAGAGAGAGAGAAAGAGAGAGAGAAAGAAAGAAAGAAAGAAAAAGAAAGAAAGAAAGAAAGAAAGAAAAAAAGAAAGAAAGAAAGAAAGGAAAGAGGGAAGGAACTACAACCAGAAATACTGGAGGGGTGGAGTTGAGATGTAGTCAAGACCCTTATCCCCAAGTGTGCAACTCACAAATGGGAGAATAATTACAATTGCAGATTTCCTCCTTAAGGAGCAATGGGCCTGAGCCTGACATTGGGCTCCCCAGCCTGGTGGCCCTACCTCAGAAAGATGAGTCCCCAGAATGTTTGGTGCTGAAGGCCAACAGAGCTTACTTTTGGGAGACCCAGAAGGCTGTGGGAAATAGAGACTCCATTCTTAATGGGCACACACAAAATCTCATGTGCTCTGTCTGGGACCCAATATAGAAGTAATTTGAAAGGAGTCTGGGTCAGACCAACCTGCTGATCTTGGAGAGTCTCCCAAAGAGGCAAGAGGAAGCTGGAGCTCACCCTGGGAACAAAGACACTAGTGACAGCTATTTTTGGAATCTCGTTCTACTATTTGGACACTGGTGTTGGCAAGCATCATTTTGAAACCCTCCTTCTAGATTATTGGCACTGGAACATGGCCACTCCCACCAGCCTGTTAATACCAGTCCTGGGACAGACACCTCAGGCCAAGCAACTAGCCAGGTGGAGACATAGCCCCACCCACCAGCAGGCAAGCTGCCTTAAGATACCCTAAGTGCACAGCCACACATGAACATGGCAATGTCCGCCAGAGGGCCTTGGACTTGGCCCCACATGCTTGTGTGCAGATGCTAGCACCAGGATCCCTAGGGTCATGCACTCAGAAACCTGATGTCCCAGCTCTACCCACTAGTAGGCAGGAACAAACCCCAGGACCCCATGCACTCTAGCCCTGTCCACCAGTGAGCCAGTGCTAACTTTGGGACCAGCCTCACCAATGCATGAGGAGGCATCAGCCCCAGAATGATCTGAGCCCAAGCCCCACCAACCAGCAGGCTGACACACCAACACCAGAACTCTGGGACACAGCTCTGCCCACCAGGGACCTAGCAGTAAGCCCAGGACCACCTGAGCTATACCCTACCCACTAGATGACCAACATCAGATCCCAAAACCCTGGGCCCTGTAACCAGAGACCCCAGGACCTGACTCCACCCAGCAGAGGGCTAACAAAACCCCCAGGACCAGTCTAACACACCAGTGGGAAGACACCATCTCCAGGATCACTGCAGCCCTGAAGCCAGCTAGAGAAGGACACAGCCCACACACCAGCAGTCCATCACCAGCCCTGGGACCACCTGGGCTCCAGACCTGCCCACTAGCAGACCAACACAAACTCTGAGATCCTTTGTGTCTTGCAATCAGTTGTCCCAGGATTTAACCCCACTCACCAGCATGCCAAGACCAGCATTGGAACACCCTGGAACCCAACCACCAGCAGGACAACACTAGATCCAAGACCTCTGGGTCCACAACTATCCACACCAGAACACAACTCTGCCTACTAGTTGGCCAGCACTAGGCCCAGGACACCTGGGGTTCTACAGTCAGCCTCCTGATGACTGAGCTCTGCCAACCACCAGGCAGTAACTGCTGCACAAGGCAGGGCTTGGCAACAAAACAGAGTATGGGCCAACCAGGCCTACCAGACCACCCACAGTAGTCAGGTTGCCACAACAGAAGGACCCATGAGCATAAGTAGGGAGCATCACTAGAGCATATATCTCTGGTTACCAGAGGGAAGTACACTGATGATATGCATCAGATGTCTCCTACAAAAGGTCACTTCTCCAAGGTCAAGAAATGTAAACAACTTATGAGATACATAGAAATAAAAACAGCAAATTAAGAGACAAATGAATATGTTCCAAATGAAGGAACAAGATGAATCCCCAAAAGAACTAAGTGAAGTGAAGAAAGGCAATCTATAGAGTAAACGGCTTAAGGTAATGATCATAAAGATGACCAAAGATCTCAGAAGAATGGATGAAAAGAGTAAGAAGTTAGGAGTTTTTAACAAAAGTTAGAAAATATAAAGAAACAGAAATGAAGAATACAATAAAATGAAATAAAAAATATACTAGAAGGAATCAACAGGAGATTAAATGATACAGAGGAATAGATCAGTAAGTTAGAAGACAAAGTAATGGAAAACACTGAAGCTGAAGAGAAAAAAGAAAAATGAATAAAAAGAAATGAATACACTTTAGAAGACATCTGGGACAATATTAAGCATTCTAACATAAACATTATAAGGGTCCCAGAAAGAGGAGAGAAAGGGGCAGACAGGTATTCAGTTATTCAAAGAAAAAATACCTGAAAAGTTTTCTGACTCTGGAAAGGAAACAGAAATCCAGATCCAGGAATCCTAGAGAGTCCCAAACAAGATCAACTCAAAGATAACCACACCTAGACACCCTGTAATTTAAATGGCAAACCTTAAAAGCACAAAGGGAAAGACAACAGTTACATACAAGGAAACTCCCATAAGGCTATCAACTGACTTTTCAACAGAAACTCTGCAGGCCAGAAGGGAGTGGCATGATGTACTTAAAGTGATGAAAGGGGAAAATGTACAACAGAGAATATTCGACCCGGTAAAGCTTTCATGCAGACTTGATGGAGAGATCAAAAGTTTTACAGAGAAGAAAAAGCCAAAAGAGTTCAGCACCACCCAAACTGCTTTATAAGAAATGATAAAGGTACTTTTCTAAGAGAAAAGGCCACTATTAGGAACATGAAAGTTAGTAAAGGACAAAACTCATTGGTAAAGACAAAGATGGTAAGTCAACCACATACAAAGCTAGTAAGAAGGTTAAAACACAAAAGTAGTAAAATCATCTGTATCCACAATAAATAGTTAAGTAATACACAAAACAAAAAGATATGAAATATGATGTCAAAAACAGTAATTGTGGGTGGAGGAGAGTAAAAATGCAAGGTAGTTAAAATGCATTTGAAATTAAGAGATCAGCAACTTAAAATAATCAGATAGTTAAATAGATAGATAGATAGATAGATAGATAGATAGATAGATAGATAGATAGATTGCTATATATAAACCTTACGGTAACCACAAACCAAAAGTCTATAATAGATTCACACTCAAAAGGAAAAGAAAATAATCCAAAATAACACAACAGATAGTCAACAAATCACAAGGGAAGATAACAAAAGAATAAAGGAACAAAACAGAATGGCAAAAACAACCCAAAGCCAATTAATAAAATGGCAATAATACACAACTTATTACTTTAAGTAGAAATGGATTAAATGCTGCAATCAAAAGACATAGAGTGACTGAATGGATACAAAAACAAGGCCCATCTATATCTGCACACAAGAGAGTCAATTCAGAGCTAAAGACACACACATACTGAATGTGGGGTGATGGAAAAAGATATTCTATGCAAATAGAAATCAAAAAAATATTGAGGTAACAATACTTACATCAGACAAAATAGACTTTAAAACAAAGTATTATAGACAAAGACATTATACAATATAATGATCAAGGGATCAATCCAAAAGAAGGTACAACTGTAAATATGCATGTACCCAACATAGGGGCACCTAAATATATAAAGCAAATATTAACAGACATAAAAGGAGAAATTGACAGTAACACAATAATAGTATGAGACTCTAACACCCCACTTATATCAATGGGCAGATCACCTAGACAGAAAATGAAAAAAGGAAATACTGGCCTTGAATGACACATTACACCTGCTGAACTTAATAGATATATAGAGAACATTCCATTCAAAAGCAGCAGAATCCACATTCTATTAAAGTACATAGGGAACATTCTCCAGGATAGATCACCTGCTAGACCACAAAACAAGCTTCAGTAAATTTAAGAAAACTGAAATTATATCAAGTATCTTTTCCTACCACAACACTATGAGACTAGAAATCAACTACAAGAAAAAAACTGCTAAAAATGCAAACATGTAGAGGTTAATAAATTATGCTATTAAACAACCAATGGATCACTGAAGCTATCAAAGAAGAACTTTTTAAAAATACCTGGAGACAAATGAAAACAAAAACACAGCAATCCAAAATCTATGGGATGCAGCAAAGGCAGTTCTAAGAGGGAAGTTTATAGTGATACAAGCTTACCTCAGGAAACAAGAAAAAAATCTCAAATAAACAACCTAACCTTACACCTAACGGAACTAGAAAGAGACAAAAAAAAAGTTAATAGAAGAAAAGAAATCATAGACATAAGAGCAGATATAAATGAAATGGAAACTAAAAAATCAATAGAAAAAGATCAATGAAACTAAGAGTTTGTTCTTTGAAAAAATAAATGCTATTGATCAACATTTAGCCAGAATCATCAAGAAAAACCAATAAAATTAGAAATGAAAAAGGAGAAGTTACAAAAGACATGACAGAAATACAAAGAATCATAAGAGACTACTATGAACAATTATACACCAATAAAGTGGACAATCTAGAAGAAATGGACAATTTCCTAGAGATGTACAATTTCCCAAAAATGACCCAAGAAGAAGGAGAAAATATGAATTGATCAACTACCAGTAATGAATTTGAATCAGTTAAAATGACAACAACAAAAACAACAAAACCAAACTCTCTATGAGCAAAAGTCCAGGACCAGATAGCTTTAGAGGTGAATTCTACCAAACATGTAGAGAAAAATTAAACATTAATCTTTCTCAGACTATTCCAAATAATTGCAGAGGAAGGAATGTATCTGAATTCATTCTACAAGGACAGCATCACACTGATACTAAAATTTGACAGAGACCACAAAAAAGAAAATTACAGGTCAATATCACTAATTAACATAGATGGGAAAGTCCTCAACAAAATATTTTCAAACCAAATCCAATAATATTAATATATAAAAAGAACCACACACCATTATCAAGTTGGATTTATTTCAGAGACACAAGGGTGGTACAACATTCACCAAAAGTCAATGTGATACGCCACATTAACAAAAAGAAGAATAAAAATCACATGATTATCTAAATAGGTGTTGAGAAAGCATTTGACAAAATTCAGCAACCACTCATGATAAAAAGCCTCATGGGACTTCCCTGGTGGCGCAGTGGTTGAGAATCTGCCTGCCAATGCAGGGGACACGGGTTCAAGCTCTGGTCTGGGAAGATCCCACATGCCACGGAGCAACTGGGCCTGTGAGCCACAATTACTGAGCCTGCATGTCTGGAGCCTGTGCTTCACAACAAGAGAGGCCACGATAGTGAGAGGCCCACGCACCACGATGAAGAGTGGCCCCCACTTAACACAACTAGAGAAAGCCCTTGCACAGAAATGAAGACCCAACACAGCCATTAATTAATTAATTAATTAATTTAAAAATAAACTCTCATGGAAGTAGATATAGAGGGAATATATCTCAACATAATAAAGAACATTTATGACAAAAATACAGCTAATATCATACTCAATGGTGCAAAACTGAAAGCTTTTCCTCTAAATTCAGGAAAAAGAGAAGGATGCTCACTCTCACCACTTCTATTTAACACAGTATTGGAAGCCCTAACCACAGCCATCAGACAAAAAAATAAAAGAAAGAAGAAAGAAAGAAAGAAGAAAGAAAGAAAGAAAGAAAGAAAGAAAGAAAGAAAGAAAGAAAGAAAGAAAGAAAGAAAGAAAGAAAGAAAGAAAGAAAAGAAAGAAAGAAAGGAAGGAAAGAAAGAAAGAAAGAAAGAAAGAAAGAAAGAAAGAAAGAAAGAAAGAAAGAAAGAAAGAAAGGAAGGAAGGAAGGAAGGAAGGAAGGAAGAAAGAAAGAAAGAAAGAGAAAGAAAGAAAGAAAGAAAGAAAGAAAGAAAAAGAAAGAAAGAAAGGGCATTTAAATTATAAGTGAAGAAGTAAAACTGTCACTATATGCAAATGATATGATACTTTTTATATAAAACCCTAAAATCTCCTCAAACTCTTGGAGCTAATAAACGAATTCAGCAAAGTTGCAGGATACAAGATTAATATACAGAAATCTGTTGCTTTTCTATACACTAATAATGAACTATCAGAAAGAGAATGTAAAAAAAGTCCCACTTAAAATCACATTAAAAAGAATAAAATAGCTAGGAATAAACTTAACCAAAGAGGTGAAAGACTTATACTCCAAAAAGTGTAAAACACTGATGAAGGAAATTGAATATGATACAAAGTAATGGAAAGATATACTATGCTTTTACATTGAAAGAATGAATATTTTTAAAATGTCCATACTACCCAAAGCAATCTATAGATTTAATGCAAAATCTATCAAAATACCAATGACATTTTTAACATAAGTAGAAAAAATATTCCTAAAATTCATATAGTTCCATAAAAAAAACCCAAATTGCCAAAGTAATACTGTGAAAAAACAGAACCAACCTGGAGGTATAAAACTCCCAGACTTCAGACTATACTAAAAAGCTACAGTATAAACTAGTAAAGTTTAGTTGATTTTTGACATGAGTCGTAAGAACAGCTTTACAACCTGGGTCATGAACATTGCAAGAATAGGACAGTTTGCAAATATCCTTGCATTTCCAACTGAAGAACTATTGGTCTCTACCTCACATGGCTCTGTAGTTACCTTTAGGATCAAGGGTAATTTTTGGTGAATGAACCAGTTTGGAGAAAATATTTTCAAAATCTTAAATAATCGCAAATTATTCTTTCAATATTTTCAAACCTCACTTATATATGCAACTAGGCATGCATATATTTATAATACAGTAGTCGGTATATGCACAGCAATAATTATATATTCAGCTATAAATCCAAGTTTATCTGTAACACACACACCTATGCACACTTATTTCCATTGTTATATTGCTACACTTCAGAGATTTATCCATGAGCTGAATCAGAAGTGTCAAAGCATAGTAATAGAAGCTATTCATGAGAAGCCAAGTTACCATCCCTGGCTATGTCCCTAAGCTTAAATCAAATATAATAAAAACTCATTATTTAATCTGATTAGCACTAGCACCCATCCCCAGAACTCCTTGAGTAATAAGGCTCTATTTTTGTCTGGCCTGCATCTACCACTGCCAATCGGAATACACTGCTTGCATGTCACATCAATTCTCTTTATGTAACATATCACAAACTAGACAAAAACTTTCTCTCAAGACCTTTTCTCCTTACTACTATTTCCATTCTGGTCAGTGGCTACACAATTACTTCAGTACATGAGTTTCATAAGCTGTAAGTCAACTTGGACTTCCCCCATCTTAACTCTTAGTCTATCCTCAATAAAAAGTCTTTCATATTCTTCACCCTCAGATTCACTGTGATTTCACAACATTTCTATTGGTTCTCCTCTTTCCTCTCACATTATTTTTTCTCAGTCAGCTTTCTAGACATCTCTCTTTTCATCAATCTCTTAAATGCTCACATTCTTTATGCCTTTGTACATTTTTAAACATTTTTATTGGAGTATAATTGCTTTACAATGTTGTGTTAGTTTCTGCTGTATAACAAAGGGAATCAGCTCTATGTATACATATATCCCCATATCCCCTCCCTCTTACATCTCCCTCCCACCCTCCCTATCCCACCCCTCTAGGGGTTCACAAAGCACCAAGCTGATCCCCCAGTGCAATGCAGATGCTTCCCACTATCTATTTTACATTTGGTATTGTTTATATGTCAATGCTACTCTCTCACTTCCTCCCAGCTTACCTTTCCTCTCCCTGTGTCCTCAAGTCCATTCTCTAAGTCTGTGTCTTTATTCCTGTCCTGCCCCTAGGTTCGTCAGAACCATTTTTTTTTTTCAGATTCTGTATAATTGTTAGGATATGGTATTTGTTTTTCTCTTTCTGGCTTACTTCACTCTGTATAACAGTCTCTAGACCCATGCACGTCTCTACAAATGACCCAATTTTGTTCCTTTTAATGACTGAGTAACATTGCATTGTATATGTGTGCCACATCTTCTTTATCCATTCATCTGTCGATGGACACTTAGGTTGCTTCCATGTCCTGGCTGTTGTAAATAGTGCTGCAGTGAACATTGTGGTACATGACCCTTTTTGAATTATGGTTTTCTCAGGGTATATGCCCAGTAGAGGGATTGCTGGGTCATATAGTAGTTCTATTTTTAGTTTTTTAAGAAACCACCATACTGTTCTCCATAGTGGCTCTATCAATTTACAGTCCCACCAACAGTGCAAGAGGGTTCCCTTTTCTCCACACCCTCTCCAGCATTTATTTTTTGTAGATTTTCTGGTGATGGTCATTCTGACTGATGTGAGGTGATACCTCATTGCAGTTTTGATTTGCATTCCTCTAGTGATTAGTGATGTTCAGCATCCTTTCATGTGTTTGTTGTATGCCTTTTTTCTTAGTCCTCATATTTTTTTTTTACTCTCTCCTTTAATAAACTTATCCAAGAACACAGACTTCAAAAAAACTTATATTTTGATGGTTCCAAATTCTATCTCCAACACAGACCTCTTTCTGAGTTATAAATTTCATGTATAGAAGCACCCCAAATCTCCTACCTAAAACTCTTTCTTCTCTTCCTAACTCAATTGATTGACTAATATTCCACCCAGTCTTTAACCCTAACTCATTCCTCCCTCTCATTCTCCTCCGCATATAATTCCTATATGTTAGGTCACAATGCTTTTTAATTTTGCATCAGAAATGTGTCTGATTGTGGCATTTAGTCACTCTCCATCTCCACTGTTACTGACACTATGTCTAATATGAGGACCTAATTTATCCCTAAGTTGGACAGTTACAACTGCATTTTAATTGATCTTTTGGCCTGTTTAATTCACCTTCCACATTTCCCGAGAATTACATTCCTGAAACAGAAATTTTATTTTATCACCTTCCTGTTCAAATCCCCTCAAATCACCATTGATCTACCTTTATCTCTAAAATCCAAATTGCTTCACAAGGTCCCTAATTTCCTCTCCACCATCATATCTCACCATTACCTGCAATGCAATTCTAATCTGTTAATACTGAATTATTCACTATTCTCCTAACAGAAAACCCTTCTTCTTGTCCATTTTTCCAATACATCTTTTTTTAATGTTTTTATTGGAGTATAATTGCTTTACAATGGTGTGTTAGTTTCTGCTTTATAAGAAGGTGAATCAGTTATACATATACATATATCCCCATATCTCTACCATCTTGCATCTCCTTCCCTCCTACCCTCCCTATCCCACCCTTCTAGCTGGTCACAAAGCACTGAGCTGATCTCCCTGTGCTATGCGACTGCTTCCCACTAGCTATCTATTTTACATTTGGTAGTGTTTATATGTCCATATATACACTACCACTCTCTCACTTTGTCCCAGCTTACCCTTCCCCCTTGTCCTCAAGTCCATTCTCTAGTAGGTCTGCATCTTTATTCCTGTCTTGCCCCTAGGCTCTTCATACCCTTTTTTTTTTTTTAGATTCCATATATATGTGTTAGCATACGGTATTTGTTTTTCTTTTTCTGACTTACTTCACTCTGTATGATAGACTCTAGGTCCATCCACCTCACTATAAATAACTCAATTTCATTTCTTTTTATGGCTGAGTAATAGTGCATTGTATATATGTGCCACATCTTCTTTATCCATTCATCTGTCAATGGGCACTTAGGTTGCTTCCATGTCCTGGCTATTGTAAATAGAGCTGCAATGAACATCCAATACATCTTAAAACACACGTCATTATTCAAGTTTCAGCAAAAATTTCACTTCCTCTTTGAGCATTTCCGTTACTGCCCTAAGCAGAATAATCACTCCATCTTTTGTAATTCCATAGGAAAACACATAAGACTGTACTGAAATTACTTGTTTTTATATGTATCCCTCCCTCCATAAAATGTGGAATTCTCAAAAGAGAAGACTGTGCCTTATTCTTAGTTGTATATCCAGAATTTAGGGATTAGTAGGCATTAAATAATGGTTGGAAGGAAGGAAGGAAGGAACGGAGGAAGGAAGAAATGTTTTCTCAGATATGCTGTTTATTTCTAATTTCCATACCTAAGAATTTAAAATACATTTATGCTTACATTACTTATATTTCACTATTATATCTTACATCATACTTGTGAAATCTTATATAAAGTTTAAACCAAGATCTAGAAAGAAATATCATTGTCCCTATAGTATAAGGCTTAGTGTATCATGGCAGAAAACAACACTTGCTTTAATTAAAAATATTATTTGAAGAAAATGTTGAAGTTAGGAAATTCCTTTTACAAACACTTTCAGGAAATGGAAAGGTCAATCAGAGATAACTCAAACAGAAAGAAATACCAGTCTGAATCCTCTAGTGCTTTGTAATGATCTGAGATGTTTCATTGCTCATGTGTAAGTTAGGGACGAAGAAGAAGGAAAAAGAAAACATTATTAATGCAAATAATGCAGATATTAATAAATATATATCTACCTACTTATTAATTCCTTCAGAAAATATTTATTTAATATCAACTATTGTGCTAGATGCTTGTAAATACAAAGGTAAATAAGACCATTATAATTCCTTCAAGAGACTTGAAAGAGCAAATATATATTAAAAAGTATATACCTGGGACCTAGTGGATTTGCCCTCCTACCTTAACCAACAGTAAAATATGAAAAAAAGTACAAAAAATTGTTTTAATAGAAAACAAGCAGCAGAGGAAAGTGATCCCTGAAAGAAATGAAATACATAAAGTGAGCCTTATGGTTACCTGAAGGAAATTTACATACAATAGCACAGGAGTGGGAAAGTGTACATAACACAGCAATCTAAGTGAGTTGAAGAGATGGAACTTAGAGTTTGGGGAGACCAAGATGACTAAAATTTTGGAGACAAAGTTCTAGAGAAAAGGGAACTGCAAAGAGAGAACACTGAACATCTCCAACAGGTTTCTCTGAGTCTTTGGCTGAGTAGTGCTCTGTGCATGCATGAGAATGAAATTACTTCAAGCCAGGACTTGGAAGCAACCTAAGTGTCCATCAACAGATGAATGCGGAAAGAAGATATGGCATATATATACAATGAAATATTACTCAGCCATATAAAGCAATGAAATTTAGTTATTTGTAGTGAGGTGGATGGACTTAGAGTCTGTCATACAGAGTGAAGAAAGTCAGAAAGGGAAAAACAAATACCATGTGCTAACACATATATATATGGAATCTTAAAAAAAAAAAACAAAGGTTCTCATGAACCTAGGGGCAGGAGAGGAATAAATACACAGACGTAGGGAATGGACTTAAGGACACGGAAGGTGTAAAAGGGGAAGCTGGGATGAAGTGAGAGAGTAGCATTAACATATATACACTACCAAATGTAAAATAAATAGCTAGTTGGAAGCAGCTGCATAGGACAGGGAGAACAGCTCGGCGCTTTGTGACCACCTCGAGGGGTTGGAAAGGGAGGGCAGGAGGGAGGCTCAAGATGGAGGGAATATCGGGATATATGTATACATATAGCTGGTTCACTTTTTTATACAGCAGAAACTAACAAAAACATTTTAGGGCTTCCCTGGTGGCGCAGTGGTTGAGAGTCCACCTGCCGATGCAGGGGACACGGGTTCGTGTCCCGGTCCGGGAAGATCCCACATGCCGCGGAGCGGCTGGGCCCGTGAGTCATGGCCGCTGAGCCTGTGCATCCGGAGCCTGTGCTCCACAAAGGGAGAGACCACAACAGTGAGAGGCCCGCACAACAACAACAACAAAAAACACATTTTAAAGCAATTATACTCCAGTAAAGGTGTAAAATAAACAAACAAACTAATAAATAAAAAGCTGAACCCATAAAAACTGAGAATAAAGTGTTAGTTACCAGGGGCTAGGGGGTAGAAAGTGGGGAGATGTTGGTCAGAGTACAAGTTTCCAGTTATAAGATGTTTAAGCACTGTGACTATAGTTAATTATACTTGAAAGTTGCTAAAGATTTGATCTTAATTGTTTTACCATACACAAAAAATGGTAATTATGTGATGTGATGAAAGTGTTAGCTAACGCTATGGTAGTACTTATATAGCAATATATAAATGTATCAAATCAACCACATTGTACACCTTTAACTTAGATAATGTTGTGTCAGTTACATCTCAATAAAGCTGTAAAAGGGTAAAGAAGTTAACACCAATCCTGAAAATCTTATGGACAAAAATTTTAAATGGACGAAACCTTCCTAACTCATTCTATGAGATCTCTATTACCCTAATACTGATACCACTGTCCAGTGTTATAGACAGGAACTACTACTCTTCCTTGGGCTTTCCAGTCTGCTGAAATACCTTGCATATTTTGGTCCTGCAAAGCCTCCACAATTGTATGAGCCAACTCATTAAAATCTCTTTCTCTCTCCCTCTCCCTCTCTCTCTCTCTGACACACACACACACACACACACACACACATATATATATATTCATAGATAGGTAAATAGATCAATAGATAGATATTCTTTATTCTGTTTCTACGGAGTACACAGATTTTTGTGCTGTAAAGTAGTCTTGATGTAAGAAAAAACTGATAATTTGGAAGTACGTAATGGGTAGAAGATGGAAGAATTTTCAGGATGATGTTAAAAAAGCTAGGTTAGGGCTTCCCTGGTGGTGCAGTGGTTGAGAGTCTGCCTGCCGATGCAGGGGACACAGGTTCGTGCCCCGGTCTGGGAAGATCCCACATGCCACGGAACGGCTGGGTCCGTGAGCCATGGCCGCTGAGCCTGCACGTCCGGAGCCTGTGCTCCGCAACAGGAGAGGCCACAACAGTGAGAGGCCCACGTACCACAGAAAAAAAAAAAAAAACTAGGTTAACTTAAAGACATTTTTGGTGTAAATATGGATTTTAAAAGTCATCCTGGTGAAGTCCCAGATGGAAACAAAGAACTTGTTATTGGACATTGGAGGAAAAGTGATCATTACTATAAAGTGGAAAGGAATTTGGCTTAATTATATTCTAACATTTTGTAGAAGGTAGAACTTGTGAGTTGTGAACTTGGGTATTTAGCCGAGAGAATTTCTAAACAAAGTCCTGAAGTACAACCTGGTTTGTCCTTGCTGCTTGTAATAAGATACAAGAGGAAAGAGAAAAATTGAAGGAGGGGCTGTTAAGCAGAAAGGAACAAGAACTTCAGTGTGTAGATAATTCTTAGCCTATCTACATTGCAAAACATAAGAAAGTAAGTTCTAGAGAGAACACTAAGTGTTTGGCTGAATAAACGCTCAATAACGAGATTATGAGTATGACTCATGGATCTAATCAAACATCTCAACAGAAGGCAGGAATAGAGATGAGGTTATTCCAGCATAAACACTGCCAGTTTAAACTAAAGAGGAAACAGATGGAGCAAAATTAAGGAAGACTGTTGGATGTCTGGGATTGTACAGGGCAGGATAATATAGCTATCTGGCTGCTAACTTGCCTTACCCTTCAAGAGAAGGAAAGAATATACTCCACAGGTGATTCAGAGATTAACAGGGCTGCTACTCACACCCAGGCCCAGAGGGCACAGGTTAGGGGAGGCAAGGAAATCTATTCCTCAGTTTCAGCAAACCAGGCTTCCACTGCCTGGGATTTCAGGGGTGAGGCCATTGCTCAGGGCCTCAGGAACAATGCCACCACACAGGGCCACAAGGGTTGGGCAGCTACCTCAATGGACCTAGCACGTGAGATCACCACCCACATTGGCACAGAGGACAGAGCATTGAGACAATGGATAATTCTAGAATCTTAAAATCTAATGAAATTAGATTAGTTTTGGACTTGCTTAGAACCCATGACCCCATTCTTCTTTCTGATTTCTGCCTTTTGGAATGGAGGTGTCTATACTACGTCTGTTTCATCATTATATTTTTGGTGGCAGAAAACTCATCTGGTTTGACAAATTAACAGTTGGAGAAAAAGTTGGTTTCAGGTGAATCATACTTCAAGTCTCACCCATATTTGACTTAGATGATATTTAGATGAAATTTGGGACTTGGGAGTTGATACTGGAATGGGTTATGACTTTGGGGCTTTTGAGATGGAAGTGAATAAATTTTTAATATGAGAACATAAATTTGGGGTGTCCAGAAAAAGAAGTGTTATGGACTGAATTGTGTTCCCTGTCAATTAATATGTTGAAGTCCTAATCCCCAGTACTTCAAAATGTGACTGCACTTAGAGATACGGCCTTTATAAAAGCAATTCAGTTAAAAAGAGGTCATTAGGGTGGACCTTAATCCAATCTGACTTGTGTCCTTATAAGGAAATTAGGGCACACAAACAGACATGAGACATATGTATGAACAGAGTAAAGACCATAAGAAGACAGTGGGAGATGACAGCCATATACAAGAAAAAAAGAGATGTCTCAGGAAAAAACTGTTGATACCTTGATCTCAGACTTCTACCCTTCACAACTGTGACAAAATAAATTTGTTTTTTAAGCCACCCAGTTTGCAGTACTATGTTATGTCAGCCCTAGAAAATGAATGCAGCCAGACAAAGACATTACAAGAAAATAAAACTACAGACAATTATGCCTTGTTAATATTGATGTAAATATTCTCTGCAAAATATTAGCAAATCAAATTTGACAACACATTAAAAGGATTGTATATCATGATGAAGTGGGATTTATCATGAAATGCTAACATGGTTCAATAAAAGAAAATCAGTCTATGCAATACAGCACATTAACAGAATGGAGAAGAAGGGGAAAAAAAGCTTGATCATCTCAATTAATGCAAAAAATCATTTGACAAAATTTAACAACTTTTTATGATAAAAACACTCAACACACTGGAAACTGAAAGAAGTCACCTCAACATAATAAAGGTCATATATGAAATCCCCCACAGGTAACATAATACTGAATGGTGAAACAGTGAAAAATTTTCCTTTAAGACCAGTAACAAGGCATAGATGCTCATTTTCGCCACTTCTCTTCAATATAATATTGGAATTCTAGCCAGAGTAATTAGCCAAGAAAAGTAAATGAAGATGTAAAATTTTCTCTAATAACAGATGACATGATCCTATATGTACAAAACCCTAAATATTCTATTAAAACTGTTAGAACTAATAAACAAATTCAGCAGAATTTGCTTCTCTATACATTAGCAATGGCCAATTCAAAAGTGAAATAATTTAAAATAGCATCAAAAAGAAAAAAATACTTAGGAATATACTTAACCAAGGAAGAGAAAGACATACACTGTAAACTATAAAACACTACTGAAAGAAATTAAAGAAGAAAAAAATAACTGAAAATACATCTCATGTTCATGGATTGAAAGACTTAATATTGTAAATATGTTAAGAACCTCCAAACTAAACTGCAGACTCAATGAAATCCATATCAAAATCCAAAAAAATTTTTTGCAAAAAAAAAAGAAAAATCCATCCTAAAATTCCTATGGAAACTCAAAAATAATATGGATAAAGGAGAATAAAATTGGAGGACTCACTCTTTCTCATTTCAAATCTTACCACAAACTGCAGTAATCAAAAGAGTATGGGAGTGAGTAGCACAAAGACAGAAATATAGACCAACGGAATAGAATGAAGAGTCCAGAAAGAATCCCTCAAATATATGGTCAAATGATTTTCAACAAGGTTTACGAGACAATTCACTGGATAAAGGACAATCTTTTCAACAAATGGTGCTGGGAAAATGGGATGCCCACATTCAAAACAATAAATGTGAACCCTTATCTTACATCATATACAAAAATTAAAGAAACATGGATCAAAGACATAATCATAAAAGCTAAATATTAACTCTTGGAAGAAAACAGAGGAAAAGCTTCGTTACATTGGATTTGGAAATTATTTCTTGGATATGACATCAAAAGCAAAGGCAACAAAAGTAAAAAGAGATACTTTGGACCTCATCAAAATTAGAAACTTTTGTGCATTAAAAGATACCAACAGCAAAGTAAAAGGCAACCCTTGCTATGGAGAAAATATTTTCAAATCATATATCTAATAATGGATTAATATCCAGAATATGTAAAGCAGTCTTAAAACACAACAACAAAAACAACCCAATTTAGTAATGGTAAAAGGGCCTGAATAGACATCTCTCCAAAGAAGATATATAAATGACCAATAAGTACATGAAAAAATGCTTAACATCTCTAATCATTAGGAAATTTAAAATCAAAATCATAATGAGATACAATTTCACACACTACAATGGTTGCTAGTAAAAAATTAATAAAACAGTAGGATGATAGCAAAAATTATATGCATAATTACTATATAGTCTAGCATGATGTTTAATTTTATGTCAACATGACTGGGCTAAGGGATGCCCAGACACCAGGTAAAACATTATTTTTGGGTGTGTTTGTGAGGGTGTTTCTGGAAGAAATTAGCTTTTCAATCAGTACATTGAGCAAAGAAGATTGCCTTCACTAATGTGGGTAGCCATGATCCAATCCACTGAGGGCCTACAGAGACCAGAAAGGCAGAGGAAAGGAAAATTTACTTTTTTCTTGAGCTGAGACACCCAACTTCTTCTGACCTCAGACATCAGCTCTCCTGGTTCTCAAGCTATTAGACTCAGATCTGACTTAACACCATTGGTCCCTGATTCTCAGGCCTTTGGACTCAGACTGGAACTTACACCATTGGCTCCCCTGGTTCTCAGGACTTTGGACTCAGACTGAATTAGACTATTAGCTTTCCTCGTTCTCCAGGTTGTAGACAGCAGATTGTGGGACTTCTTGGCCTCCATGATTTTATATAAATATAAATATATATATTACTGTTTCTGTTTATCTGGAGAACTCTAATACAGATTTGGATATCAAGAGTGGTTCTAAAGGAACAAAATTTTAAGGATGTATTTTCTGAAATAGTTCTGGGGTTTCTGGAATGATTCTCTAATCTGATTATGTTTAAAGATGTTAATGACTCTATTTCCAGTAGTAAAAAGTACACTGATAGTGCATGGTATGAACTGTTTACAGAGATATACAAGATGTAAGCATTGGATAGTGCTAATCAACAACTTATAAGAAGCAAGGAGCTAAGTGACTCTAAATATGACACTTTTGAACATTTTTTGAAAACTAAGGAATATAATAACATTGATTGGTTGCTCCTAAAATTGCTGGACAAAGTGCTGAAATAAAAGGATGCACTCAGGGATTCAAATTCCTGGCTCAAGAACACTATAAATGACCTAAGAGTTTCTGTGTGCACCCTGATGGAAAGCCTCATCTCCCATAGACACAGGGCTGAAATCATACACACAACCTTATCCTATAATTGGCTGAATTACAACACAAATTGAATTCTCGGCCTCATAGAGTGTCTGCTGTTAAAATGAGGGTATTGATTGGGAAAGAATAGGATCCTGTAAGTCGGCATGGGGAATATGGGAAGGCCCTGATGAAGACGAGGATAATGAGCCTTGAAATTGTGATGCATCTTCTTTGCTACTGGAAGAGGTCTCCCAACCACAGTGGTACCTACTTCTCCACCCACAGTGGTAGCAACCATTCTACCTTGATATGAGGGGATTAACTCTGCATTGTCTGAAGAAATAGTATTGCCACCCCCAGAGGTGGATACCATGCAAGACAATGCTGACTCTCCTCAGGATCCATTGTTGTTACCCCTCTTGGTTTCTAGACCTATAACCAAACTTAAGACCAGCAGGTCCCTAAAGGTGAGATACAAAGTGTGATCCATGAAGAGGTGTGCTACACTCCAAAAGAACAACTTGAGTTTTCTAATTTATACAAGCAGAAATCTGAGGAACATGTGTGGGAATGGATATTAAAGGTGTAGGATAATGGTGGAAAGAACATAAATTTGGATCATGATGAATTTATTGATATAGACTCACTAAACAGAGATTCCATATTTAACACTTCAGCTTCAGAAGATAGAAAGGGCTTTAACTGTTTCTTTGGTTGTTTGGTTGAAACAGGCACCGAAAGATAGCCCACTGTGAGTGAATGGAAATGCGAGACCTCCCTTGGTTTAATGTAGAGGAAGGGACTCAAAGGCTTAGAAACACTGGAATGTTATAGTGGATTTATTATTCAAGACCTAATCAGCCACACTGGGAGGGTCCAGAAGACATACCTTTCACCAATATTTTGAGAAATAAATTTATGAAGGAAGCCCCAGCATCCTTGATGAGCTCTGTGATTTTTTATGTAGATCAGACCATAGAGAAGGAATCCCAGACACTCAATTGGAAAACCTAGGTGCAATGAGAGTAGATAGATCCTAGGAAGACAGGGGTCAAATGGTAGGAATCAACCTCCAAAAGCAAGGTGGATGTGGTTACTGTAACGGACAGCAGAGCCAAAGCAGCAGTCAGAATAATCTGACTCTTGCAGACCTATGGCAGTGGCTAGTTAACCATTGGGTTGCTAGAAGTGAAAAAATAGGAAGTCTACTAAATTCTTACTTAGCTTATATAAGCAAGAAAGTTCTAGGTCAAGCGAATGAAAGTTTAATTGGAATTATAAAAACAGAAAGTCACAACTTCTAAATCAATTCCCAGATTTGAACCAGTTTACAGATTCAGAACCCCTTCAATGAAGGGGACGCTGAGTCCCCTAGGGGAAGAATCTTGGTACAATACAGAAAATTTATAGTGTTAATCTTTCTCCTAGACTTCCCCAAATGGACCTATGGCCTTTTACCAGGGTGAATGTACACTAGGGAAAATGAAATAATCAGACCTTTTGAGGACTATTGGTCACTGAATCTAAACAGACACTTGATTCTAAGAGAGCCAAAGTGTCACTGTGGTACTTCAGTCAGAGTAGAGGCTTATGGAGGCCATTTGATTAATGGATTTTATAGCTCCAGTGCATCTCACAGTGAGTCTTGGAACTCATCCTGTGGTTATTTCCCCAGTTCCAGATTGAACTACTGGAATAGAAATACTTAGCATCTGGCACCTTAAGAATAAAAATGTTAGAGCAAATCAAACCTGAAGCAAGAAGAAGAAAGTCAATAATGAAAAGCATAAATCAATAAAAAAGAGAAAACAATAGACAAAACCACAGAAACAAAACTTCTTTGTAAATAATAGAATTGATAAATTATTTTCATGAAAAAAAATAGTGGACATCACTACAGATCTTACAGACATTAAAAAGAGATTAAGGGAATGTTATGAAAATCTTACAGCAATAACTTCAGCAATGAACCCAACTTTTGAAAGGCACAGTATGAAATCCTAATCAAGAAGAAAAATAACATCAATAAACCAAACAGTCCTTTAATTTATTAAAAGTAATTTTACAGTTAAAAATCTTCACACAAAGAAAATTTCAGGCCCAGGTGACTTCATTGGTAAATTGTACCAAATATTTGAGGAAGAAATAATACCAATTCTACAGAAACATTTCTAAAATGTAGAAGAGTTAGGAATACTTCTGAACTCATTATTCTGATATGAACAACTGAAAAAAAAAGATATTATACATGCATAAAGAAAACTACAGACAAATGTCTCTCAAGAAAAGACACATAATCCATAATAAAGGCTTAGCAAATTGAGTCATGATACATTTAATAAGGATAAAACATCATGAACAAATGATGTTCATAGGAATACAAATTTGTCTCAATATACAAAAATCAATTGATGCAACTTATATTAAGATTCTAAAAAAGAAAAACCTTATGATCATCTCAATTAATGTAAAAGATCATTTGACTAGACATACTCCCATTAACAATAAAAGAAAAAATTATCAACAAACTAGAAATAGAGGGAAATGCCTTACCCTGTTAAAGGATATTGATGAAAAGCTTACAGCTAATATATTAATTCTGAAAGAATGCCCGTTTTTCCCCTAATATTGAAAACAAGGTAAGAATGTCCACTTTCATCACTTCTACTTAACTTTATAACAGAAGTCCTAATTAATCAATTATAAGAAGGTAAACAACCCAATAATGAAATGGACATAGTTGAACCGACTGGCAAATAAGCACATGAAATATGCTCAGCATCATCAGTTATTAAGGAAAGGCAAAACAAAACCACAAGGAGATACCTCTCTGCATGTACTCTAAAACCCTAAGATTTAAAAGATTAATAATACCAAGTTTGTGGATGATGTGGAGGAACTGGACAGTTTTGCAGTTTCTTATACAGTTATCAATAATCCTATTCCCCTAACTTACTCAAGATAAATGAAAACATATGTCCACAAAAGGACTTGTAAACTAATGTTTAAAACAGTTTTAGTCATAGGAGGCAAAGGCTGTAAATAACCAAAATGACCATCAATGGGTAAACAGATAAATGAATTATGGTATATCTCTATAGTGAAGTAGTATTCAGCAACTAAGAGATTGACTACTGACACATACAACATGGATTAATCCCAGTAGCATTATGGTGTGAAGTAAGACATTAAAGCCTGTATACAATGTAAATTCTCTTAAATGAAATCCTAGGAAAACTAAAGACATAGTGACAAAAAGAAAGTCTATAGTTGGCAAGGCATGAGTTTTGAGTGAAGGTATTGACAGCAAAGGAGAAAGCACAAGAGAAAATTTTGGCTTGATGGAAATGTGATGCTACATGACTTGTTACACGACTGTATGCAATAATAAAATTTCATGAAACTGTATACTTAAAATTAGTTAATTTCATTGTATGTAAATTATACCTCAACAAAGTTGGAATTTTAAAAAATGAGAAAAAAATGAATTAGGATGGAAAGAGTCATATAATAATATTTAACATTTTTAAACCTCTAGTCTATTTTAGGCATAATGTTGGGTATTCTATAGGTATTATTCTGTTATATCCCCACAATAGCCCTGCAAGATAGATATAATATTATACTCCTATTTTATAGATAAAAAGGAGGACTTATGGATATTAAATGACTACCCAAAGCCACACAGTCCATAAGCAATAGAGCCAGAATTTGAACACATATTTGTCTGTTACCAAAGCTTATGCTCTTAATATTTTGTTATCACATTTCTAAGTACACATTAAGAACAATAATAAAAGTATATTGTATTAGTTAACATTAAACAAGAAAAGAGAAGGGAATCTAGTCAAACAAAGGAGCTTTAAAAGGTGTAATAAAGTGAATTGTATAAAATTATCAGAAAGCCCACTTGTGGACCATTTCAGCCACCTCAGTTAAGTCCTAAAGCAACTTACATAATACCAATTCTCTCTACCATCTTATCAAATGTTTCATAAGAGGAAATGTCCACAAAAACAAGGACTTGTCTTTATATGTGTTTGTATTGTACACAGTGTAGTAGCGATCCTTAATAAATGTTGAAGAAGAACACTACTACAACAATGAAGACTAAAGATATACATTAGAAGAAAATTCTGCCAGTAAATGAAGACATTTGAAATAAATGATGAATAAAACTGGCAAACGATTTAATTCATTTTCTTATTGAGTATTTAGATGGGAAAATGAATAAAAGAAATTTAGGTAATTGAGCAGAAATTAAATCTCTTACATAAACAGCTATTAGCAAAGAGGTAAAGTCCTTGGAATATGGGAATTTGCATAAATGAACTAATCCTGGCTGCATACTTATTGGGTGTTAGGAAAATAGATTAACATATTTACTCAATCATTTGTACTCATTTAATAAGATTCCAGAAGAGTAGAAAATTAAAATATGGTAGTCTCAAATGAATCTCAGTAAAAATAATAATGGGAAAATTGACAAATGTCTTTCTGCTTCTCCTGCCATTCTAACTTCCTCTGTATTCCAGTTTCACAGATGGTGGGGAAGAGAGAAGAATTTGTAGGATAGAACAACTGTGTTAACAGTGAGCTGGACTAGGGAGGACTACAAAGTACAGAGGTAGGGCTACAAGATGCTAACCACAGATATCCACAACAACTGAAGAAACTACACAGACAGCCATACTACAAGGAGGATTTGCCTGGATAATGTGCCCATATATAAAGAGATAGGTATTGCTTCTCAAAAGTAACAAGTACCCAATTACTTTTTAAGCTTCTTTGAATCACAGATTGCACATTATCTCCCATGTATTAGTACCATATCCTGTGACAAGCCACGCTCTGATATATTTTTTCTAAGGTCTTTTCAATCTTTGGTGTTTTTTTTTTCTTTGTGTTTCCTCCCCAACATACAAACCCTAGGGAAACAAATTGGGTTGTGAGTGTATGTTTCTGAGCAAGAGCTTTACAACAAAGAAACGTCTATTAACATTTCTTCAGAACCCATGTCTATGAAAGTTACCCCAGTTGCTAGCAGGATGATTTGAATTAGCATATTGATGTAATATCAAATTTATAAACAACATTTTGTTTAAAATATATAACCAATGAGCACACATTCGTGTTCAACCAAAATCCAACATAAGTCCTCCTTTAAAAATACGAATCTAGAAATAATGAATTTAGAAAAATAAAATAAAAAATAAGTCTTTGTGTTCTGTGGCTGGAAGAAAAAAGACAGTAAATTGGGACCATAGTTATAACGCACAGTCAGTTCTGCCACACATATCAGAACCCTAAGCCTCAGTGGATCTAGTTGAAGTTCTCTGGATGTTTACCGAGATACAAATATGTCTGATGTACTTGTGTCCTAGTAAATTCTAAATCTAACTAGATTTACCTGGAATTAGATATAAAGATAGTTTAAAATAATTTTCACTGGAAGAATAAGACAGCATTTTTCCTCATGTATTTTTATAAGTTGATTAAGATGTCCCAGGTTTACATCTCAGGAAAGGAGCAGGAGATGATTTTCCACAGAGTAGTCACATTATGCCTCCTGGACTAATATGACATTTTACTAATTTCATAGCACAGTACAAGATGTGTTTTAATTTTAAACCATCTATTCCTTGATGGGATGACAAGATAAAACATTTTTTGAGTTTACATTTAGATAAAGAAGCAAAAATAGGATAAAGTGCTTCATAAACTGTAAAACACATTTTAGTCACTGTTGATATTTTTTATATGTTTGAGTTGTAATCAATATATAACATTGTATTATTTTAGGTGTACAACCTAATAATTTTATACATCTAGAAAATATTACCATAATAAGTTTAGTTAACATTCATCACTACACATAGTCACAAATTGTATTTTCCTTGTGATGAGAACTTTTAAGATCTACCCTCTTAGCAACTTTCACATACACAGTACAGCATTGTTCACTATAGTCACTATGCTGTACACCACATCCCCAGGGCTTATTTATCTTAACTGGAAGTTTGTACCTTTTGACCACCTTCATCCAATTCCTCTACCCTCCTACTTCTAATTCTGGTAACCTCAATTCTAATCTCTTTTTCTATGAGTTTGTTCTTTTCTTCTCCTTTCCCTCTTCCTCCTCCTCCGCCCATTCCCCCTCTTTTTCTTTTTCTTTCTTTAGATTCCACATATAAGTGAGACTATACAGTATTTGTCTTTATATGTCTGACTTATTTCACTTAGCATAATGCCCTCAAGGTCCATCCATGTCATTGCAAAATTTATATATATATATATATAATATGTCTTCATTCATCCATCCAACAACACAATTTATTTCTATGTATTGGTTATTGTACATAATGCTGCAATAAAGATTGATGTGCAGATATCTGTTTGTGATAGTAATTTCATGTCCTTCAGATAAATACTGAGAAGCAGAATTGCTGGATCATGTGGTAGTTCAATTTTTAATTTTTTGAGGAATCTCAATATGGCTTTCCACAGTGATTGTACCAACGTACAATCTCAGTAACAGTGTACGATGGTTCCCTTTTCATTACATCCTCACCAACTCTTGTTATTTCATGTCTTTTTGATAATAAGCATTCTACCAAGTGTGAGGTGATGTCTCATTGTTATTTGGACTTGCATTTCTCTGCTGATTAGTGATGTTAAACACATTTTCATACACTTCTTGGCCATTAATATGCCTTCTTTGGAAAAAGGTCTATTCAAAAACATGTCTTACACAATCTTTTTGCCCTACTTCACTGCTGAGAACAACATGATTTGCATATGGTATTACAATACATACCTACAGATTTCAGTAGGTTTTCATCGGTTTGGTGGGGTTTAACTATGTTGAGTTCTCTGTTTATACCCTGAGGCAAAAGTGCCTAACTAATTTTTTAAATTACTTAAGTAATAGGTACGTGGGCACAATTATAAAAATCAAATAAGTACATTAATAAATAATAAATTAATAGAATTTAAATTAAGCTTTATGGTTACGTTATTTATCCAAAAATGAAAAGCCTTTCTTCTTTCATGTGATTATTTCTTAGGCTCTATTCTGGTGTTCTGCATAGTGTAACTAAGTTCTGTTAATAGCCAGCTGTTCTAGTATAGGAGAAACCCCTGTTAGTGAATGATTATTGCATTGTCCCCTGGAGGAATTGGTTTAGTGATTCAGACACTTGGAAAAAAAGCTTGTTTTTTACAGTACTCTCAAAGACTGCAGGATTTCATTTTGTTCAGCCTCATCTTCAAGTAGTTTAAAATTATAATCTTTACAGAGGAATAATCTGTTTCTGGGGTCAGAGATACTCAGACAATCATGTTTCAGTAATGGTCTCTTCGCAAGTTTCTCATTAACACAGAAAGTCTGTTTAACAAGACTTTTTATTTTAACGTTTTTATTGGAGTATAATTGCTTTACACTGCTGTGTTAGGAACAGGCTTTGTATCCTGTTCCATTGATCTATATTTCTGTTTTAGGGCCAGTACCATACTGTCTTGATTACTGTAGCTTTGTAGTATAGTCAGAAGTCAGGGAGCCTGATTCCTCCAGCTCCGTTTTTCTTCCTCAAGATTGCTTTGGCTATTCAGGGTCTGTTTTGTTTCCATACAAGTTGGGAAATTTTCTGTTCTAGTTCTCTGAAAAATGCCAGTGGTAATTTGATAGGAATTGCATTGAATCTGTAGATTACTTTGGGTAGTAGAGTCATTTTCACAATGTTGATTCATTTAATCCAAGAACATGGTATATCTCTCCATCTATTTGTATCATCTTTAATTTCTTTCACCAGTGTCTTATAATTTTTGGCACACAGGTCTTTTGTCTCCTTAGGTAGGTTTATTCCTAGGTATTTTATTCTTCTTGTTGCAATGGTAAATGGGAGTGTTTTCTTAATTTCACTTCAGATTTTTCATCATTAGTGTATAGGAATGCAAGAGATATTGGTGCATTAATTTTGTACCTGGTACTTTACCAAATTCATTGACTAGCTCTAGTAGTTTTCTGGTAGCATCTTTAGGATTCTCTATGTATAGTATCATGTCATCTGCAAACAGTGACAGCTTTATTTCTTCTTTTCCGATTCGGATTTATTTTATTTCTTTTTCTTCAGTTTGCTGTGGCTGAAACTTCCAAAACTATGTTGAATAATAGTGGTGAGAGTGGGCAACCTTGACTTGTTCCTGATTTTAGTGGAAGTTGTTTCAGTTTTTCACCATTGAGGATGATGCTGGCTGTGGTTTTGTCATATATGCCCTTTATTATGTTGAGGTAAGTTCCTTCTATGCCTACTTTTTGGAGGATTTTTAATCATAAATTGGTGTTGAATTTTGTCGAAAGCTTTCTCTGCATCTATTGAGATGATCATATGCTTTTTCTCCTTCAATGTTTTAATATGGTATATCACATTGAGTGATTTGTGTATATTGAAGAATCCTTGCATGCCTGGGATAAACCCCAATTGATCATGGTGTATGATCCTTTTAATGTGCTGTTGGATTGTTTGCTAGTATTTTGTTGAGGATTTTTGCATTTTTGTTCATCAGTGATATTGGTGTCTAGTTTTCCTTTTTGTGACATCTTTGCCTGGTTTTCGTATCAGGGTGATGTTGGCCTCGTAGAATGAGTTTGTGAGTGTTCATCCCTCTGCTATATTTTGGAAGAGTTTGAGAGGGATAGGTGTTAGCTCTTCATGAAGTGTTTCATAGAAATCGTCTGAGATGCCGTCTGTTCCTGGGCTTTTGTTTGTTGGAAGATTTTTAGTCACTGTTTCAAATTCAGTGCTTGTGATTGGTGTGTTCATATTTTCTATTTCTTCCTGGTTCAGTCTCGGAATGCTGTGCATTCATAAGTATTTGTCCATTTCTTCCAGGTTGTCAATTTTATTGGCATATATTTGCTTTTAGTAATCTCTCATGATCCTTTGTATTTCTGTGGCATCAGTTGTTACTTCTCCTTTTTCATTTCTCATTCTATTCATTTGAGTCTTCTCCCTTTTTTTCTTGATGAGGCTGGTTAATGGTTTATCAATTTTGTTTGTCCTCTCAAAGAACCAGCTTTTAGTTTTATTGATGTTTGCTATCATTTCCTTCATTTCTTTTTCATTTCTTTCTGATCTGATCTTGATTGTTTCTTTCCTTCTGCTAACTGTACGGGTTTTTTTGTTCTTCTTTCTCTAATTGCTTTAGGTGTAAGGTTAGGTGGTTTATTTGAGATGTTTCTTATTTCTTAAGGTAGGATGGTATTGCTATAAACTTCCCTCTTACAACTGCTTTTGCTGCGTCCTATAGGTTTTGGGTCGTCGTGTTTTTATTGTCATTTGTTTCTAGGTATTTTTTGATTTCCTCTTTGATTTATTCAGTGATCTCTTGGTTATTAAGTAGTGTATTGTTTAGCCTCCATGTGTTTTTATTTGTTACAAATTTTTTTCCTGTAATTGATATCTAGTGTCATAACATTGTGGTCAGAAAAGATACGTGATACAATTTCAATTTTCTTAAATTTACCAAGACTTGACTTGTGACCCAAGATATGATCTATCCTGGAGAATGTTCCATGAGTACTTGAGAAGAAAGTGTATTCTGGTTTTTTTTGGATGGAATGTCCGATAAATATCAATTAAGTCAATCTTGTTTAATGTATCATTTAAAACTTGTGTTTCTTATTTATTTTCATTTAGGATGATCTGTGCATTGTTGAAAGTGTGGCGTTAAAGTCCCCTACTATGATTGTGTTACTGTTGATATCCCCTTTTATGGCTGTTAGTATTTGCCTTATGTGTTGAGGTGTTCCTATGATGGGTGCATAAATATTTACAATTTTTATATCTTCTTGCATTGATCCCTTGATCATTATGCATTGTCCTTCTTTGTCTCTTGTAATACTCTTTGTTTTAAAGTCTATTTTGTCTGATATGAGAATTACTACTGCAGCTTTCTTCTGATTTCAATTTGTATGGAATATCTTTTTCCATCCTCTCACTTTCACTCTCTACATGTCCCTAAGTCTGAAGTGGGTCTCTTTTAGACAGCATGCATATGTGTCTTGTTTTTGTATACATTCAGCCAGTCTATATCTTTTTTTGGAGCATTTAATCCATTTACATTTAAGTTAATTATCGATATGTATGTTCCTATTACCATTTTCTTAATTGTTTTGGGTTTGTTATTGTAGGTCTTTTCCTTCTCTTGTGTTTCCTGCCTAGAGACGTTCCTTTAGCATTTGTTGTAAAGCTGGTTTGGTTGTGCTGAATTCTCTTAACTTTTGCTTTTCTGTAAAGCTTTTAATTTCTCCGTCAAATCTGAATGAGATCCTTGCTGGGTTGAGTTATCTTGGTTGTGGGCTTTTCCTTCTCATCACCTTAAATATGTCCTGCCACTCCCTTCTGGCTTGCAGAGTTTCTGCTGAAAGATCACCTGTCAACCATATGGAGCTTCCTTTGTATGTTATTTTTCCCTTGCTGCTTTTAATATTTTTTCTTTTGTATTTAGTTTTTGATAGTTTGATTAACATGTGACTTGACATGTTTTCCTTGGATTTAATCTGTATGGGGCTCTCTGTGCTTCCTGGACTTGATTAACTATTTCCTTACCCATATTAGGGAAGTTTTCAACTACAGTTTCTTCAAATATTTTCTCAGTCTCTTTATTTTTCTCTTCTTCTACTGTGACCCCTGTAATTCGAATTTTGGTGCATTTAATATTGTCCCAGAGGCCTCTGAGACTGTCCTCCATTCTTTTCATTCTTTTTTCTTTATTCTGCTCTGCAGTAGTTATTTCCACTTTTTTATCTTCCAGGTCACTTATCTGTTCTTCTGCCTCAGTTATTCTGCTATTGATCCCTTCTAGAGAATTTTTAATTTCATTTATTGTGTTGTTCATGATTGTTTGCTTGCTCTTTAGTTCTTCTAGGTCCTTGTTAAACGTTTCTTTTATTTTCTCCATTCTATTTCCAAGCTTTTGGATCACCTTTCCTATCATTATTCTGAATTCTTTTTCAGGTAGACTGAATATTTCCTCTTCATTTGTTAGGTCTGGTAGGATTCTACCTTGCTCCTTCATGAGCTCTGTGTTTCTTTGTCTTCCATTTTCCTTAATTTACTGTGTTTGGGGTCTCCTGTTCTCTGGCTGCCTGTTTGTAGTTCCATTATTTTTGGTCTCTGCCCCCAGTGGCTAAGTATGGTTCAGTGGGTTGTGTAGGCTTCCTGGTGGAGGGGACTAGTGCCTGTGTTCTGGTGGATGAGGCTGGATCTTGTCTTTCTGGTGGGCAGGTCCACATTTGGTGGTGTGTTTTGGGGTGTCTGTTACCTTATTGTGATTTTAGGCAGCCTCTCTTCTAATGGGTGGGGTTGTGTTCCTGTCTACTAGTTGTTTGGCATAGAGTGTCCAGCACTGTGGCTTGCTGGTCATTGGGTGGAGCTGGGTCTTGGCCTTGAGATGGTTATCTCTGGGAGATTTTTGCCATTTCATATTACATGGATGTGGGACGTCTCTGGTGCACCAATCTCCTGAACTTCACTCTCCTACCTCAAGGCACAGGCCTGATGCCTGGCTGGAGCACAAAGAGCCTGTCATCCACATAACTCAGAATAAGGGGAGAGAAAAGAAAGAAAGAAAGAAAGAAAAAGGTAAAATAAAATATAATAATAAAGTTATTAAAACAAAAATAATTATTAAGAAAAATTTTAAAGTAATTAAAAAAATAGAAAGAAAGAGAAAAGAACAACCAATCCAAAAAACAAATCCAACAATGATAACAGGTGCTGAGAAGTATACTAAGAAAATAAACAAAGAAACAAACAAAAAACGGACAGAACCCTAGGACAAATAGTAAAAGCAAAGCTATAGAAACAAAATCACACACAGAAGCATATGCATACACACTCACAAAAAGAGAAAAAGGTAAATATATATATATATATATATATAAAATTGCTCCCAAAGTCCACCTCCTCAATTTGGGATGACTCGTTGTCTATTCAGGTATTCCACAGATGCAGGGTACATCAAGTTGATTGTGGAGATTAAATCCGCTGCTCCTGAGGCTGCTGGCAGAGATTTCCCTTTGTCTTCTTTGTTCGCACAGCTCCTGGGATTCAGCTTTGGTTTGGCCCTGCCTCTGTGTGTAGGTCACCTGTGGGCATCTGTTCTTCGCTCAGACAGGACGGGGTTAAAAGAACAGCTGATTCGGGGGCTCTGGCTCACTCAGGCTGGGGGGAGGGAGGGGTACGTTGTGCAGGGTGAGCCTGCCGCAGCAGAGGCCTGCGTGACTTTGCAATAGCCTGAGTCGTGCCATGTGTTCTCCTGGGGATATTTTCCCTGGATCACGGGACCCTGGCTTTGGCAGGCTGCACAGTCTCCCGGGAAGGGAGGTGTGGATAGTGACCTGTGCTTGCACACAGGCTTCTTGGTGGCGGCAGCAGCAGCCTTAGCATCTCATGCCCATCTCTGAGGTCCATGCTGTTAGCCGCACTTGCGCCCGTGTCTGGAGCTCCTTTAAGCAGTGCTCTTAATCCCCTCTCCTCGCACACCAGGAAACAAAGAGGCAAGAAAATGTCTCTTGCCTCTTCAGCAGTTCCAGACCTTTTCCCAGACTCCCTCCTGGCTAACCATGGTGCACTAGCTCCCTTCAGGCTGTGTTCATGCAGCCAATCCCAGTAGTCTCCCTGGGATCTGACCAAAGCTGGAGCCACAGCTCCCAGCTCCCACCCGTCCCAGTGGGTGAGCAGACAAGCCTCTTGGGCTGGTGAGTGGTGGTCGGCACTGATTGTCTGTGCGAGAATCTCTCTGCTTTGCCCTCTGCACCCCTGTTGTTGTGCTCTCCTTGGTGGCTCTGAAGCTTCCCCCGTCCGCCACCCACAGTCTCTGCCCATTAAGGGGTTTCCTAGTGTGTGGAAACCTTTCCTCCTTCACAGCTCCCTCCCACTGGTGCAGGTCCCATCCCTATTCTTTTGTCTCTGTTTATTCTTTACTCTTTTGCCCTACCCATGTACGTGGGGAGTTTGTTGCCTTTTGGAAGGTCTGAGGTCTTCAGCCCCCGTTCAGTAGGTGTTCTGTAGGAGTTGTTCCACATGTAGATGTATTTCTGATGTATTTGTGTGGAGGAAGGTGATCTCCACGTCTTACTCTTCCGCCATCTTGAAGATCCTCCTACAAGATTTTGAATGAAGGAAAATACCTAGGAGGTCTGGAGTGTGGGTTCCTTTCAATAATGCATCATGGGCTAATAATCCTATTCATGTTAAAGGAAGTGGGTGGCAACACCTACCAGGAACCATTAGGAACAAGTGCTCTATGACAAATTCATCTGTACATTAGTGTCACAGATTGCCAAAGATCCATATGCTCATAATCCAGAGAGATAAACTGGAGACTGCTGGTGGAAAAGGCAAAAGGAACATAAATGTTTTTGAATATAGACTAATAACAGGCAAAGTAATAAGATGACACATTCCTGGTTTTGACTCTTTAGCTCACTTACAACAATCTCTTACACACATCTAAATCAATGTCAGAAGAAAAACATCAGGAATTGTACTACAGCCATGAAGGAAATAAAGGACATAATTTCCTTTACTCACAAGACTTTTGAGGGGCACTGTATCCCCAGGCATCCCCTTTTTTGCAAGGCTGAGCAAGTTTTTCCTAACAGCAGCAGGTTTTTTGATGAACCACTAGAGGCTAAATTGTGGACAGCTTCTTATAACTACCCAGGTCGTACAGGGCTGGCTGTATGCTGGTTCAACAAGCAAGGTCATGTTCAGCTCAGTGAGTGGTGGGATGAGAGTGTCATAAATCAGGAGTTCCGGGGCCTTCTGCCAGTGCTAATATGATCTCTTCTGAGGTCTATTCCCATTCAGGTACAGACTAAATTGAGACAAGTTGCAGATCCCCCAAATACCAGGGGACTCTTACAAACAGTATTTCATTTCTAACCTTATTTTCCTAGTGGCTGGCAGAATCTTCTTTGAACTTTTTTCTCATTACTAAATTAACCCAACTTTTAAACTGGGAAATGAAGAGTTGGTACTTTGGATCCTGCAGGTGTACTTGGGAGGTTGAAAGACTTTGTGATATGTATTTAAAAATTTTTCTGAACTACTCCCCAAAAGCCTTTACTTAAAAGAAGATAATCCCTCCAAAAATAGGTTACATACTCACAATGTCCTTCAGATTATTCAAATGATGTAATTTTAAAATATTCAACAAAATTCTGGCTACTGTTTTTGAGTATACTGTCACAGTTGGCTAGGATTCTATCATCAACAAATCCCAGTCTCATATATTTCCCTGATTTTCCAAATATTAATCTTTGGAAATACAGTCAGAATTAATAGAGGGCTACAGAGGGACAAATTTCACTTGACATATGTCTATAGGAACACCTAAAGACATTGTCTTTGGAAATTCTGACACTTAGGAAACATTCAGTAAGGGAATGGTGGTGGAAATGTATTTCATTTCCCGTATGCACTATTTATTCTCACTATGCCACTGTTGGATATAGTCTTTGAAAATACAATATTTTGAAAATACAAAACTCACCCCTCATATAGATTAGCAAGTACTATAGTTTTAGTTGGGTGGGTTTTGTATTTCAGTAGAAAAAGACCATAACAAAATTTTGTCTCGGGCTTCCCTGGTGGCGCAGTGGTTGAGAGTCCACCTGCCGATGCAGGGGACACGGGTTCGTGCCCCAGTCCAGGAGGATCCCGCATGCCACGGAGCAGCTGGGCCTGTCAGCCATGGCTGCTGAGTGTGCACATCCTGAGCCTGTGCTCCGCAACGGGAGAGGCCACAGCAGTGAGAGGCCCGCGTACCACAAAAAAAAAAAAAAAATTCATCTCTCTCACAATACTGAGGAAACTTACAAAGATGACACACAAATAGCACAGAAAATCTGTCTTAACACCTTGTGACCTGAATACATGTACATCTTTTTTCTATAATGTTAGCCTTACTTATACACTCCTCCAAATATGTTTTTATAACTCCTTCATACACATTACAAAATTTCTTGCCATCTATTGGGCCTAGAGGACACATAAAAAACTGGGAATATATGGGTATACTCATAAAATTACATAAAAAAATATGAATAAGAAAGTTCATTGAAGCATTGTTTATAATGGTATAAAAATGGAAGTCACCTAAAGATTTATCAGTAGTAGAACCATTAAGCAAATTATGGTATCATTTAGTCATAAAGTAAAATGATAAGCTGCTACTAAATAAAAGTATCTGTATATACTGATATGGAGCAATTTCCAAGATACTTACGATATTTTGTGTAATGTGAAAAACAGTTCATAAAATGATATACAATTCTGTAAAATGTTAAAAAATATTAAACACACAAACCTGATGGAATTTTGTAATCATGTTTGTATTGCTTTTAAGAAATATTAACATGAGTTTTACAGGCAATTAAATTATAAACTATTTTTCTTTATACAAAAGAATATAAAGAATTAGATTGGTCTATCTTCTTTTTCATACTGTTTTTCGTTTTTTTCTATAGGTTATAAATAGTCACTCATAAGTCCTACTAGGCCGAAATCCATTTTACCAGATTATGAGGACTTCCTTTTAGGAAACTTGAATGAAACTGCAGGCCATAAATAGTTAAATAAATTTACTTGGATTTCCTGAACAACCCCTAGAAACACGTCCCTCAGTAGTCTCTGAAGGCTAGCTGCTAGGTGAGTAGAAAAGATAGAGCCGATTTTAGCTTGACTCAGCCTATGCTAAGAGCTAAACTATCTGCCAAAAAGAATTCTCTAGAGAATAGGGCTTCAAAGCTGAGATTTAAAGTGTACACTAATGATCTGGTAATTGTCTTAATGTCTTTTCAATGAAGTGTGAAATTCTCTGTTAACATGTCAACAAAGTGTAAAATATTTTACAAACATATTTTTACTATAAAACTGTGTATCTATTATTTACTCTACTAGTAATCCTTGTTGCCCCTTTACTGAATATTTCTAGTTACATTCTGAGCATTTAACATTTATATTGGCTGATAATTTTTTTCACTTGTTTATTTGACTGAACTGTTTGTTCATCTGTTTGTTAAACCTGGAGACCAGAGAAAATTCCCCTTGTTTTTGTTTGTTTGTTTGATGATAAGCTTCTAACTTGAGTGATGCAAAAAGGATCAACTGGTTTCAGGTACAGAGACATTAAAACACTTAACTAAGATTAAAGAGTAACAATGCTGAGGTAATAAATCAGCCTTCCTGACCTCCATTCTTGTACTCAATGACACATTTTAGCAATCCTAGGACAAAGCAAAATCCATAAATAAAAAATACGTTTTTAAAAATTATGTAATGATTAAAACATAGAGAAAAGTACATAAAATTATATACATATTCTTGCCTGTTCCATTTCAGGCTTGACCATGTTACTTTCTTTGGCCAATGGGATTTACACAGAGTGACAGTGTGCCAGTAGCCAGCAGATCTTTTATATGCTATCACATTGCTTGTTTTTCTCTCTTTGCCCTGTCCTCCACCATGAAACTAGCATGTCCAAGATGGGAGCTATTGTTTCAACTGGTGTTCTAGAAGAAGAAGACACATGTAGCATAGCTGCAAACAATTCATAGATTGGTATAAGAGAAAAATATATTTTGTGCTATAAGCCAGTGAGATTTGAGGGTTGTATTTAACTCCAGAAAATGCTTTTGAATACATTTGTTTACAATTGTTTTATATGGTAAACTTTAATTTTATCCTCATGTTTAGTAATCTCTTACAATCGTTTCTTGTATCCCTGACCTTCTTTTTGGGATTATTTTTTTTCATCCTGAAGAACAACCTTCAGAAGTTCCCTTAGTAAGAAACTGTTGGTAGTTTATGATTGTATGAATATATGTTTATTCTGCTATAATTTTTGAAATATTGTTTTGCTTAGATATTCAATTCTAAGTGACAACTACATACTTTCTTGGCTCTCTAAATAAGAATCTTCCATAGCTGCTGTTGAGAAGTCAGCTGACAATCTAATTGTCCTTCTTTTATAGCTAATCTTTCTTTTCTTCTTGGCTGCTTTATTATTGTCTTTGGTGTTCTGAATTTTTGCTGTAGAATGTCAAATCATGGATTTCTTTCTATTTATCCTTCTTGAAATCCATTAGCCTTCTTGAAACTTTGAAACTGATGATTCATGTCTCTCATCAATTCTGAGAAATTGTCAGTTATCTTCCAAATATTGCCTTTTCTTAATTTCTCTATCAACTGCTTCTCAAATTAGATTTATGATGGACCTTTTCACTCTATCTTTTGTGTCCATTAATCTCTTTTTCATAATTTCCATAACTTTTTCTTTCTACTGCATTCCCTCATAATGCTCATATCTATCTGGTAGCTCTTTTACTCTTTCTGTGCTTAATCAGCTGTTGAACTTCTTTAACATGTTTATATTTCTGGAGTTCTAGTTTGTTCTTCAAATTTGCCTGGTTGTTTTATATTCTGACTTATTTATTTGTTATACTTTTAATACCCTCATATTTCTTTAAAAATAGTGTATTATTTATTCTACATATGTTAATATCAATAGATGCAGTTTTTCTGAAGCCACATAGAATGGTTCATTTTAACCTAAATTTTATGTTTCAGAAAACAAAAGACAAATGCCTGCTCCAGTGCTTCCTTTCCTCTCCAAATTTATATTTTCTCACTGTTTCTAGTTTCCACAGATTCATTTTCCTTTCCTACCAGTCCATCCATGTATCCAAAAAAGAATTTTATATATTTCTTCCAGAAATTGTAGATGTTCTACACCAGGAGTGTCCTCTGTCCACCCAGTGTGCCATATTGAAATTGGAAGACTTACAATAACACTTATTTTAATATTCAAAATTTCCTATACTTCTGAGTTAAACCCAATTTAGTCAACATATATTTTTAAATATCTTAATGGAGCTGGATTATTCATATTTTATTAGGATTTTTGCATCCATTGTCATAGATTGGTCTATCTTCTTTTTCATACTTTTTTTTTGTTTTTATCTATAGGTTATAATAGATTAGTAAATGAGTTGTAAAGTGTTCCTTCTCTTTTATGTTCTTTAGAAATATGTATAGAAGACAGGAATTATATGTTATTGACAATCTGATGGACCTTGAGGTTTTTGTTCAGGAAGATTCTGATTATTCCTTTATAGGTTCATTTAGTTCCTATTTTTTCTTGATTATTTTAAAATATATATTATTTTATTAATTTATACACTTCAGGTGTATTTTTAAATATATTGGCAAATAATTCTCATAGTATCCTCTAATTGTTTTTAAACATGCAATTTATCTGTATCTGTGTCATTTATATATTTTTACATTATTATTTAGTGAACTCTTTTCCCTCGATACATTTTTTTTAATTTGTCTATTTTATTACTACTTTCAAATATTTACAGTTTTTCATTATTGATACTCTATTATTTCCATTTTTTAAGTTTTATTAATCACTTTATGAACGTCTGTTTTTTTATCCCTTTGTTTCTTTTTCTTTCTTTCAGTTTATCTTGATGTTATTTTTCTAAATTCTCAAACTGAGTGATTAACACTTTAATCTTAAAACTATCTTTTGCATGCATTTAAGGTTTTCCATTTTCTTCTAAGTAAAATTTTAGTTTCTATACATTTTGATATGAATTATTTTTACTGTTCTAAAGCTATACTTTTTTTCTAATTTCTCTTATTATATCTCCTTTGACCCATCAATTATTTAGAAGTATTTTTCTCTTCAAATGGATAGAGGTAACTTGGTTATATATATTTTTGATTTTGAATATGAATGTATTATGGTCAGTGAATATAAGATATTTGTTATTTGTTGATACTTATTTTGTGGGCTAATATGTGGTCAATATTTACAAAAGTTCCATATATATTTGAAAACATATATTTCCTAGTTATAGTATACAGTAGTCTATGAATAATTATTAGATAAAATTCTTTAAAACTGTGGTTAAAATTTGGTAGATACTTACAATATTTTTAAGTTACTTGATCATTTCATTACTGAGAGAAGTGTTAGAATATTTTATTACAATAGTGGATGTGTCAATTTCTCCTTATAGCTTTGTCAAATTTTGTGTCTTTATTTTGAAGCTATGGCATGAGAGACATATAAGTTTAAAACTATTATATATTTGAAGAAAATGTATCCATTTATCATTTCATAATAATCCTCTTTTATCTCTAATAATGATTTTGCCATTAAGCTTATTTTATCTGATATTAACATAGCTAAATCAGATTTATTTTTTTAGTATATGCCTGATACATCTTTTTCTATCCATTTGTTTTCAACCTTTCCCTATCTGTAAGGTTCAAAGTGTCTTTTACAAGCAACATATAACTGGATATTATTTCTTTATCCATCTGATAATCATTGTCTCTTATCTGCCTGTATAAATCCATTTATGTGCATTTATTAATAATATATTTTGATTTATTTTTACAATCTGATTTTGTCTTTTTTATTTTCCATGCTATTATTTTTATTGTATTTTTCCTATTCCATGAATCCTATTAGATTGATCAAGTTTCATTCAGGCCATTTTCTCTCCTATCTTGGTATAAGTGATTAATAAATTTCTGAATCTTTTTGTGATTAACTACAATTTTTTAACTTTTGTGTTTTATCTTAAAAATTAAAGATAAACCATACTTTCAAGTTCAGCCCAAATACTATATTCCTTTTAGGACTAACTCTGATATGCATCCTCCTATCTTTCACCCATTGTAGCTTATCTATCCTAGAACTTTTAGTTATAGCATAGTTTCCCAATCTACCCTTCATGTCTCTAAAACCTCTATTATATTTTCAATATTTTCATTAAACTATGAGACATTCTGGGTAGCTTCCTTTTATCTACCTTCTGGTTCAGTAATTCTCTATTCAGCTTTGACTTGTTTACTACTTAGCCTGCCCAGTGAGTTTCATAGTTAAACATGTTATGTAGTATTTTTTTCAAATCTGGCAGTTTTCTGTTCATAATTGATTTCCTCTGTAATTTCTATTATTTAAAAATTTATTTAATTATTAAAATATTAGTAGTTTCTTTCAGATTGTCTTATATCTCATGTTCTTGTGTTTATACTATTTTTTGTGACTGCTGACTCTCCTGAAGATATATCATTGCTGTGTGAGTTTTGTAAGTTTTTGTTTGTTTTGATCTCATCTTTAGCAGGAATATTTTTCTTATAGAAATCTCATGGGAATTGAGTGTTGCTTCTTCCACGTGGCCTAGGGGTAACTTAGGCCAGGGATTTAGCTCTATGTTTTTTGTTTTGTTTTGTTTTTAATTTTGGTGATTCCCTAACCTTGTTAAAAGTGTAAATTCAGTCTCTAAGCCTGTGTTTAGTTCATTCTGTGGTTTTAGTTTCTCAGAGCATCACACACTTTCCCACCCAGAATATTAGGTAAAGCAAGTATTTTTGCATTCTCCCTTGATCAGTGGGAAGAATTTTCTAAGTCTCCATTTCACTGAGTTTATAATCCTTCAAGATTTATAGTTTTGTGCTGTGGAATCAGATCCAACCTCTCAGCTCTCAAAGTTAATGCTTAATTTTCTGTCCATACATGATGTAAAACCCAAGACCTTAATGTTAGAGCCTCTGAGTTTGATTACTCAGATCAATGGCTATTGATCTGAGTTCTTCAAGATCAGAGAAAGTTCATGAGATTACCATTTTGGTTTTACTTTTTCTCTTTGCTTCTAGCACCTGATGATTTTCCTTAACTCTTTTTGACTTCAGTTACATATTTCAGTAGATACATTCTATTCTTTTGCTATATCAAGACTATCTATGTATTTTTACCTGATAAAGTTTCTAATTAGCTGAGTCTACTATGCTAGAATCATAAGAAATAAAATTTTAAAACAAAGGTTTTATGGCCAATAAATATATTTTAGAAGTGTTCAAATCAATATTACATTGAAATACCATTGCACACCACCTGAATAACTAAAATAAAAAGAAATACTAAATGTTGTCAAGGATACTAATAACTTATATCCCGATATATTATTGCTGGTAAGAGAATATATTGGTATAGTCAAGTACTTCAAGAAAGTTTTGACAATATCTACTAAGATGGATATATGTATACACTCTGAGTCATCAATTCCACTCCAAGATATATAGCCAACAGGAATGCATCCTTACATTCACCAAAAGTCATGTACCAATATTTATTTATCCATTCTACTGTTAATGGACATTTGTGTAAGTTCTAGTTTTAGGCTATTATGAGTTATCTGCTATAGATAAATCATGGGAATCATTTAATCTAAAACCCTCATTTTAAAGTTGTAGAAGTTTAAGGAACCTCCATACTGTTCCCCTGGGCATATAACTGGAGAAAACCATAATTCAAAAAGACACATGTACCCCAATGTTCATTGCCACACTATTTACAATACTCAGGACATGGAAGCATTCCAAATTTCCATCAATATAGGAATGAATAAAGAAGATGTGGTACATATATACAATGGAATACTACTCAGCCATAAAAGGGAACAAATAGTGCCATTTGCAGAGACATGGATGGACCTAGAGACTGTCATACAGAGTGAAATAAGTCAGAAAGAGAAAAACAAATATCGTATAATATCACTTATATGTGGAATCTAGAAAAATAGTATAGGTGAACTTATTTGCAAGGCAGAAATAGAGACAATAGATGTAGAGAACAGTAGATGTAGAGAACAAACTTATGGATACCAAGGGGGGAAGGGAGGGTGGGATGAACTGGGAGATTGGGATTGACATATATACTACTATGTATAAAACAGGTAACAAATGAGAGCCTACTGTATAGCATAGGGAATCCTACTCAATGCTTTGTGGTAACCTAATTGGGATTGACATATATACACTACTATGTATAAAATAGGTAACTAATGAGAACCTACTGTATACTACAGGGAACCCTACTCAATGCTCTGTGGTGACCTAAATGGGAACTAAATCTAAAAAATAGGGGATATATGTATACACATAACTGATTCACTTTGCTGTACAGTAGCAACTAACACAACTTTATAAAGCAGCTATACCCCAATACAAATTAAAAAGAAAGAAAGTTGTAGAAATTCAAGTCTATAGAGGTTAGCTGATTTACACAAGTCAGTTAGTGACAGCTGTGGAAATAAAAGTCAGGGTCTTTGACTTCTAATTCTGTACTATTTCAAATAAGCATATTTTAATATTGTCTAAAACAAAAAGAGTATGTGTATGTATTTTTTGAATTAATGAAATGAGGGAATGTTTTATCCTCTTTGAGTTAGCTGATATTTTAATAGCAAATGCTGACAAAATTTACCTATTGTTGTGGTTTAAGAGAGTCCTATATATAACAGCCATCTCCCTGCCCAAACTGTAAACTCAATTAAAAGATAGCCAAGGAGTGAAAAAGTGGGAAATCAAAATATGGTCCCTATTACTGTTTAAGCTGATAGTTCAGACTGTGGCATATATAAATTTGCTTTACCTTCAGGAGTAGGCCATTTTACACTTAGGCATGGGGCAGTAGGGCAGAAAGCTTGCTCTTTGAGAGCAGATTTTGTTCACAAGGAAGTAAACCCAGAATGGGGTTCTGGAATTCTCTAAATGGGATGAATGTAGATCCTTCAACACCTCAGAATTTGTATTACCAACTTTATAATGTACTATGTTTCATTAAGAATACAGATTCTCCATAGCTGAGGCTCTGTGGTATCAGAGGGGGGAGGGCAATGACCAAGAAAAATAATTTTGGTTTAAACTCTTCCAGGATGCCAGCAAGTCAGAATGCTCAGATGCCAGTTTATCAGAGCCCATGACCAGTGAAGCTCAAAACACTGAGGAGAAATTTCCCACAGAGGTAAGTTTGGACTTTATCAGGAAGAGAATATTCATCTCAGTATATTGTTTATTTTCTGAATGTCAGTTAAGGTATTTGTGACATCTGGCAAAATTTATATATTTGAAATGGTGAGAGTTACCAAGCCTAATTTTAACACTGTATTCACTTTTGTAGATTTCAGGCTTTTTTATTTCCATTTTTGCTTTGGTCCCACATCTCTGGCACTCCAGCGCTACACTGAGGGTGGTCTTAGCCTAGTGACATAGCCTTCACTATCTCCTCAGAACCAGGATTTTCAGTCCTACGTCACAGTAGTTTCTCCCACTGTATCATGTTAAGGAAGTACCTAGTCTTGTGAAATATTTATCTTAAAGAAAAGTTCATGCTTATCCCAATATTTATTGCTGTTGGAGTATCAGCATCTGCAGATTTCTAAAGTGGAACTGATTTTGACACTTCTGAAGTTTATCCCCTAAGGGAACTAGTATTGAATAATAACCCTCTCATGTACTCCTTACATCAATGTTTTTCCTCTGCCTTTGAATCTTCCAAGATACAAGTAGCGTTTATATCTGCTATTTCCTTTTTTTTTTCTTTCAGGGTTAGAATATGCCTCTAAAGTTTTATTCCACTCTGTTGTTTCTTTATGCCTTTCAAGAAGACTCAGTTTAACATGCTTCTTTAGTTTAGTGCCTTTTCATCCCTGTAGGGTTGGTACTGTTTAGTGGATTTGGATGTTTTCTTTCTTTTTGTTTTCCATTTGATTTCTGACTCAGACATTTTTTTGCTAACATATTCTTCTAGATTTCATCTTGTGGGGTCTCACACAGTGAGAGATATGAAATAAATAAAAGTTAGGCCTGTCAAAACTATCATCTCTTCAAACAAATCATGTTCACCTTCACCTTCTAGAGTTGGATAATAGTACCCAAGAGATATTATCCCATTAGACCAATGTCTAACCCAAGTCTGAACTTGACCTATCGTCCTGTCTCACTCCCCTTTAACATGTCTCCTTTTTTATGTACATTTCTTTTAAGTCCTAATTAATTAAATTTCATAGGCTTGTTCCCTTAGGGCACAGGTTATAACTAAATTCCCACCTGAAATAAATTTGCAACTCAATAATTCCTTTATACTATATTACACTCTTCTTTCTACCTTTCTCCCATCAAATCTGTCCAGATTTTCTGTAATCATTTAGTATAGCTGTCCTTAATTATAAATTGTGTTCCCCAATTGTTCTTTTTTCCCCCTGGATTCTTTATCTGCAATTGTCCAATAACTCCCTGGATCCTGGCCCCTACTGGGGAATTATATCTGGTTGTTGTCTGAGAGCTTTCATCTTTTTCTCTGTTAGATTTCATTGAGCTAAAATATCCTCCCAATCTGCACAACTCCTTTACATTTTGTAACTGAAGATAGCTAATGAGAAATCGTCTTCATCAAATAAGCACTGCATTAAATAATCACTAAGATATAGAACAATAGATTGAAAGTCAAGAAACACATGCTCTACTCCTGCACCTTCTACTTGACCATAAAAATGTTAACTTAGATTTTTAAAGTTTCAATTTCCTCAGTATAAATGTAAGGATGGACTTATTTATAATGATACAAGTATATGTACTAGGTCAGTGATTCTCCATGGGGAAGAGAAAGCACAACTCTTTAGTTAGGGAAATGATTTGTTTTTTCTAATAACAGGATAGATTAAATAGACTAAAAATCCCACCCTGTGCAAATAAGTAAAAAACTGGAATAGCCTTGGAATCAGTTACAAAAAATAAAAGTTAAAGATCTTCCCACAATAAAAACCCCAGAGTCAGATATCTTCATGAGCAAGTTCTATCAAACATTAAACAAATAATTATAATATTAGATAAGCTCTTCCAAAATGGAATAACAGGGAATATTCCATAAGAACTTTTATAATCTAAAAGAAACTTTATATCAAAGAAAATATAGTATGAAAAGCCCATTTAATTATTAACATAGATGGAAAAGTCTTAGAATATTAGCCAAACAAAACCAACAATGTAATAAAGATAGTATATAATGACCATGTTAGATTTATTCACAGAAGAAAAAGTTGGTTTAATGTTAGAAAAATCTATTAATCAAGATGTCAAGATATTAATACATTCTAATACATTACAAGATTAAAGGAGAAAATAACATGAATATGTCAATAAATGAGGAAAAATGATAAAATTCAACAACTGGTCATAAGAAAATATTTTCAGGGTAGGAATAGAAGGGAATATCTTTAACTAATAAAAATATCTATACCAAGCAAACCTAGAACAAAAAATGGTGAAACGTTATTCCCTTTATTATCAAGATCAAAACAAGAAGTTCTAATATTAACATTTCTACTCAATATTTTACTGCAAGTCCTAGCCAATGCACAAAATGTTAAACAAAAACCCCACTAAAATATATAGATTAGAAAGGAAAAAACAAATTGTCATCAGTTGCAATATATTTGATTGCTTACATGAAAAGTAGCAAAATCTACAAATTGTCAATATTAATAAAATTATCAGTTATTATGCATAAATATGAATAATTACATTTATATATATTATCAACTGCTATAAAATGTTATCGTTAAAGCTATCATTGTAATAATAAAATAACAATAATAATGGAGTATTTAGAAATAAATATAATAAAATTATACTATAAAAATTCATGTGGTAATGATTCTTTATTAAAAGTTGTCTAAAAATTAATAGAGACATACATCATATTCATACATAGGAAAGCTCAACTTAATAAAGATGTAAATTCTTTCACAATTGATCCATGGCTTCAATGTGGTTTATTAATGAAACTTCACAGTGATCCTATAATTTATATGGAAGAACACAGGACCCAGGATAGCTAAGTCAACTTTAAAGAAGAAATAAGTTGGATGACAATGACCTATCATTAATCATTATAAATCTACCGTAATGTAGAGGGTGCAGTTACAGTCCAATACATAATTGGAAAGGGTACACTGTTCAAAAATATATGCATGCATGGATATATGGAAGCTTTATATGACAAATCTGGCTCTACATGTTAACAGAAAAAGCATTTTTCAAAATTGAGTCACCACTCAATTACATTAAACAAATTTTGAGGGTCACAAACAAACAAAAATATATGGAAAAAGTTATTGGAGGAAATTGAGTAAAGTGTACATGAAATCTATCCATATTAAATTTTAAAACTGCATGTGAATCTGTCATCTCGACAAAATATTTATTAAAAATAGAAGATAAAATAGAGTTCATTACATGTATGTTAAGTAATGCTTAAAAAAAATTAGTGCCTCTGTTTGTATAAATGTGGATTACTGCTGGACCACAATACAAAATTCACTACTCCCTATGAGCCCTTTTCAAAAAAATGCTGTATTTTAAGTAAGTTTTCTGGGACAAGTGATAAATCATATTGGAAACATAAATAAAAGAGAAATATATTTCACATCGTATACAAAATTAATTCCAGATACTTTAAGAACTTAAATATAAAGCCAAAACTATTGAACTTTAAAAAGAAGTATAGGAGAATTTAAAAACAAGAACAAAAAATTCCACAAAATCTGTAAAGAAATAGACTGATAATTTCAATTAAAAATAAAACTTTCATTCACTAAAAAATTAACAAAAAGGAAGAGAGAAAGGAACCACAAACTGGAAGATTTATTTGTAAATCATATGATTAGTAATTATTAGAATCATATATATAATAAATATATATTAGAATCACATATAATTTATACAGTAATAATATATATTATGTACATATAATCATAATTTATATGTTTATATATATATATTATCATATGATTTATATGTATTACTATAGTAATCCTTCAAATCAATAAGAACAGGCAAACAACAAAACAGAAAATTGGGAAACAGACATGAACAGAATTTTCAGAGAAGAAAAAACAATAACAGCATGGATGAATGTTATAAGATAAAGTTTAGCAAAAGCAGCTAACCATAAAATAATATAAACTGCACATTTTCATTGTATAAAGTTCAAATACAGACAAACTACATAACATTTTATTACGGACAGAGACACATGTAAATGTGGCAAAACTATATAGAAAAGAAGAAAACTATAAGCATAAAATTCAGGATAGTGATTTCCTTGAATTCAAAAGAAAGAGATGTGATTAAACATGAATGTATAGGAGGTTTCAATAGTTTTTAATTTACTTTAACTGACTGAGTGGTTTTTACCTTAACAATATTTTTTAATTAATTAATTTTTAAAATTTTTATTGAAACATAGTTGATTTACAATGTTGTGTTAGTTTCAGGCAGGCATACTGTAAAGTGATTCAGTTATATATATATATATATTTATATTTATATGTGTACGTACACATATATATACATACATATATATATTTCTTTTTTTACATTATTTTTCTTTATAGGTTATTACAAGATATTGAGTATAATTCCCTGTACTATACAGTAGATGCTTGTTGGTTAATATTTTATATATAGTAATGTGTATATTTTAATCCCAAACTCCTAATTTACTCATTTCCACCCCTCTGTTTTGGTAACCATAAATTTGTTTTCTATGTCTGTGAGTCTACTTCTGTTTTGTAAATAAGTTCATTTATATTCTTTTTTTAGATTCCACATATAAGAGGTATCATATGATATTTGTCTTTCTCTGCCTGACTTACTTCACTTATTATGATAATCTCTAGGTCCATCCATGTTGCTGCAAATAACATTATTCCACTCTGTATTTTGTCTGAGTAATAGTCCATTGTGTGTATATATACTTACATATATAAATATACAAATACACACACACACAAACACACACACACACACACACACACACATATATACCTTATCTTCTTTACCCATTCTTCTGTTGATGGACACTTAGGTTGTTTCCACGTCTTGGCTATTGCTATGAACAATGGGATGCATGTATCTTTCCTTTTGTTTTTCTTTTCTATGTTGTTGCTACCTATTTATTGTCTGACTCTCCCACTTGACTATAAGCTCCTTAAGTGTAGTGTTTATGTCTGTTTCACTCACCACTATATACTTAGCACTTGGCATATGGTAGGTACTCAATAAACAATACAGTTGCTTTACAGTGTTGTGTTCTTTTCTGCAGTACAGCAAAGTTAGTTAGCCATACGTATACATATATCCCCTTTTCTTCTGACTTCTTTTCCATTTAGGTCACCACAGAGCACTGAGTAAGGTTCCCTGTGCTATGCAGTAGGCTCTCATTAGTTATCTATTTTATACATAGTAGTGTATAGATGTCAACCCCAATCTCCCAATTCATCCCACCCCCCCTTCCCACTTTGGTATCTGTACACACGTTCTCTACATCTGTGTCTCCATTTCTGCTTTGCAAATAAGTTCATCTCTATCATTTTTCTAGAATCCACAGATAAGTGATATTATACAATATTTGTTTTTCTTTTTCTGACTTACTTCATTCTGTATGACAGTCTCTAGGTCCATCCATGTCTCTGCAAATGGCACAATATCGTTCCTTTTAATGGCTGAGTAATATTCTGTTTTATATATACCACATCTTCTTTATCCATTCTTCTGCTGATGGACATTTAGGTTGCTTCCATGTCCTGGCTATTGTAAATAGTGCTGCTATGAACATTGCGGTGCATGTATCTTTTCAAATTATGTTTTTCTCCAGATATATGCCCAGGAGTGGGATTGTAGGATCATATGGTAGTTCTATGGTTTTCAAGGAGCCTCCATACTGTTTCCATAGCAGCTGTATCAACTTACATTGCCACCAAAAGCATAGGTGGATTCCTTTTCCTCCACACTCTCTTCAGCATTTATTATTTGTAAACTTTTTGATGACTGCCATTCTGACTTGTTTGAGGTGATACCTCATTATAGTATTGATTTGCATTTCTCCAATAATTAGCAATGTTGAGCATCTTTTCATGTGTCTTTTGACCATCTGTATGTTTTCTTTGGAGAAAAATCTTTTTAGAACCCCTGCCCATTATTTAATTGTTTTTTTTTTTTGATATTGAGCTGTATGAGCTCTTTGTATATTTTGAAGATTAATCCCTGTGAGTCGCATCATTTGCAAATATTTTCTTCCATTCTATAGGTTGTCTGGTTGTTTTGTTTATGTTTTCCTTTGCAGTGCAAAAGCATTTAAGTTTAATTAGGTCCCATTTGTTAATTTTCATTTTTATTTCCATTACTCTAGTAGATGGATCCAAATGATGTTGCTGCTATTTATGTCAAAGAGTGTTCTGCCTATGTTTTCTTCCAGGAGTTTTATAGTGTCTGGTCTTACATTAAGGTCTTTAATCCATTTTGAGTTTATTTTTGTGTATGTTGTTAGAGAGTGTTCTAAATTTATTCTTTTAAACGTAGCTGTCCAGTTTTCCCAGCACCACTTAGACTGTCTCTTCTCCATTATATAGTCTTGCCTTCTTTGTTGTAGATTAATTGACCATAGGTGTATGCGTTTATTTCTGGGTGTTCTATCCTGTTACATTGATCTATATTTCTGTATTTGTTCCAGTATCATACTACTTTGATGACTGTAGCTTTGTAGTATAGTCTGAAGTCAGGAAGCCTGATTCCTCCAGCTCTGTTTTTCTTTCTCTAGATTGTTTTGGCTATTTGGTGTCTTTTGTGTCTCCATGCAAATTCTAAGGTTTTTTTTTTCTAGTTCTGTGAAAAATGCCCTTGGTAGTTTGATAGGGATTGTATTGAATCTGTGTATTGTCTTGGGTAGTATAGTCATTTTCACAATATTGATACTTCCACTCCAAGAACATGGTAAATCTTTCCATTTGTTTGTGTCATTTTTTATTTCTTTCATCAATGTCTTATAGTTTTCAGAGGACAGGTCTTTTGCCTCCTTAGGTAGGTTTATTCCTAGGTATTTTATTTTTTTGATGCAATGGTAACTGATTATTTCCTTAATTTATCTTTCTGATCTTTTGTTGCGAGTGTATAGGAATTCAAAAGATTTCTGTGTATTAATTTTGTATCCTGCAACTTCACTGAATTCATTGATGAGCTCTAGTAATTTTGTGGTAGCATCTTTAGAATTTTCTACGTATAGTATCATGTCATCTGCAAACAGTGGCAGTTTTACTTCTTCTTTTCCAATTTAGATTCCTTTTATTTCTTTTTCTTCTCTGATGGCTGTGGCTAAGACTTCCAAAACTGTGTAGAATAATAGTGGTGAGGGTGGGAAACCTTGTCTTGTTCCTGATCTCAGAGGAAATGGTTTCAGTTTTCCACCATTGAGAACGATGTTGGCTGTGGGTTTGTCATATATGGCCTTTGTTATGTTGAGGTAGGTTCCCTGTATGTCTACTTTCTGGAGAGTTTTTATCATAAATGTGTGTTGAATTTTGTCAAAAACTTTTTCTGTGTCTATTGATATACACTGATTTGCAGATATTGAAAAATCCTTGCATCCCTTGGATAAATCCCACATGATCATTGTGTATGATCTTTTTAATGTATTGTTGTATCCGGTTTGCTAGCATTTTGTTGAGGATTTTTGCATGTATGTTCATCAGTGACTTTGGCCTGTAATTTTCTTTTTTTGTGGTATCATTTTCTGGTTTGGTATCAGGATGATGGTGGCCTTGTAGAATGAGGTTGGAAGTGTTCCTTCCCCTGCAATTTTTTTGGAATAATTTCAGAAGGGTAGGTCTTAAATCTTCTCTAAATGTTTGATAGAATTCACCTGTGTAGACTTCTGGTCCTGGAGTTTTGTTGTTGTTGTTGGAAGATTTTAATCACAGATTCAGTACTTGTAATTGGTCTAATCATATTTTCTATTTCTTCCTTGTTCAGTCTTGGGAGATTGTACCTTCCTAAGAATTTGTCCATTTCTTCTAGGTTGTCCATTTTGTTGGTGTATATTTGCTTGTAGTAATCTCTTATGATCCTTTGTATTTCTGGGTTGTTGGTTGTAATTGCTCCTTTTTCCTTTCTAATTTTATTGATTTAGGGCCTCTCCCCTTTTTTCTTGATAAGTCTGGCTAAAGGTTTATCAATTTTGTTTATCTTTTCAAATAACCAGCCTTTAGTTTTGTTGATTTTTTTTTATTTCTTTAGTCTCTATTTCATTTATTTTTGTCTGGATCTTTATGATTTCTTTCCTTTTACTAACTTTGGGTTTTGTTTGTTCTTCTTTCTTTAGTTGCTTTAAGTGTAATGTTAGGTTGTTTAATTGATATTTTTCTTGTTTCCTGATGGAAGTTGTTATCACCATATACTTTCTTCGTAGAACTGTTTTCATGGCATCCCATAGGTTGTGGATCATCGTTTTTTTTCATTTTTGTTTGTCTCTAGGTAGCTTTTTATATCTTCTTTGACTTCTTCAGTGATCCATTGGTTGCTTAGTAGTTTATTGTTTAGCCTCCACGTGTTTGTGTTTTTTAGCAGTTTTATTCTTGTAGTTGATTTCTAATCTCATAGCGTTTTTTTGTCAGAAAAGATGCTTGATACAGTTCCAATTTTCTTAAATTTACCAAGGCTTGCTTTGTGGCCCATCATGTAATGTATCCTGGAGAATGTTCCATGTGCACTTTAAAAGAGTGTTTACTTTGCTGCTTTAGGATGGAATTCTCTATAAATATAGATTAAGTCCTTTGGTTCTAATGTTTCATTTAAGGTCTGTGCTTCTTTATTAATTTTGTATTTGGATGATCTGTCCATTGATTTAAGTGGGGTGATAAAGTTTCCCAGTATTATTGTGTTACTGTCAATTTCTCATTTTAGGTCTGTTAGTATTTGCCTTATACTGAGGTGCTCCTATGTTGGGTGCATGTATATTTACAATTGTTATGTCTTCTCAGATTGATCCTTTGATCGTTATGTAGTATGCCTTCTTTGTCTCTTGTAGCAGTCTTTATTTTAAAGCTTATTTTGTGTGATATCAGTATTGCTACCCCAGCTTTCTTTTGATTTCCATTTGCATGGAATATCTTTTCCCATTCCTGTACTTTCAGTCTTTAAGTGTTTCTAGGTCTGAAGTGTGTCTCTTGTAGATAGCATATAAATGGGTCCTGTTCTTGCATCCATTTAGCCAGCCTATGCCTTTTGGTTGGAGCATTTAATCCATTTACATTTAAGGTAATTATCAATATGTACATTCTCACTGCCATTTTCTTAATTGTTTTGGATTTGTTTTTGTAGGCCTTTTTTCTTCCTTTTCTCCTTTGTTCTCTTCTCTTCTGATTTGATTACTTTCTTTAGTTTTGTGTATGGATCCCTTTTTCGCATTTCTGTTTATACCTATTACAGATTTTTGGTTTGTGGTTACCATGAGGCTTGATATAACATCTATGTATATGCATGACTTTTTAAAGTTGCTGATCTCTTAATTTCAAATACATTTCAAACATCCTGCATTTGTACTCTCCTCCTGTTATGATTATTGGTTTAGATATTGTACTTGTGTGTGGATAGATTTCTACATTTACTGTATGTTTGCCTTTATGTGTGAGCTTTCCCACTTTGTAATTTCCTTGTTTATAACTGTGGGCTTTTCTTTCCTGCCTAGAGAATTTCCTTAAGCAGTTGTTATAAAAATGGTTTGGTGGTGCTGAATTGTTTTTGCTTTTGTTTGTCTGTAAAGCTTTTGATTTCTCCATCAAATCTGAACAAGAGCCTTGCTGAGTAGAGTATTCTTGCTTGTAGGTTTTTCCCTTTCATTACTTTAAATATATTGTGCCACTCCCTTCTGGCCTGCAGAGTTTCTGCTAAAAAATCAGCTGATAACATTATGGGCATTCCCAATGTTTTGTTTATTGCTTTTCTCTCACTGCTTTTAATATTTTATCTTTAATTTTTGCTTATTTGATTACTATGTGTCTCAGCATGTTGCTCCTTGGGTAGAGCCTGTATGATACTCTCTGTACTTCCTGGGTTTGGGTGACTGCTTCTTTTCCCATGTTAGGAAATTTTTTGCTATTATCTCTTCAAATACCTTCTCATGCTCTTTCTCTCTCTCTTCTCCTTCTGGGACCCCTATAATGTGAATCTTGGTGCATTTGATGTTGTCACAGAGGTTTCTTAAAGTGTCCTTATTTCTTTTCATTTTTTTCTCTATTCTGTTCTGAGGCAGTGATTTCAACCATTCTGTCTTCTAGCTCACTTATCCGTTCTTCTGTCTCATTTATTCTGCTATTGATTTCTTCCAGTGTATTTTTCTTTTTAGTTATTGTATTCAACTCCATTTGAAGAATTCTTCAACTAATTCTTTGTTAAAAACTTTTTGTAACATCTCACTCTGTGCCTCCATTCTTTTCCTGAGTTCTTGATTCATGCTTATGATCATTACTCAGAATTCTCTCTCAGGTCGATTGCCTATCTCCACTTCAGTTCATTGTTCTTCTGGAGTTTTATCTTGTTCCTTCATCTGGAACATATTCCTCTGCTATCCCATTTTGTTTAAATTTCTATTTGTATTTTTATGTATGTAATAGTTTAGTTACACTTCTTGAACTTGGAGAAGTGGTCTTCTGCTGGTGATGTCCTATAAGTCCCAGCAGTACACTCCTTGTCATTTCCAAAGTGCCAGGGACCTATTGGTCCCAGGGTAGGTTCTGATGTGTTTTCAGACTCAGTTCTGCAGACTGCAGGACCATAGTTTCCTTCCTTCTGGTGTCTGCCCCCTGCTGCGTAAGCCTGGTCTAGATGCTTGTGCAGGCTTCCTGGTGGGAGGGTTTTGTACCTGCCCATTGGCGGGTGAAGTTGGGTCTTGGCCCTCTGGTGGGCAGGGCGGTTGGTGGCTGTGGTCTCAGAAAGACTTTAGGCACCCTTTTGTTGGTTTGGCCTGAGGCATCCCAGCACTGGAGCTTAGAGGCTGTTGGGTGGGGCCAGGTCTTAGTGCTAAGTCCCAAGCAAGATGTCAGTCGTCAGATGAGTACTCTTGGATATTTTCACCACCAGCTTTTATGTCCCAAGAGAGAGCCACAATCACTCCCCACCTCCCCAGGATACCCTTTAAGACCAGCAGGTATGTCTGGCCCAGGCTCCTATGGAGTCACTGCTTTTGTGCTGAGACCTGGTGTGTGTGGGACCTTGCATGTGCCCTCCAAGGGTGGAGGCTTTGTTTCTCCCAGTCCTGAGGATTTTCTGTAATGAAGATCCACTGGCCTTCAAAGCCAAATGCTCTGGGGTTTCCTCCTCCTAATGTCAGATCCCCAGGCTGGAGACCCTTATACCAGGCTCAGAATTCTCACTCCCATGGGAGAATTTCTGTGATATAATTATTCTTCAGTTTGCAAGTTGCCTACCAGGGGGTATGGGATTTGATTATATCTCAAGTGCACCCCTCCTACCATCTCGTTGTGATTTCTTCCTTGTCTTTGGATGTACAATGTGTTTTTTGGTACTTTCCAGTATTTTTTATTGATGGTTGTTCAGCAGTTAGTTGTGATTTTGTTGTTCTCATGGGAGGAGGTGAGCTGAAGGTTTTCTACTCCAACTTCTTCTCTTCTGACTCTATCAATATTCTTTTTTCTTTAATCTTTTATTATTTTATTTTTTAACATCATTATTGGAGTATAATTGCTTTACAATGGTGTGTTATTTTCTGCTTTATAACAAAGTGAATCAGCTATATATATACATATATCCCCATATCTCCTCCCTCTTGCACCTCCCTCCCTCCCACCCTCCCTATCCCACCCCTCTAGGTGGTTACAAAGCACCGAGCTGATCTCCCTGTGCTATGTGGCTACTTCCCACTAACTATCAATTTTATATTTGATAGTGTATATATGTCTATGACACTCTTTCACTTTGTCCCAGCTTACCCTTCCCCCTCCTTGTATCCTCAAGTCCATTCTCTAGTAGGTCTGTGTCTCTATGCCCAGACTGCCCCTAGGGTTTTCATGACCATTTTTTTTCTTTTAAGATTCCATATACATGTGTTAGCATATGATATTTGTTTTTCTCTTTCTGACTTACTTCACTCTGTATGACAGAATCTAGGTCCATCCACCACACTACAAATAACTCAGTTTCATTTCTTTTTAGGCTAATATTCCATTGTATATATGTGCCACATCTTCTTTATCCATTCATCTGTCAATGGACACTTAGGTTGCTTTCTATCAATATTCTTTAAACTGTACATAAATGGATAACATATGTACATATGTTATCATATGATATATTTTATTAAAATATTAAAATATATAAATAAAATAGTACATGGTAGAAATGCACAGATTAGATAGCCTCCCTCACCTTTCCCCAAATAGTTAATCATTAGACAAGATAAAAATTACATTTTTTTAACATCTTAATTGGAATATATTTGCTTTACAATGGTGTCTTAGTTTCTGCTTTATAATAAAGTGAATCAGTTATCCACATGCATATGTTCCCATATCTCTTCCCTCTTGTGTCTCCCTCCCTCCCACCCTCCCTATCCCACTCCTCTAGGTGGTCACAAAGCACAGAGATGATCTCTCTGTGCTATGTAGCTGCTTCCCACTAGCTATCTATTTTATGTTTGGTAGTGTATATATGTCCATGCCACTCTCTCACTTTGTCACAGCTTACGCTTCCCCCTCCCCATATCCTCAAGTCCATTCACTAGTAGGTCTGTATGTTTATTCCTGTCTTACCCCTAGGTTCTTCATAACATATTTTTTTCCTTAGATTCCATATATATGTGTTACCATATGGTATTTCTCTTTCTCTTTCTGACTTACTTCACTCTGTATGACAGACTCTAGGTCCATCCACCTCACTACAAATAACCCAATTTCGTTGCTTTTTATGGTTGAGTAATATTCAACTGTATATATGTGCCACATCTTCTTTATCCATTCATCCAATGATGGAAACTTAGGTTGTTTCCATCTCCTGGCTATTGTAAATAGAGTTGCAATGAACATTTTTGTACATGACTCTTTTTGAATTATGGTTTTCTCAGGGTATTTGCCCAGTACTGGGATTGCTGAGTCATATGGTAATTCTATTTTTAGTTTTTTAAGGAACCTCCATACTGTTCTCTGTATTGGCTGGACCAATTCACATTCCCACCAGCAGTGCAAGAGTGTCCCCTTTTCTCCACACCCTCTCAAGCATTTATTGCACCTAGATTTTTTGATGATGGCCATTCTGACCAGTGCAAGATGATATCTCATTGTAGTTTTGATTTTCATTTATCTAATGATTAATGATGTTGAGCATTCTTTCATGTGTTTGTTGGCAATCTGTATATCTTCTTTGGAGAAATGTCTATTTAGGTCTTCTGCCCATTTTTGGATTGGGTTGTTTGTTTTTTGCTATTGAACTGCATGAGTTGTTTGTAAATTTTGGAGATTAATCCTTTGTCAGTTGCTTCATTCACAAATATTTTCTCCTATTCTGAGGGTTGTCTTTTGGTCTTGTTTATGGTTTCCTTTGCTGTGCAAAAGCTTTGACGTTTCATTAGGTCCTATTTGTTTATTTTTGTTTTTATTTCCATTTCTCTGGGAGGTGGGTAAAAAAGGTTCTTGCTGTCATTTGTGTCATAGAGTGTTTTGCCTATGTCTTCCTCTAAGAGTTTGATAGTTTCTGGCCTAACATTTAGCTCTTTAATCCATTTTGAGCTTATTTTTGTGTATGGTGTTAGGGAGTGTTCTAATCTCATATTTTTACATGTACCTGTCCACTTTTCCCAGCACCAATTGTTGAAGAGGCTGTCCTTTCTCCACTGTATATTCCTGCCTCCTTTATCAAAGATAAGGTGACCATTTGTGTGTGGGTTTATCTCTGGGCTTTTTATACTCTTCCATTGATCTATATTTCTGTTTTTGTGCCAGTACCATACTGTCTTGATTACTGTAGCTTTGTAGTATAGTCTGCAGTCAGGGAGCTTGATTCCTCCAGATCCATTTTTCATTCTCAAAATTGCTTTGGCTCTTCGGGGTCTTTTGTGTTTCCATACAAATTGTGAAATTTTTTGTTCTAGTTCTGTGAAAAATGCCAGTTGTAGTTTGATAGGGATTGCATTGAATGTGTAGATTGCTTTGGGTAGTAGAGTCATTTTCACAATGACTAAAAGCTGGTTCTTTGAGAACACAAACAAAATTGATAAACCATTAACAAGACTAATCAAGACAATAAGGGAGAAGACTGAAATCAATATAATTAGAAATGAAAAAGGAGAAGTAACAGCTGACACTGCAGAAATACCAAAGATCATGAGATATTACTACAACCAACTCTATGCCAATAAAATGGACATCCTGGAAGAAATGGACAAATTCTTAGAAATACCCAAACTGCCAAGACTGAATCAGGAAGAAATAGGAAATATGAACAGAGCAATCACAAGCCCTGAAATTGAAACTGTGATTTGAAATCTTCCAACAAACAAAAGCCCAGGACCAGCTGGCTTCGCAGGTGAATTCTATCAAATATTTAGAGAAGAGCTAACACCTATCCTTCTCAAACTCTTCTATAATATAGCAGAGGGAGAAACACTCCCAAACTCATTCTACGAGGCCACCATCACCTTGATACCAAAACCAGAAAAGGATGTCACAAAGAAAGAAAACTACAGGCCAATATCACTGATGAACATAGATGCAAAAATCCTCAACAAAATATGGGCAAACAGAATCCAACAGCACATTAAAAGGATCATACACCATGATCAAGTGGGGTTTATTCCAGGAATGCAAGGATTCTTCAATATACGCAAATCAATCAATGTGATACACCATATTAACAATTTGAACGAGAAAAACCATATGGTCATCTCAATAGATGCAGAGAAAGCTTCTGACAAAATTCAACACTCATTTATGATAAAAACCCTCCAGAAAGTAGGCATTGAGGGAACGTTCCTCAACAAAATAAAGGCCATATATGACAAACCCACTGCCAATATCGTCCTCAATGGTGAAAAACTGAAGACATTTCCACTAAGATCAGGAACAAGACAAGATTGCCCACTCTCACCACTCTTATTCAACATAGTTTTGGAAGTGTTAGCCACAGAAATCAGAGAAGAAAAGGTAAAAAAAGGAATCCAAATCGGAAAAGAAGAAGTAAAGCTGTCACTGTTTGCAGATTACATGATACTATACATAGAGAATCCTAAATTTGCTACCAGAAAACTACTAGAGCTAATCAATGAATTTGGTAAAGTAACAGGATACAAAATTGATGCTCAGAAATCTCTGGCATTCCTATACACTAATGATGAAAAATCTGAAAGTGAAATCAAGAAAACACTCCCATTTACCATTGCAACAAAAAGAATAAAATATCTAGGAATAAACCTACCTAAGGAGAAAAAAGACTTGAATGCAGAAAATTATGAGACACTGATGAAAAAAATTAAAGATGATACAAATAGATGGAGAGATATATCATGTTCTTGGATTGGAAGAATCAACATTGTGACAAACCCATTTTAATGAAAAGTGGATGTAGCCTCACATAATGTATATAAAAAGGCTAAAATAAAGCACTTTGTTGCTAGAACCAGGCAGTTCTTAAATAGTTTACAGCACAATTAAGAAAGTGCCTGTGACCCTGTATAATGTGGGAGATGTTTTCTAAAACATCTAAACATCAGTCTCTTTCTGAAACAGCTCTCTCCATCAAAAATCAGAGTAGGGTAAAAATTTTCCCATATTTATAGGGCAGCTGAGATATACAGAAGGCAGAAAATAAGTTACGCAGCATTAAAGATGGTGACTGTATCAGATAGCCATAAAATCAAAGCAAAGAAGCAGAAATACTATTGTTCCAGCAGCTGCATCTGAAATCTTAGTGTGCCTTGTAGGAAAGCAACCTCCTTAGAAATAGAATTAATGAATGCATGTCATTTAAGAAGAGCATTTATTCAATTAAAGACAAAGGTACAAAATTATATGTGATTCATAGTAAACATCTAGTTATAAGGAAGAGGCCATGCCAAGAAACATGAAAAGAAACACAAACTGAGAAGGACTGCAGTAAAATACTCAAGGATTTTGATATAAAATGTCTAAAATTTGTCTAAAGCATAAACATTTCTTTTGGCCACACATGGATAAGAATTGCTTGAAATCTTAAGGAGGAGAAATTGTTATTTCATACCAAAATAAAATTCTGTAGTACTTGTTTAGATTTTTGAATATATGTGGTGGTTTATGCATATGCACATTCATGTTTAACTTTAATTCAGTAAATTATGTACTGTTCTAATGGTATACTATGGATTTAATAATTTTCAAATTATTTTTTTCACTTTCTTCATAAAGTATTGGGTTAAAAATCATTCTTGGTAGGATGGTAGAATAGACAGACATGCCAGTTATTATCTTACCACCTTCTTAGACAAACTGCAGCACCAAGAATTCCTGGAAGTGATAGCTTTATATCATGAGACACCAAAATATCCCTCAAGAAATGTCTCTAATCAATATTTTTTTCACCCTAAGAACCTAGAAAAAGAAGAACAAAGTAAACCCAAAGAAAGAGCAATGAAGGTTAGAATGGAAGTACACAAAATATAGAATAGAAAAACAATAGATAGAATCAATGAAAATGAAACTGACAAATTTTCAGCTACACTAATGAAGAAAAAAAGAGAGAAAGTTCAAATCACTAGAATCAGAAATAAAAGAGAGGACATTACTGCCAACATTATGAAATGAAACACATCATGAATGAACCCCATGAGCAATTTTATGCCAATAAATTATATAACTTAGATGAAATGGACAAATTCTTAGAAATACACAAACTACCAAAATTGACTGAAGAAGAAATAGAAAACCCAAATAGACCTATAATAAATAAAGAAATTGAATTAATAATAATAATAATAACTACCAACAAAGAAAGCCTAGTCTCAGATGAATTCATTGGTACATTTCCCAAACATTTAAAGAAGAAGTAGCACCGATCCTTCTCAAACATTTAAAAATGTGAAGTGGAAGGAACACTTACCAACTAATTCTATGAGGCCAGTATTAGCCAGATACCAAAACACACAAAGACATTACAAGAAAACTAGAGACCAATATTGCTTATGAATATACACACAAAAATCCTCAACAAAATACTAGCAAACCAAACCCAGCAACATATAAAAAGTATTATACAAGACTATAAAGCATGATCAAGTGGTATTTATCCCAGGAAAACAAGGTTGATATAACATTTGAAAATCAATGTAATACACCATATTAATAGAATAAAAGTAAAAAATAAAACCACATGATCAGCTTGCCAGATGAAAAAAAGCACTGGACATAATCTAACATGCTTTCTTGATAAAAACATTCAGCAAAGTAGGAATAGAAGGAAACTTCCTCAACCTGATAAAGGAAATCTATGAAAAACACACATCTAACATCTTAATAATGAAAGACTGAAAGCTTTCCCCCAAGACCAAGAACAAGACAAAGATGTCCACTTCTACCACTACTACTCAGCAAAGTACTGCAGGTTCTACCCAAGACTATGAGGCAATAAAATAAATAAAATGCATTGGGATTGGAAAAGAAGAAGTAAACCTATATTCACAGATGACACAATTTCATATGTAGAAAATCCTAAGGAATCCATAAAAAGTTTAGAGGTAATGAATAAGTTCAGCAAGGTTGCAGAATACAAAGTGAATATAAAAAATCAATTGTATTTCTATACAATAATAATGAAAAGTATGAAAATGAAATTAAGCAAATACTTGCATTCATAATAGGATCAAAATAATAAGATACTTAGGAATAAGTTTAAGAAAAAAGTGGAATATGTATACAGAAAGCTACAAAATATTGACTGGGTTATGGAAATATTATCAAGAGAGGGCAGAGAAAAGTAGAATACAGAGCCCAATTAAATATAGGCAAGTTCCTTTAGTTCCCTACATTCCAGAGTCAGTTCTCACCAAGCCCTGCTCTCTTCTATTTCCTATTCTTTCAGTCATTCATTCTTCTATCTATTCATTCTTTCATTCATGCAACAAACATTACTTGAATAACTGCTATATGCCAAACGTTATTCTAAGTGTCAGTAATGTATTGGTGAATAAAACAAAGGCATTTCTTCTCATGAAGATTACATTCTAGTGGGAGATAGACAACAAACAATACATTTTAAAAGTAAATTACTCGGGCTTCCCTGGTGGCGCGGTGGTTGAGAGTCCGCCTGCCGATGCAGGGGACATGGGTTCGTGCCCTGGTCCGGGAAGATCCCACATGCCGGCGGAGCGGCTGGGCCCGTGAGCCATGGCCGCTGAGCCTGCGCGTCCGGAGCCTGTGCTCCACAACGGGAGAGGCCACAACAGTGAGAGAGGCCTGCTTACCGCAAAAAAAAAAAAAAAAAAAAAAAAAAAAAAAAAAAAGTAAATTACTCAAATGGCAGAAGGTAAAAATTACTATGGAAAAAAGAAGAAAAAGTAAGTATAAAGGAGAGGACAACGTGGGCTACAGGTGAAGTAGATGGGTTGGTGAGTAAGGTGAGATTTAAATAAAGACTTGAAGGAGGTGCAGTGTTAAGTGGTGCAGTGGTTAAGTCTCTGTGCTCCCAATGCAGGAAGCCCAGGTTCAATACCTGGTCAGGGAACTAGATCTCCCATTCATGCCACAGCTAAGAGTTCACATGCTGCAGCTAAACAGCCTGTGAGTCACAACTGAGGAGCTCGCTTGCCACGACTAAGACCCAGTGCAACCAAATAAATAAATATATATTAAAAAAAAAAGACTTGACGGAAGTGAAAGATTTGGCCCTGTACATTTGTGGAGGTGGTGAGGTGGTAGAGGCTAGTATACAGATATAACAGCTGAGACAAATTCCTTAATGCAGGATTATGCCTAGAATATTCAAGTAATACTTGTGAGGATGCAAATGTGTTTGGAATCGAATGGGCTGAAATAAAGAGAATAGTAGGAGATGAAGCTAGAGACATGACATGGGGGTGATGGAGATTATGTAGGGCCTTGTAGTTAGATCATTTTGATAGAATTTTGGCTTACACCCTAAGGGAAATGCAGAACTATTAGAGAATGTTGATCAAAGGAGTGATTTAATCTAAGGTTTTAAAGAATTACAATAACTGCTGTGTTGAGGATAGACTGTAAGGACAAGGATGAAGTATAGAAACAAGTTAGAGGCTATAGCAAAAATACAAATGAAAAATCATGGTGGCTTGGATTAGAGTTATAGCACTAGATATGGTGAGAAGTGATGAAATGTAAATCAGTGCTATTGGCTCACAAATCAGATGTAGGGTTTGAGAAAAAGGGAGAAACCAAACATTACTCCACTCTTTCTGACCTGATAAGCTGGAAGTGTGAATGCTCATCAAATTACCTATGATATCATTTCAACAAACCCCCTTTACATCTTAAATAATGTAAGGATATGGAAGTTTGTTTCTTTCAACCAAATGGTTACTAAGAAAGTGATATCCAGTCAGTTAGATACCAATTGACAAGTATAGTCAGGATATTTGTGCCCAGAGTAGAGTAAACAGGAAAGCAAATTCATACACAAAATAATGCATTGAAAAGACTTACTGCTCTCTGGCTATGCCACATGCTACAAGGTACATTAGTTTAAGTCCACATCAACCTGGAAACTGAATGAGAAAGTGAAATTCTTCAGTCTAAGAATTTCTTTACCAACAGATCCCACACTTTTCCAACCTACTGAATGGAATTTGGTCGATGTCAATTGTAACAATCTGAGATATTCAGTATACCAATTAAGAAACAGGTTTGAACAAGTTGGAGGCTCAGTTCCACCAAACTGAAGAGAATGACATAATTGCTTACATCATGAAAGTCTCCTGTTGCTGACCCTTCTTGAGACTTTTCCCTCAGAGACCGTGAAGCAAGACAAGCAGTAGAGCACAAGCAGAGTTTGAAATGCCGTGCCCCCACAGGCACTTGCCAGTCTGAGTTGAATAGAAACAACAGAAGAAAGATACTTCTACTTTTCAGAAAATTGTATTCCATTCGAGAGAAAGGACATAGTCCCCCCTATTGCTGTATTTCATAAGATCTATTTGATAAGACAGGACTGGCCTTATAATGTTTAGAGAATATCTGTGTTTCAAGTCTAAACATAACAATGAACTCTCTCCAAAATGCAAAGCTTATGGTATTTTAACTTCTTTGGAAGAAGAATTAAGATAATTCAAGACATTATATTATCAGTTCCTTCATAGTATGGAAAGAGAAATGGAAATGAAAATGAAGGCAGGACTTATTAAACAAATCATGCAGCGAGTTCTTGAATTAATGAAAATAATGTTGCTCTTTACTTAATATAATGTATTGCTGTTTTAAAGCATATTCATGGTTGTGTTATTATCTGAAAAAGAGGAAACTGAGTCTCTGAGAAGTTACATGATTCTCCTGCTTAAGATCTTTATTTCCCCCTTAAGTATATCAGAGGGAAATTAATGTAGGCTTCAAGTTCTTGCATGAGTAGGTATAGCACTACTCCTTTACCTGTGGAGTGATTTTATAATTGACAACCAATGCACCAATCAACGAAAGCACAGGAAATAGCCTAGCAAAAGAAAATAGTTTCTAGGAAAATCAATAGGTAACTGTAGCATCTTAGACTGGGGATAGAGGTGAGGAAATATCTAAACTGCAAGCACTTTGAAAACGGCACAATAGTCAGAGGCCTACAATGGGTAAGGTAGTTTAAACTATCAGAAGCAATCTGATCTGATGGCTGCTGCTAGTGATTGATAGCCACTATTACTCTTCTCCCAAAGTACCAGTTTTGGAGGTATGTACAACACAAGGACTGGAATTGATTTGGCAGAAAAATATGCCTTCCATGGCATGGACATATATACACTACCAAACGTAAAATAGATAGCTAGGGGGAAGCAGCCACATAGCACAGGGAGGTCAGATTGGTGCTTTGTGACCACCTAGAGGGGTGGGATAGGGAGGGTGGGAGGGAGGGAGATGCAAGAAGGAAGAGATAAGGGAACATATGTATATGTATAACTGATTCACTTTGTTATAAAGCAGAGACTAACACACCATTGTAAAGCAATTATACTCCAATAAAGATGTTAAAAAAATGCCTTCCTTTTGCTGAGTATGGCTAGCTTAAGTATACTGCTGACACAAATAACAATTGAAAAGTCATCATGGAAATTAGCATGAGTGTCTATATTTAGAGATATTTTAAGAATATCAGTGAATGGAAAGTGACTTCATTGACCCTATACGATAATTAACAGAAAAGGGAATTTTTGGTATACATGATACTCTTATAAAAATTGTGTAGATACAAGGGGCACATACCAAGTAAATATATGCATTACAATAGACCTCTTGCACTGCTGCATGGGGCTGTCCTTAATAAGGACATTAAACAGCTGAAACTATTAGTACTGCAGATGTTTCTTCAAGTAAGAGAGGCAATGTACTGATCCATCCACACTGTCTCCCGGATTCCCCTGAAAATTATAATACATATTTTAACAGAGTTGATTGAGATTAAAGGTAAAGTCTACGGCTGGGGAACAAAATAAAGCCAACTGCACTATGAAGAGAGTAAACCTGTGGCATCAGCTGAATTAGCAATGTTTCAATAGAGCTAACTGCCCACAGTTAAGATAAAGCATAAACTGAAATGGAACAAAGATATCATTTGGCCACAAAGAGAATACATTACTACCAGATATCTGTATTTTCTCTTTCAAACATCTGAAATTATTTGCTGCACGTTTATTGCTAAGTTCTTGTGGCTGCCTCCTCCAAAAATAAAATGATGATCAATGGAATTAAGTCTCCAAGTTAACAAATGCTAGATCTTTCTGGTCCTTTAAAACTATAGGAAGGGTTTTCCTTGGTGATGCAGTGGTTAAGAATCCACCTGCCAATGCAGGGGACATGAGTTTGAGCCCTGGTCCGGTAAGATCCCACATGCCACAGAGAAACTAAGCCTGTGGGCCACAACTACTGAAGCCTGCATGCCTAGAGCCAGTGCTCCACAACAAAGACAAGCCACCGCAGTGAGAAGCCCACGCACTGCAATGAAGAGTAGCCTTCGTTCGCCACAACTAGAGAAAGCCTCCACGCAGCAATGAAGAGCCAACGCAGTCAAAAATAATAAATTAATCAATTAAAAAAACATTGCCTTAAAAAAATAAAACTAGGGCTTCCCTGTTGGTGCCGTGGTTGAGAGTCCGCCTGCTGATGCAGGGGACATGGGTTTGTGCCCCGGTCCAAGAAGACCCCACATGCTGCGGAGCGGCTATGCCTGTGAGCATGGCCGTGAGCATGGCCACTGAGCCTGCACGTCCGGTGCCTGTGCTCTGCAACGGGAGAGGCCACAGCAGTGAGAGGCCCGCGTACTGCAAAAAAAAAAAAAAAAAACTATAGGAAGAAATTTTAGGGTTTAGAAGCTTAGAATACTTTACTGAAAAATATTCTAGATTCTATTACTATGTCTGAGATAATGTGAGCATGATTTGGTTGAAGACAATGATTTGGATAAAATTTCCTTTCAAGATACATTCCAGGTCTATGAATCTATGTCTATCATTCTGCCTGATGTAATATAGACATGCTATACATTGGGTTTGTGATTGAGTCTACCCACTCAGGTCAAAGTGATTAGAAGCATGGCTTATGAAAGATGTAAAATTTAAAAGACAGAATATGTGATTTGGACAGAGTAAATTGTAACTGGATTCATTCCCACATTGGCTAATGTGTTTCACATACAGAAAAATCCTATTCCTCACCCATTGGCAAGTCTTTCCAGAACAAGAATAACTTGAAGAAATCAAACAGTCATATGTATATGTATAACTGATTCACTTTGTTATAAAGCAGAAACTAACACACCATTGTAAAGCAATTATACTCCAAAAAAGATGTTAAAAAAATGTCATAACACTATAAGAAATCAAACGAAATCCACTTGTAGGTCACAAATAGCCTTGGGACTTACTGATCAAAACAGGTAACTGTGCCTAGAAACATGTGAGGTTATACTGACAGGAAAATCAAAGCTGTCAAATGGACATTAGGATTAAAAAGTGAAAATAAAGGAAGTAGAATTGACCACCATTCTTTAATGCAAAATAGGAAACAATGATTCTTTCTTAAATGGTATTATCACTGAAAGTCTTTGAAATCCCTTCCAACTTAAGCCTCTAATGGAACTGCGAGGTCTATTGTGTCCTTCATCTAGGAGGACTTTGCCACTGATCAAGTGGAATAACTGATTATTCCTTCCTCTTTCCTTCATAGATTTAGAGATAAATAAAATGGTCAACAGAACTCAGGAATGGAATAGGTATCTCCCCCAAACTAACTTCTATCTTCATATTTGTTGATTTAATTACTAATAGGTAAAGTTCAGCATTGTTTCAGAAGCCACTATCTGCTGATGGGTTCATAATTCATAAAAGCTAATAGGAGTGGCATCAATCCAGTGTTCATCAAGAGGCAAGGTATTTTCTGTCGTCAATTTCAGAAATGCATTGTCTGTTCAAAGGCACAGTAAGAAAGGGAGACAGCACAAAATCTCCTTTCCTTTTAAAATATGTAAATTCAGAACAGTGTTTTAAAGCAATTGTTTGTGCTGCTTTTGGGTTGTGAATAATTTAAAATTTAAAAATTTGCATGGAAACACAAAAGACCCTAAATAGCCAAAACAATATTTAGGAAGAAGAACAGAGCTGGAGGAATCACACTCCCTGACCTCAGACTATACTACAGAGCTACAGTGAGACAGGAGAAGATGGCAGAATAGTAGGAGGCGGAGATCACCTTCCTCTCCACAGATACATCAGAAATACATCTACATGTGGAACTGCTCCTATAGAACAGCCACTGAATGCTGGCAGAAGGCCTCAGACCTCCCAAAGGCAAGAAACTCCCCACTTACCTGGGTAGGGCAAAAGAAAAAAGAAAAAACAGAGATAAAAGAAAAGGGATGGGACCTGCACCAGTGGGAGGGAGCTGTGAAGGAGGAAAGGTTTCCACACACTAGAAGACCCTTCACAGGTGGAGACTGCGGGTGAGAGAGTGGAGGAGCTTCAGAGCCACGGAGGAGAGCGCAGCCACAGGGGTGCGGAGAGAAAAGTGGAGAGATACTCGCACAGAGGATCGGTGACAACCAGCACTCACCAGCCCGAGAGGCTTGTGTGCTCACCCACCAGGACAGGTGGGGGCTGGGAGCTGAGGCTTGGGCTTCGGAGCTTAGATCCCAGGGAGAGGACTGGGGTTGGTGGCGTGAACACAACCTGAAGGGGTTAGTACACCACGGCTAGCCAGGAGGGAGTCCAGGAAAAGTCTGGAGCTGCTGAAGAGACAAGAGAATTTTTCTTGCCTCTCTGTTTCCTAGTGCGCGGAGAGAGGGGATTAAGAGCTCTGCTTAAAGGAGCTCCAGAGATGGGCACAAGCCGCGGCTATCAGCGTGGACCACAGAGACGGGCATGAGATGCTAAGGGTGCTGTTGCCGCCACCAAGAATCCTGTGTGAGAGCACAGGTCACTATCCCCACCTCCTCTCTCTGGAGGTTGTGCAGCCCGCCATTGCCAGGGTCCCGTGATCCAGGGACAAGTTCCCTGGGAGAACGCACAGCGCACCTCAGGTTGGTGCAACATCACTCTGGCCTCTGCCGCCACAGGCTCACCCTGCACTCCGTACCCCTCCCAAACCTGAGTGAGCCAGAGCCCAAGAATCAGCGGTTCCTTTAACTCCATCCTCTCTGAGCGAAGAACAGATGCCCTCAGGCGACCTAGACGCAGAGGCAGGGCCAAATCCAAAGCTGAGCCCCAGGAGCTGTTCGAACGAAGAAGAGAAAGGGAAATTTCTCCCAGCAGCCTCAGGAGCAGCAGATTAAAGCTCCACAATCAACTTGATGTACCCTACATCTGTGGAATACCTGATTAGACAATGAATCATCCCAAATTGAGGAGGTGGACTTTGGGAACAAGACAGATTATTTTTCCCCCTTTCCTCTTTTTGTGAGTGTGTATGTGTATGCTTCTGTGTGACATTTTGTCTGTATAGCTTTGCTTTCACCATTTCTGCTAGGGTTCTGTCCATCCGTTTTTGTTTTTTTTGTTTGTTTGTTTTCTTTGATTTTTTACTTTTAAACATTTTTTCTTAATAATAATTTTTTATTTTAATAACTCTATTTCATCTTATATTTATTTTATTTTATCTTCTTTCTTTCTTTCTTTCCATTTTTTCTCCCTTTTATCCTGAGCCGTGTGGAGGACAGTCTCTTGGTGCTCCAGCCAGGCGTCAGGGCTGTGCCACTGTGGTGGGAGAGCCAATTTCAGGACACAGGTCTACAAGAGACCTCCCAGCTCCACATAATATCAAATGGTGAACATGTCCCAGAGATCTCCATCTCAGCACTAACACTCAGGTTCACTCAAAGACTGGCAAGCTAGAGTGCTGGACATCCAATGCCAAACAACTAGCCAGACAGGAACACAGCCCCATCCATTAGTAGAGAGGCTGCCTAAAATCATAATAAGGCCACAGACACCCCAAAACACACCACCAGATGTGGACCTGCACACCAGAAAGACAACATCCAGCCTCATCCACCAGAACACAGGCACTAGTCCCCTCCACCAGGAAAACTACACAACCCACTGAAACAAGCCACTGGGAACAGACACCAAAAACAATGGAAACTGCAAACCTGGAGCCTGTGAAAAGGAGACCCCAAACACAGTAAGATAAACAAAATTAAAAGACAGAAAAACACACAGCAGATGAAGGAGCAAGGTAAAAACCCACCAGACCTAGCAAATGAAGAGGAAATAGGCAGTCTACCAGAAAATAAATTCAGAATAATGATAGTAAAGATAATCTTGGAAATAGAATAGACAAAAAGCAAGAAACATTTAACAAGGACCTAGAAGAACTAAAGAGAAAACAAGCAAAGATGTACAACACAATAAATGAAATTAAAAATACTCTAGATGGAATCAATAGCAGAATAACTGAGGCAGAAGAACAGATAAGTGACCTGGAAGATAAAATAGTGGAAATAACTACTGCAGAGAAGAATAAAGAGAAAAGAATGAAAAGAACTGAGGACAGTCAAAGAAACCTCTGGGACAACATTCAAATTATAGGGGTCCCAGAAGAAGAAGAGAAAAAGAAAGGGACTGAGAAAATATTTGAAGAGACTATAGTTGAAAATTTCCCTAATATGGGAAAGGAAATAGTTAATCAAGTCCAGGAAGCACACAGAGTCCCATACAGGATAAATCCAAGGAGAAACATGCCAAGACACCTATTAATTAAACTATCAAAAATTAAATACAAAGAAAACATATTAAAGGAAGCAAGGGAAAAACAACAAATAACACACAAGGGAATCCCATTAAGGTTAAGAGCTGATCTTTCAGCAGAAACTCTGCAAGCTAGAAGGAACTGGCAGGACATACTTAAAGTGATGAAGGAGAAAAACCTACAACCAAGATTACTCTACCAGCAAGGATCTAATTCAGAATTGATGGAGAAATTAAAATTTTTACAGACAAGCAAAAGCTGAGAGAGTTCAGCACCACCAAACGAGCTTTACAACAAATGCTAAAGGAGCTTCTCTAGGCAAGAAACACAAGAGAAGGAAAAGGCCTACAATAACAAACAAAAAACAATTAAGAAAATGAGAATAGGAACATACATAACGATAATTACCTAAAATGTAAATGAATCAAATGCTCCCACAAAGAAACAGAGACTGGCTGAATGGACACAAAAACAATATCCATATATATGCAGTCTACAAGAGACCCACTTCAGACCTAGGGACACATATAGACAGAAAGTGAGGGGATGGAAAAAGATATTCCAGGCAAATGGAAATCTAAAGAAAGCTGGAGTAGCAATTCTCATTTCAGAAAAAATAGTCTTTAAAATAAAAGCTATTACAAGAGACAAAGAAGGACATTACATAATGATCAAGGGATCAATCCAAGAAAAAGATATAACAATTAGAAATATTTATGCCCCAACATAGGAGCACCGCAGTATATAAGGCAAATACTAACAGCCATAAAAGGGGAAACCGACAGTAACACAATCATAGTAGGGGACGTTATCAGCTCACTTTCACCAATGGACAGATCATCCAAAATGAAAATAAATAAGGAAACACAAGCTTTAAATGATAAATTAAACAAGATGGACTTAATTGATATTTATAGGACATTCCATCCAAAAACAGAAGAATACACATTTTTCTCAAGTGCTCATGGAACATTCTAATTTCAATTTTCTTACATTTACCAAGGCTAGATTTGTGACAAAAGATATGATAGATCATAACTTCGGTTGCAACTCTAGCCTTGGTAAATTTAAGAAAATTGAAATCATATCAAGTATCTTTTCTGACCACACCGCTATGAGACAAGATATCAATTACAGGAAAAGATCTGTAAAAAATACAAACACATGGAGGCTAAACAATACACTACTTAATAACGAAGCGATCACTGAAGAAATCAAAGAGGAAATCAAAAAATGCCTAGAAAGAAATGAAAATGGAGACATGAAGACACAAAACCTATGAGATGCAGCAAAAGCAGTTCTAAGAGGGAAGTTTATAGCAGTACAGTCCTACCTTAAGAAACAGGAAACATCTCAAATAAACAACCTAAACTTGCACCTAAAGTAATTAGAGAAAGCAGAAGAAAAAAACCCCAAAGTTAGAAGAAGGAAAGAAATCATAAAGATCACATCAGAAATAAATGAAAAAGAAATGAAGGAAACGATAACAAGGATCAATAAAACTAAAAGCTGTTTCTTTGAGAAGATAAACAAAATTGATAAACCATTAGGCAGACTCATCAAGAAAAAACGGGAGAAGACTCAAATCAATAGAATTAAAAATGAAAAAGGAGACGTAACAACTGACACTGCAGAAATACTAAGGATCATGAGAGATTATTAAAAGCAACTCTATGCCAATAAAATGGACAACCTGGAAGAAATGGACAAATTCTTAGAAATGAACAACCTGCCGAGACTGAACCAGGAAGAAATAGAAAATATGAACAGATGAATCACAAGCACTGAAATTGCAAATGTGATTAAAAATCTTCCAACAAACAAAAGTCCAGGACCAATGGCTTCACAGGGAAATTCTATCAAACACTTAGGAAAGAGCTAACACGTATCCTTCTCAAACACTTCCAAACTATAGCAGAGGGAGGAACACTCCAAAACTCATTCTACTAGCTACCATCACCCTGATACCAAAACCAGAAAAGGATGTCACAAAGAAAGAAAACTACAGGCCAATAACTCTGATGAATATAGATGCAAAAATCCTCAAAAAAATACTACCAAACAGAATCCAAGAGCACATTAAAAGGATCATACACTATGATCAAGTGGGGTTTATTCCAGGAACACAAGGATTCTTCAATATACGCAAATCAATCAACGTGAAACACCATATTAAAAAATTGATGGAGAAAAACCATATGATCATCTCGATAGATGCAGAGAAAGCTTTTGACAAAATTCAACACCCATTTATGATAAAAACCCTGCAGAAAGTAAGCATAGAGGGAACTTTCCTCAACATAATAAAGACCATATATGACAAACCCACTGCCAAGATCATCCTCAATGGTGAAAACCTGAAAGCATTTCCACTAAGATCAGGAACAAGACAAGTTTGCTCACTCTCACCACTCTTATTCAACATAGTTTTGGAAGTTTTAGCTACAGCAATCAGAGAAGAAATGGAAATAAAAGGAATTGAAATGGGAAAAGAAGAAGTAAAGCTGTCACTGTTTGCAGATGACATGATACTATACATAGAGAATCCTAAAGATGCCACCAGAAAACTACTAGAGCTAATCAATGAATTTGGTAAAGTAGCAGGATACATTATTAATGCTCAGAAATCTCTGGCATTCCTATATACTAAGGATGAAAAATCTGAAAGTGAAATCAAGAAAACACACTCATTTACCATTGCAACAAAAAGAATAAAATATCTAGGAATAAACCTACCTAAGGAGACAAAAGACCTCTATGCAGAAAATTATAAGACACAGATGAAAGAAATTAAGGATGATACAAATAGATGAAGAGATATACCATGTTCATGGATTGGAAGAATCAACATTGTGAAAATGACTCTACTACCCAAAGCAATCTTCAGATTCAATGCAATCCCTATCAAACAACCACTGGCAATTTTCACAGAACTAGAAGAAAAAATTTCACAATTTGTATGGAAACACAAAAGACCCCGAATAGCCAAAGCAATCTTGAGAAAGAAAAACAGAGCTGGAGGAATCAGACTCCTGGACTTCAGACTATACTACAAAGCTACAGTAATCAAGACAGTATGGTACTGGCACAAAAACAGAAATATAGATTAATGGAACAGGATACAAAGCCCAGACATAAACCCATGCACATATGGTCACCTTATCTTTGATAAAGGAGACAGGAATGTGCAGTGTAGAAAGGACAGCCTCTTCGGTAAAAGGTGCTGGGAAAACTGGACAGGTATATGTAAAAGTATGAAATTAGATCACTCCCTAACACCATACAAAAAAATAAGCTCAAAATGGATTAAAGATCTAAATATAAGGCCAGAAACTATCAAACTCTTAGAAGAAAACATAGGCAGAACACTATGACATAAATCACAGCAAGATCCTTTTTGACCCACCTCCTAGAGAAATGGAAATAAAACCAAAAATAATCAAATGGGACCTAATGAAACTTCAAAGCTTTTGCACAGCAAAGGAAACCATAAACAAGACGAAAAGACAACCCTCAGAATGGGAGAAAATATTTACAAATGAAGCAACTGACAGAGGATTAATCTCCAAAATTTACAAGCAGCTCATTAATCTCAATAACAAAAAAACAAACAACCCAATCCAAAAATGGGCAGAAGACCTAAATAGACATTTCTCTAAAGAAGATACACAGACTGCCAACAAACACATGAAAGAATGCTCAACATCATTAATCATTAGAGAAATGCAAATCAAAACTACAATGAGATATCATCTCACACCAGTCAGAATGGCCATCATCAAAAAATCTAGAAACAATAAATGCTGGAGAGGGTGTGGAGAAAAGGGAATACTCTTTTTTTTTTTGCGGTACGCGGGCCTCTCACTGTTGTGGCCTCTCCCATCATGGAGCACAGGCTCCAGACGCGCAGGCTCAGCGGCCATGGCTCACGGGCCCAGCCGCTCCGCGGCATGTGGGATCTTCCCGGACCGGGGCATGAACCCACGTCCCCTGCATCGGCAGGCGGACTCTCAACCACTGCGCCACCAGGGAAGCCCGGGAATACTCTTGCACTGCTGGTGGGTATGTGAATTGGTGCAGCCACTATGGAGAACAGTATGGAGCTTCCTTCAAAAACTACAAATAGAACTACCACATGAGCCAGCAATCCCATTACTGGACATATACCCTGAAAAAAACCATAAATCAAAGAGAGCCATGTACCAAAATGTTCATTGCAGCTCTATTTACAATAGCCCGGAGATGGAAACAACCTAAGTGTCCATCATTGGATGAATGGATAAAGAAGATGTGGCACATGTATACAATGGAATATTAGTCAGCCATAAAAAGAAATGAAATTGAGCTATTTGTAATGTAGTCGATGCACCTAGAGTCTATCATACAGAGTGAAGTAAGTCAGAAAGAGAAAGACAAATACGGTATGCTAACACATATATATGGAATCTAAGAAAAAAAATGTCATGAAGAACCTAGGGGTAGGACAGGAATAAAGACACAGACCTACTAGAGAATGGACTTGAGGTTATCGGGAGGGGGAAGGGTGAGCTGTGACAGGGCGAGAGAGAGTCATGGACATATATACACCACCAAACGTAAACTAGATAGCTAATGGGAAGCAGCCGCATAGCAGCTCGGTGGTTTGTGACCACCTAGAGGGGTAGGATAGGGAGGGTGAGCGGGAGGGAGATGCAAGAGGGAAGAGGTATGGGAACATATGTATATGTATAACTGATTCATTTTGTTATTAAGCAGAAACTAACACACCATTATAAAGCAATTATACTCCAATAAAGATGTAAAAATCAAAACAAACCAAAAAAAAACCAGTATGGTCCTGGCACAAAAACAGAAACATAGATCAGTGCAACAGAATAGAAAGCCCAGAGATAAACCCACACACTTATGGTCAATTGATCTATGACAAAAGAGGCAATAATACACAATGCAGAAAAGACAGTCTCTTCAATAAGTGAGGAAAACTGTACAGCTAATTGTAAAAGAATGAAATTAGGACATTTTCTAACACCATATACAAAAATAAACTCAAAATGGATTAAAGATCTAAATGTAAGACTGGAAACCATAGAACTGGAAGAAAATATAGGCAGGACACTCTTTGACATAATTCATAGCAATATTTTTTAATCTGTCCCATAAAAAAGGAAATAAAAGCAAAAATAAACAAATGGGATGTAATTAAACTTAAAAGCTTGTCACAGCAAAAGAAACCGTCTACAAAATGCAAAGACAACATGCTGAATGGGAAAAGATATTTTCAAATGGTATGACTCATAAGGAATTAGCATTCAAAGTATATAGACTCAGTATCAAAAAAGCAAACAAACCAATTAAAAAGTGAGATGAAAACCTGAATAGACATTTTTCCAAAGAAGACATACAGGTGGCCAATAGACACATGAAAATATGCTCAACTTCATTAATCGTTAGAGAAATGCAAATTAAAACCACAATGAGATATCACCTCACACCTGTCAGAATGGCTATCATCAAAAAGAACGCAAATAACAAATATTGGCAAGGATGTGGAGAAAAGAGAACCATTGTACACTGTTAGTGGGTAAATGTAAATTGGTGCAGCAACTGTGGAAACAGTATGGCGGTTTCTCAAAAAACTAAAAGTGAAACTACCGTATGAGTTAGCGATTCCAGTGCTGGGTATATATCTGAAAAAAAAATGAAAACACTAATTCAGTAAAATACGTGCACCCCAGTGTTCATAGCAACATTATTTACAATTGCCAAGATATGGAAGTAACCTCAGTGTCCATCAACAGGTAAATGGATAAAGAAGATGTGTCACACACACACACACACACACACACAGAGACACACACACGCAATGAATACTACTTAGCCATAAAAAAAATGATCAGAATTTTGCCGTTTGCAACAGCATGAATAGACTTGGAGGGTACTATGCTGTGAAATAAGTCAGACAGAGAAAGATAAATACTGTATGTTATCACTTATATGTGGAATCTAAAAAATATAACAAACTAAACAATGTAACAGAAAAGAAACAGGCTCATAGATATAGAGAAAAAACTAGTGGTTACCAGTGGGGAGAGTAAAGAGGGGAAGGGTGATATAGGGGTAGGGAATTATGAGGTACAAACTATTTTGTATAAAATAAACAAGCTACAATTTATATTGTACAACACAGGGAATATAGCCAATATTTTACAATGAGTATACAGGCAGTATAACTTTTACAAATCACAAATCACTGTGTTGTGCATCTGTAACATATATAATATTGTATGTCAACAACAAAAAACAATAAATAAAAAAAAAACTTAAGCAGAGTGTCTACTTGTATGCCCCTGCGTTTCCTCTCCATCAGTAAGCTGGGAACTGTGATATCTACCTTGCAATTTAAGACATATATGTATACATAGACAGACAGATATAGCTGTATAGATACATATCACACACTGTTTGGCACCCAGGTGACATTCAATTAATAGTAAGTATTACTACTACTACTACTACAAATTGCTATTATCATTATTACCCCAACCTGTTATACCTGGTAGAGAGTAAGTAGCATAGAAAGCAAATGCTGGTATGTCTAAAAGAGGCAGTTAAATTTGGTCTTGGGCACATTCTCTTTTTTTAGAGAAAAAATTTTATTTTTGTTCTTTTGGTTCTTTATTTTATTGAATTATAGTTGATTCACAATATTATATTAATTTCATATATATAGCACAGTGATTCAGTATTTTTGCATATTATACTACATTAAAAGTTATTGCAAGATAATGGCTATAATTTTCTGTGCTATGCAATATATCCTTCTTGCTTATATATTTTATACATAGTTGTTTGTATTTCTTAAGGTCTTGGGCACAGTTAAGCCTTATGTTTAATCTCTTTATTTATTTCTCAAATTAAACTGATTAAATTTTAATATCTTATGCTTATATACTCCTTTATCATTTTCAAAGAGCTTTCAAAAAACATCTATTGCTATTTGAATTGTTTTCAACAATTTTTTGTCTGTTTTTTCATCCTGACCAAGTATTATTCTGAGACAACTGCAGTATTAGAATTGTCAAATTGTGAAATGACAGAGGTGGAAAATTATTTAGTCTGCTCCTCAGTGACATAGGAAGAAAGTGAGGCCTCAGAAGGTTGAAATAACCTGCCCCAAAACACATAGAAAATAAGTAGCTATTCTGAAACATTTGCAATAAATACAAATAAATATCAACAAAAACTATCATAAGAAGATATAGTTCCAAGTCCAATCAATAGACCGATAATTCTAAGTGATATTTAATAAAAAACAAATTCAAAACAACAAAAAGTGTCAACAGTTTCTCAGATCACGTTTGTGATGCAATGTGAACCTGAGATTAAGTATATCAATGTCCATTGTGTAAGCATATTATTGACCTAGCACAGCCATGAGTACATTTTGTGTCTATGTCACAAGTATTTCCAAAGTCATATTTAGAGTAATGTTTAATTTTGATGTAATTCCATTTTGAGAATTTTGAGAATTGCTTTATTCCTATAGTATAGCACCAGGAATAGAAATGCAAACCTGTAAGTCTTTTTTGTGGTATCATCTTTTAATATAGTACTCCTCAACTTGTTTTCAGTTGGCTGATCCTTTTGGCAAAACAAAATCTTCATGATCTTTTGATCTCATCCTCTTGAGTTTTCTCCCAGGAAATAAATCACTATATTCAATTTTATAAAATATTATAAGTAATATATTCATTCACAGCAGAAACAAAAGTGAAGACAACATTCCCTTATTACATATATAAACATTTTAGTGATTAATTTACAGACTACTTAAGATTATTAAATATTAAAATTCATGTAAGAGAACTAATATTTACTTAGTTTACACTATTTTCCATACACTATGTTTAGAATTGTATATTGTCATGATGATGAATCTTAATGATCACTCTCTTAGGTAGGTGTTATTCTTGATTATATCTTGACCTTTTTCAGATAAAGAACCTGATGCTAAGCAAGTTTAAGTAATTTGTTCATGGTTACATAACCTGAATTTGAACAAAGGCTTTACTGACTGTAGAGCCTGTTCTCTTTCCACTATGTCATGCTGCCCAAAAAAACACTCAAATATTGTTTACAAAAATCTAAGAAGAGGAAATGCTTCCCAGGTCTGGCCCAGATCTGGTATCAAATAAAAATAGAATTTTGCCCTGGGCACAAGCTCCCATAATGGTCAGAACACTCCTCCATCCTGTTCTCCCTATTGATGCCACAGAGTATTTGATGGTTGCAATTGATATCAGAGGCAGTAGACACAGAAGCAATACCTGGGAGAATGTCAATGTCTAACAGTGGATAAACAATTAATTATCAGGAAAAGAAAAGGAAAGTCCTAGTGGAACCTTCACTGCATGACAGTCTTACACTTCTCTTACTCAGCCTTTCCTTTACCTCTCCCATAGCTTACTTCCTTATCCTTTATTCGTTTTTCCTTTCCTCATCTGCCTGCTCTGACTCAGTGCATTTAGCAGTAACCCCTCCCCAAATAAATGTGGAAAGTATTGAAAAAAATATAAAACTATAGTAATATATCCACAACACTCTACTTTCATTTTCTACTGATATTTTACCATTCAGTAGTGCTTGGTTTATGTGTTTCTGATTCAGTTCCTAATATACATGAAACCCTAATTTGCATGAAGAAATATATATCTTGAGTGATCGCTGCATATGTTCTCCAGCCATTATATTCTAGTATAATGTCAAGCACACAATGGGTGCTCAATATACATATATGTTCATGATGATAGTGATAATGAAGATGATAATGATGATAGACCTGGTACATTTTTTAAAAGCTATAGTTTGTGACACTAAAGTACCATTTAAGTTATCTCAGTGACTACTGATTAGTGTCTCCTTTTAAAGCATAGAGTTTATGATAAAGTTAATGTAAGGACCTTAAACACTACTTTGCACATTTAAATGTTCTTGGTGTTTAAAACTCTAGTTTTACCTCGAAGGAGTCTAACACCTGTGATGACAGCTGGCACAGGATTTTAGAAAAAACTGATCAGACAAAATGAGAAAGTTCACAGCAGGTTGGACTCTTCACAGAAAATAATGTCAGCAATAGACCAAAATTGTGAAATATATCAGAACACACACCTGATGGTTTGAAGGGAAAATAGCACCACACAAGATTTCCTCTAAGACAGCCACTATACTTGTTACCCAGCCTATACCCACTGGCCTGTACTGTGATATTCTGGAGAAGCACTTATGATCCCTGGGGCCTCTCCAACATCATGTATGAAGAGACTGGCACAGGCCTCGGTGAGCTAATCTCTAAGAGTATAAGGTTACTTAATCTCTAGCGTTCTCTACTTCCAACATACTTTAAGATATCTAAAATTCTATAAAATTCCACACTAAAGCAATTTTGTAATTTACCTTTAAAGAAAAACATTTAAAATAATTTAAATCAAGGTGGAAATGGAATATATGATCTGTCCAGAAAGTGAGCAAAATCATTATTGGCAATAGCTTTTGGCTAGGCTTAGGAAGGGAATATGTTGACATTTGCACGTGCATAAATGCATAACATTAAATTGTTATGATTCAGATTCACTGATCAGGAAAGACTATGGGTATAAAAGAACTTCTGAAGAGTCAATGTCGGCTCCATTTAGTCTGGGACTCTGGAGAATAGGTGTTCACTAAGAACATAAAACTTCTCCAAACTAAAGAGCTCTTTCATGACTCAAAAGTAAGCTGGAATCCTTTCAAGATTAAACGTTCTCCTAAAATTTTCACAATTTCCTGAACCTAAAAATACCATGAGAAACTTTCTTTTTATTTCTCTTCCTTTCAAAGCTCCTAAAATTTCAGAAAAAATATTAAATAATAATAAAAACCTCAAATATGTAAGAATCTTTTATTCCAATTTTGAGGCTGAGGTTAAAAAAAGAAGTGGAAATAGTTCTTATATCACTAAAAAATAAACAGCACAGCTATAATTGCAATTGACACATGAATTAAAATATTTGCTGTTTTAATGGGTAAAAGTAATCTGCTAGTTAAATGAATTTAGACACTCATGCATAGTATTAAGTGATGTTATAATATTTGAAAAGCCTTCAATTGGAGAATTTTTTGGTCTACACTTAAATGCCCTTGCATTACAGTTTTTCACAGAAACCTTGTTATTTATGAGCATCTGGTTACCTTCTCCCATTTCTATACTCTGCCTAGACTCAGCATGATTGTGATATGAACATAGATGGCAGATGCCTTGACTTTTGATATAGTTCATCGTGACTGGAGGCATTCCAAGACATTGGTCCTGAAGAAACGTAGCAGTGTGTGAGATGTGTGTGTGTGTGTGTGTGTGTGTGTGTATGTGTGTGTGTGTGTGTGTATTGGTGAATAAAGCAATGAAGTTCCTGTACAGTTTCTCTTCTCATTTAAGTTTTTGAGTTTCATTTTCTCTGCCTTTGAATAATTGCCATTAAGTAGAACTGTTTGACAATGCTGAGAGAAAAAAAAGCTGTTTTCTGCATACTCTGTTTAACGTTGCTCAATACTTAATCATAGGAAAAGTCAACTGCCTGTTTTCTATATCTGATTGTAGAAATTAATTTGGTGGGCTGCTTTTGCATGTGAAATGCTGGTAAACCATCAAAATTACATATATGCATCACATCTTCTTTATCCATTCATCTGTCGATGGACACTTAGGTTGCTTCCATGTCCTGGCTATTGTAAATAGAGCTACAATGAACACTGTGGTACATGACTCTTTTTAAATTATGGTTTTCTCAGGGTATATGCCCAGTAGTGGGATTGCTGGGTCCTATGCTAGTTCTATTTTTAGTTTTATAAGGAACCTCCATACCATTCTACATAGTGGCTGTATCAATTTACAATGGAATATTACACAGCCATAAAAAGAAATGAAATTGAGTTATTTGTAGTGAGGTGGATAGACCTAGAGTCTGTCATACAGAGTGAAATAAGTCAGAAAATGAAAAACAAATACCGTATACGAACACATATATATGGAATCTAAAAAAAAAAAAGAGAAGAAATGGTTATGAAGAACCTAGGGGCAGGACAGGAATAAAGATGCAGACCTACTAGAGAATGGACTTGAGGACTTGGGGAGGGGGAAGGGTAAGCTGGGACGAAGTGAGAGAGTGGCATGGACATATATACACTACCAAATGTAAAATGGTTAGCTAGTGGAAAGCAGCCGCATAGCACAGGGAGATCAGCTCTGTGCTCTGTGAACACCTACAGGGGTGGGATAGGGAAGGTGGGAGGGAGGGAGACACAAGAGGGAAGAGATATGGGGATATATGTATATGTATAGCTGATTCACTTTGTTATAAAGCAGAAACTAACACACCATTGTAAAGCAATTATACTCCAATAAAGATGTTAAAAAAAACCCTACATCTACAAGTATCTATTCTTTTGTTCTTGGTGGTGAGAGAAGAACTTTATAATAAGTCAAAAAATAGAAGAAAATATAGTGAATGTTCTTCCTGAAATTAAAAAGAGACTGACAATCAACTTCAGACTACTCTCATTCATGTAAAATTTCATTTCTTTCAGTAATAGTCTTTAAGCAGCTAAAATATTCATCCATTCTCCCAATACAATCGCTCTTCCCACAAATTGGAAGACCATAGTCCCATTAAGGCTACCGAAAAGCTGGGCTTCCCCTGAATTTCAGGCTTTTTGTGAAAGTTAGCAACATTCAGTATCTAACTGATAACTGAATAGAAGGGAATAAAAGATAACAACAAAACCAGAGACAAAATTCCTAGTGGAATGAATTCAAAAAGCAAATGTGTACTGAACAAAGTGGAGACACTCCTGCTAAATCAGTGGCATTAATAGGCACTATTTCAAGCTTAGCCTTTTTATACAGCAATCATCCTGCAAGTTGCCTTTTGGAGCATTCGCTATCTCATAAAAAGCTGTGTGATTTCAAAGACTGAAACAATAAAAAGCCAGAATAACTAATGTAAAATAAGAGATCAGTGCTCAGAGATGCCACTTTAGTATGGAAGCATCTTAAAAAGAAGTGTCAGAAGCCCAGAAATGAATAAAAAATATCGTTCAACGAATACAGCCATGACTTGTCAATTTCAAGAAGTTTTGTATCCTTCAAAAATAAGGTTAATTTGTCCTGATATTAAGCTGCTATTGATTTGAAAATTTCCATTCCTCCAGGTCACACCTCTTTCTTCATCTGATGTACAGCTCTTGGTGTATTTATTTTTTTCATTTTTAATAAAGGCTCTGATACAAAAACAAAACAAAAGCTTATTGTTTCCATTGATCTTTTCTGCATTCGCTTAATATTTCTTTCTATTCTTTTAATATTGAATTTTCTTAGAGCTCTCTTCCTGCTTATGACTTTGCTTCCTGCTAGGGCAGCCCTTTGCCTCTGCCATCTTCTCCAGTTGCTTGCTCAACATTGGCTAACATTTTCATCTTTGAAAGATATAGCCATCTTCAGGATTCAAATTAAAGGCAGTGTCATTTTAAGAACAGCCTATCTTGAAGGCTATGGCCTACCCATTTCATCTGGAATACATTCTGGAGTACTAATTTAATATATCTAGAAATTCACTTAGTAGTTGCTATAGCCTTGTGTTCTGAAATATGACTTATCCACTGCTACGAGTTTAGGACAGAGTTCGTCTCTGTAGAGATGGCTGCAGTACAGAATTTACATGTTCAGTAGAGCAATAGGTGACACAAATTTACTATAGACAACACTGCAGCACTGGAGAGGTGGTCTCTTTTCACTTCTCAAACTAATTAATTCTCAAACCTTCCTAATTGCCTTTAAAGACCCAAATAGTTATAAAATCATGTCATTTGCTTAATGTTCTCATAATAAAATATATTATCTAATCAGAAATATTTTTCCTAAATCTATTTCCTGGAAATCTGTACAGCTTTCACATTATGCTCTTGTAAGGAGAAACAATTCATAAGGAAGATCTATGAATTCTAACATATTATTATGTACTCTATAATTCTTTGTCCAGCAGTTGCCCTGGAATCTGGCTCAGAACCAAGAACTAATGTCTTCCCACCACTGAGAGGGAATGGAGCAAAAGTTTCAATTTTCTTCAACATAACCTATTCAGTACCCCCACAAAGTGGTAATCCAAATGTATTCCCCCATTCTGCTCTTTCCCCAACACATATATTAAGCACAGATAGATCTTTTCCTGCCCTCCATAATATTAGATTTAAGTTTAATTACATCTGCCACACATTGAAGGAAAGACTGTTTTGTTTTCAAATTGGACTTGCCTTTACCAAATGTCAGTAGTCCATCTTGGTTTCTGAAATTGGATTTGCATATTTCCCTCTTTGTTACCTCTAAATTAAACTGCTAAGGCATAACACGTATTGAATTCTGTTCAGAGACATTCTCTCATTACTAAAGTGTGATCCTCTCTTTAAAAGTTAAAAGAAATCATATGCATGAGTGTGTACGCGCAAACAAAATGTATGTGGGAGTAAAATGTGCACTGCAGAGGTTGCCTGCCAGCAGCCCATTAATTGAAGCTTCCTTGTTTTTCCAAATTCTGAATAATTCCCATCTGCCTTGGCTCTCTCTCGGCATAAAATCCAAATCCCTTAATGTGGGAACGGGGAAAGCTGCAGACTAGAGCACTGAGACAGTTTAAGAATGTTAGTTTTGCCTCATGGGTATTACAGAGCAAAGGTTTCAAAGGACCTTTCAAAATTCTGTTTATCCTCTAAACAATGTGCAACTGCTAAGATAAAATGATAATATGCTGATTACCAGCTATGCATTTGCACACGTGGGTTTGTTATGTGCAAATATTTTCTCCCAGAAATGGTGCAGGTGCACTGTAGGCTTTTGTTGTATCTGACTAAAATAGCCTTAAGTTCAGTGCTACTGTTATAATTTAATTCCTGTACATAGCAGTCTGTCACCTCCATTCACGTAGAGTTCCTCAATTTTATATTCCCAGTGCTATCTTATAAAATTGCACCATCCCTTCCTTCAGCCACCCATTTTCTTTTCCTTGATAGGAAGATGGGATCACATCCCTGAGTCAGCAGCTTTTTAATTTATTATTTACCCCACTGCACATTCAGTTTTTTGGTAATAACAGCTCTTCAATTCCTGTACACAGAGAGAATTGGTACTTTCTACTCATTTCTTCTTAGGGCCCTCTATCAGTTTATGAATTTCCTGAACTTAATACCAACAGATAATGACCCACTATTATTTTATTGCTCATTACAGGTGAGTTTTCAGTACCACTGGTCTTTCATCTTTCTCTTTTCATCAGCATACTTTATGTAATGGCTCTTCCATCATAATTGTATATTTCATAGTCTTTTGCCTCTAAAAGATTGCTCTGTAATAATATGCCATACCGATCATACATCTACTTAAAACTAGGTTTTGCTTTTGATCACTCACCTCTATCAAAACACGGCATATGTATTTCTCCCTGTTCCTCAACTTTTCATCTCTAGAAAATTGTTCGATTTCTGCAAAAGAAGAATATTTTTCCCATTAAGAATTTGGAAGCTTGACTTAAGATCACTTTGGACATAGTTAACATTTATAAGCATATAACAACATCCTGCACTCTGCACATGAAACATATGAAGTTATTTTCTTAAAATACCTAGTCATTCTGGTCCTTTGCTCCTTAATTCATCTTTCCCTCTTGCTCCAATTTTCTCCTTACCTTTATATGTGCTGTTTTCTGATATTGATATATTCTATACTTGGGTAAAGAGTCTAGTAGTGTTGCAGTGGCTCACACTCAAGGAGCTTGGAGAGGAGAGATGTCATGCAAGAATAAGAGACTCTCTTAGTTGAAGACATAAGTAGCTGTCAGATATGGTACTTCCAAATAATGTTCTCATAGGCTTGCCTTAACAGGCTAGAGACTCAAAATCTTTTCAAGGGTACTAAGGAGTGCCATGGAGGAAAAAAAGGCTAGTGACATTCTTCTATTTGCCTCAAACACAGCAATTAATTTTTAAGCACAAAGTTGGTTTTATGCTCTATAAAGTCACCAAGTGGGTTCTATGTACTATAGTATTTCAATGTAAGGAATATTAAATTTCAAATTAGTATATTGTCCCAAATGCGGATGGGGAAGACTTACATTGATCTCCTGAGAAGTGCTTTTTGCAAGGACATGCTGACAAAATAAATCATCTTCTATCCCCTCATTTCCTCTTTCAAGGAATAAAATTTAGAGCAAGGAAATCTTCCAAATGAGAAAAATTGAAATTACATAATTAAAGGCCTAGCAATATTAAGGTCAAATAAGCCCTACTGTGATGGAGAAAAAGTCATGATCCTTAGGAAGTTCTTCAGACTGGACTTCACCAACAGTGCTGGGAAAACATTGTTTTGCCTTCTGTGCTCATTCAAATCAGAACAAGACATAAACTACAAGAATTTAGCTGAGGAAAATTAGCTACCCAAGTGACATCTATTGGAGTAAACCAATTACTTATGAATGAACACTCTGAATTATTTCTGAAATTATACCTGTCTTTTGTGCTCTTCATTACCATCCAGGTAGTTGTTATTTCATTTCTAATCACTTGAGAGAAAAAGAAAGTAATAAAAGCTTTAATAAAAGCTATGGAAGACTTTCCTGTATGCAGTTGAGGACTCATATTGGCCTGCATTATCCCTGTGTATAACCCTGTTTGACCTATCCATTTCTACTGGGGCTGGTATAACAGATCAAATAAAATTCCTTTCTAAGGGGAGCAAAGGGAAGTAATCCAGATCTTTTGCCAAGGATGGCTAATCTTGAAAACCACCTGCATCCAGGAACTGCATCCAAACTATTTCTTCTTTTAAGCTAATTTATATATTCTTCATTCTCCAGCCCTGATCAACAGGTTCTACCTAATATTTGGCCTTATGCTTTGAGAAAGGCTCAGAAATTTCTTTTAATTGCTGTATCTCAGAAAGTACTATCTTAGGACGGAAAAGCCCATTAGTAAGATGCCCAAAAATTATCAGAAGTCATGCACAATTGGCATTCTGTTTATTTGAGCCAATTTGCAGCTGGGGAACATCCACAGAACTAGGAAGGGAGTTGCCCACAAATTATAGTCAATGGTTAATTGAAAGAAAGACAGATTGGTAAACCATCTGTGGCCTGACTATCACTGGGAAGAAACTAGATCAGCTGGCTCTCTGTCATTGTTCTAATTTATAATTCCAAGGAAATAACCACACTGTCATTTCCAGGCCTGTTCTCATGGCTCTGCCACATAATAACTGCAACCATAAGCAAGTCACATAACCCCAATATTATTTGTGCCTCAGTTTTATTACCTGTAAGATTCTGATAATGGTCATGCCTACTTTACAGAGTTGTCTGAGGATTTCCTGAAATAAAGTGTGGCATGATTCTAAAAAAAATAACTAATGTACCTAACAAAATGCCTAGTAGAGTGTTAAATAAATATTAGGTGCTGATGTTTTGGTTACTCTTATTACCTAATATCTAATCTGAAGTAGTAAATTAATCATTTTGTGTTTGTCTCTGCTTTACTAGACATACATTTTTGTTAATAGCTTTTTTCTCCAACTAAAATCAAAGTATGTGTCTTCCTAAATCACACATCCCAGTAGGTTCCACTTTTCATTTCATAAACCCTATGTATAGGAGTTTCTACAAAATATCAGTGTTTGATGTCCAAGTTATCCAACATTATGCCTATCTATCACCAAGATATGAGGTGAAGCATTCAGTCAGTAATTAAAACAACCTATTTATACTTTGTGTGTGTATTTGTAATTGGAGGGGGGAGAAGATAACCTTTATCTGAATAATCTAAATCAGTCTCCTTAGTTATGCAAACCACTCTTTTCACCTGTCAATATCAACCAGGCCATACAGATTTTCAGTTGGAGAAAACTACTAAATCTGCTTTAGCATATAGGATTCTTTTGTTTTTAGTCCATTTCTGTAGTCTATTCCACTGATTATCAGATTCAGTTGTTTCATATTTGACCAGCCAGACATTGAAAGTAACACAGTTGCTTGCCTCACATAGCTGGAGACCAGACATAATCCAGGCATGTCCCTGGTAGCTGATTATTTAACATGGAAATAGTGGGGAAAGGCACCTAAGCTGACAAATAGCTGGCATCACTGTGCACAGCAAACAATGAATATTTGGTACTCATTTACTATCCAGTTCCATAAATAATATTAGGCTTCCAAAGCATATTACAATGAGACCTTTTAAATGTAGAAAAAAATGTACCTTTTATCTCCCTTCAAATACTACCATGCTAACCACAACATGAAATCCAGCTGCTGTTTTCTTTTCATGAGGTCTTTAAAAAGAAAACTCCAGTGTAATATAAAACATGCTCTAATCACTACATCTAATTATCAAGAAAAATAAATAACTCTCACATTAATTGCTTTAAACATAGCAAAATGAATAATTAAAAATTACAGACTGAAATTTCAGAAATATTCTGTCAAACAAAACAAAGTCAAACAAAGTGTGACCTTATCTGTCCACTGATTCTACCCATTTCCCATGGTCATTTTGAAGAAAATACCTATCAGTAGATATCACCTGAATAAGGTGAGATATTATTGGACTTTAAGCTAATGTTTGTAAAATATTCTGAATTAATTGGTTGAATGGTATTAAATATTAATAAGATATCAGTATTTTCATTGTCTTAATAATCTTATTAACCATCCTTTTCTTTAGCTAATTCTATCTTCTTACTCCACTCTTGCTCTCATTCTCACTGTATCCCATTCCTTTCTCAAGGATTAGAAAACATGTGTATTTGGAATTCACTGAATTCTTTCTTTTTATTTCTCAAATGACAAGCTGTTTCTCTTTGAAGCATGTTAACTAATCCAATGAATTCAATGACTACATTTGGAACCTTGTCCATGTTTCCAAAAGAACCAATCCAGGAACAAGTTCTAAGCAGATATATCAAGAATTGAAGAGTTGTACTGTTTTGTCAAAATGTGGACATTTATTTTCTATTGTGACATCCTCCTTAGTGAAATGGAATTTTAAAATGTATGCCATCATGAAGCTATACTTTTATGTTAAAAGCCTTCATTTTTCTATCTTACTTGACTTTCAATTCTAGCTGGTTGATGGTCTATACATAAATAGCTAGAAGGAGAAAGGCTAAGTTGACTCATCTTAACACTTTGCTCTAACACAATCATAGTTGAGCTCATTCTAAACCACTTTTCAGTTATAATTTAAACAATGGAGACTAGTATGAAAAGATTTGATAGTCATATAATTTTAACCACCACAGCTTTAGGCCTAGAGGCAGTGCCAAGTCTTTAGTCAGTAAACACTTGAAGATACAATGATACCATACCTTATTGTCACCAGTTGGACATCTGTATATTTCTCCTATTTTTTAAGGTGTGTTTTTCCTGGATATAGGCTCGACAAAACACAACAATGGCTTTCTCTCAATCACACTCATTTCAACGAATTGAAGGGGTAGGGGGAAGTGAATAATGTCATTTTAGGAAGTTTAAGGCCTAAAAATATATAGAAAAAACTATGCTGGCTTGAGTAATTTATTGTACTACATTACAATATTTATTGTAAAGAGTGTAGAACCATGATGAGAGAAGCTAACCAACCCAAGCTTCATTGTTGAAAGAGGGAATGGGTGAACAGACAGCATAAATATTAAGAAAACTGATAATCATATTAGCCTTTCTGGTTGGAGGAACTCATGATGAGGTGATACCTGATAAATGGCTATTCTACTATTATATAAACTTCTGTTCATTTTTAAACTTCAGCCAACACCATTTATACAAGGGGCTCTGGTAAGAGGAGATAGGGCTAGATAAGGCCACTGCTGAGAGTGGTTAGAGTTAACAATAATAAAAAGTTTGGTAACAGAGATTTGATACCAGCAAATTCAGCACCAGAAGCAGGATGACTGTGGAAGCTGTGCAGTCTGCAATTCACGGCTGCATTCAAATACCAAAAAGCTTGATGGCATATTTGGATGCTTTGGGTGGCATCAGGATTAGAAGGTTGCATATAAATGTTAAAGCCTAAAGTGCAGCCCCTCCTTTTCAGATGAGGAAACTGAAAACAACCCTGTGAGGGAAAATGATCTTCCCAGGTCATTGAATTAGCTACTGGAAAAGCCAAGAACCTTCTCCTGACTCTCAATCTAGTGTTTTCCCTACATTAATCAATGGATTCTAAAAGTTGAAGTTATTTTCATGTCTTGACTATTTTAAATAATGCTGCAATGAACATATGGGTGCACATACACATATCTTTTTGAATTAGTGTTTTTGTGTTCTTCAGATAAATGCCTAGAAGTGGAATAGCTGTGTCATATGGTAGTTCTTTTTTTTTTTTTAGGAATCTCTGTACTGTTTTCCATAGTAGCTGCAATTTACAATCTCACCAAAAGTGTTACCTTTTTTCCACATCTTTCCAACACTTGTTATTTGTTTCCTTTTTGATAATAGCCATTCTGACAGGTGTGAGGTAATATCTCATTATGGTTTTGACTTGCATTTCCCTGATGATGAGTGATTTGAGCATCTTTTCATATGCCTGTTGGCCATCTGTATGTCTTCTTTGGAAAAATGTCTATTCAGATCCTCTATTTTTTAATCTGTTTATTTGTTTTTGTTGTTGAGTTATGTGAGTTCTTTCTGTATCTTGATTATTAACCCCTTTCAAATATATGATTTTCAACTATCTTCTCCCACCCAGTAGGTTGCATTTGCATTTTGATGATGGTTTCCTTCACTGTGCAGAAGATTTTTAGTTTGATGCAGTCCTATTTGTTCATGTTTGCTTTTGTCTCTAAGTGTCCAACAAAGGATGAATGGATAAAGAAGATGTGGTATATATACACAATGGAATACTACTCAGCCATAAAAAGAATGAAATCCTACCATTTGTGAAAACATGGATGGACCTTGAAAGTGTTATGCTACGTGAAATAACTCAGACAGAGAAAAACAAATACCTTATGATTTCACTTATATGTGGAATCTAAAGCAAAACAAACAAAATAAACAAAACAAACTCTGGTACAGAGATCAGATTAGTGGTTACCAGAAGGGAAGGGGGTTGGAGGGTGGTAAAATGGGTGAAGAAAGTCAACTGTATTATGATGGACGGTAACTAGACTTGTGGTGATCACTTTGTAGTGTATATAGATGTTGAATTACAGTTGACTCGTGAACAACAAGGGTTTGAAATGCATGGGTCTACTTATATGCAGATATTTTTCAGGAGTAATACTATAGTACTACATGGTCCATGGTTGGTTGAATCTGATGTTGCAGAGGAACCTCAGATACAGAAGGCCAACTGTAAGTTATATGTGGATTAAACCCCATATTGTTAAAGGGTCAAATGTATCACATTATACACCTTAAACTTATATAATAATGAAAAAGAAGTTGAAGTTAGCCAAAAGTCATGCATTTTTTTCAGCTGGTTTCATTTGTTTAAATTATACTATGATGTTTCTTTTAAACAGTAATAGGCATAGTTAATCAGTGTTTAATCTACACTGGGATGAAGAAGGGGAGAAGTCAATGTTATATAGTGGAAAAAGCACTGAACTAGAATTGGGGAGACCTAGGTTCTAGTTCCAGATATTTGCACATCTAGCACTGTGACCTTAGATTAATTATTTAACATTACTAGATCTCACTTTCCAAATTGGAAACCAAAAACTATGAACTAGACAATGTTTTTGATGGTTAATTTTATTTGTCAACTTGACTGGGAGATAGGGTGCATAGATATTTGGTCAAACATGATTGTGTAATGGTTACTTTGGATGACATTAACATTTAAATCAGTAGATTGAATAAAGCAACTTGCCCTCCCTAATGTGGGGGGGGGGACACATCCAGTTAACTGAAGACTTGAATAGAACAAAAAGGCTGAGCCTCCCATGAGTAAGAGAGGATTCTTTCTGCCTGACTGCATTTGAGCTGAGGCATCAATTTTTTTCCCCTGACTTTGGACTCAGACTGGAGCTACACCATCAGCTCTCTTGGGTCTCCAGCTTACCAACTGCAGATCCTGGGACTTGTCAGCCTCCATAATCATGTGACATATTCCTTATAAAATATCTTTCTCTCTCTCTCTCAATAGATATATTGAAGTGGGGAAAGGGAAGGAAAATATACAGACAGAGACAGACACATAAATATATATCCTATTGGTTCTATTTCTCTGGAGAACCCTTGACTAATACAGTGTCTAAGAACCTTTCAAAAATCTTAAGAATTCTTTCTGGATAAATACTCTTGGACAAATAACCACTAATGTCCTCTTTCTACTGATATCCTCTGCCCTCTCCAACCAAAGTGAACTTTGAGAGCCAAGAAAGAACATAGTTAAAGCCATCTTCCTGGAGAATCAGTATAGAAAATTATCCACTTTTGAAAACCTAAAACATTGAGACCCAAGAAAAGCGGAATGAAAATTCTGAATTAAATCCTCATGAGCAGCTCTGCAAATATGGATAGCCAAATGTTTTTTGATATTTTTACATGTATCTGTATCTTCAATTGTTATTTATCTTCTTTCCCTTTAAATTGCAGATTTTTAATGCCAAGGACTACATCTCTTATTTCTTAGACTTGCATTCTCCTTCATTTAATGTTAGTGCCAAGTTCAGGGTCCTGTCCTCATTATCTCCTCAATCAATGCTGACAGAGAAAGGATTGAGAGTTATCATAAGAAGTCAAGGGATGTAACTAATCAAGAAATCCACTGAGTCCAAAGGTAGGAAATTTGAGGTCTGAAATAATACATAAAACACTTATAGTCAATGAGTAGAGGAGAAAAGATTAAAGCTTTGGTGAGAAGTGTGTTTTTTCAACACATCTCTACTGCTGATTCTTTTTCTTCAGCTTTCCTTAAATGTATTGATCGAGAATGTTTGGTTGCAGGTGCCAGGAATCCTACTTTAAAAAGCCTTAGCCAGAAAGGAGAGTTATTTGCTCATTTACCTGGGAATGGAATTCATATCTAATATGACTGTATCAGGGATTCAGACAACAACATTAGGACTCTCTTGAGCTCTACTTTCTGCTTCTTGCTGCATGCCAGAATAACAGGTCATTTTTGCAGACCAGGTCTTCCAAGTAGTGGAAGATACGGACATCAGAATTTCATGTCTCTCATCCTCACAATTTACAATCTGAGAGATAAAGTGGCCATACCACCAGTACCACTGAGAAAAATCTCTGGGTAAGACATTGATTGACTCACTTGGAATCACTTTAATTCCTAATCTAGTCATTGTGGCCAATAACCAGGAAGATTGTGTACTATTACTTGTGTGCCCTAGGTAATGTGAGGAAATTGTCTTGTTTCTTTAGGCCTCAACTTTCTGACTTGTCAAGTGAGAGTCGAATTAGACAAAGGGAATTCTGCCAGTTGTGTCATCAAATGAAGCTCATTTTATCTCAGGGTGTGGCACACTTCAAAATTTTAGCAACACAGAAAGGGTCATACAAAGAAGTGTTATTTTCTAATTATATAACAAACTCCATTAAACCCATCACCCAAACTGAGAACCAGAACATTGATAGTAACTAACATCTAACTTTGTGCTTCTTTGTTAGCTTATTGCCTGTCTCCCTCTACCTAAGATAATCACTACCCTGATTTTTATTTTATCCTTTCCTTGCATTTTAAAATAAGGTTTATCTCATACTTCTGTGTGCTAAAGATATATATTGTTTAATTTTAGTTGAATTTGCATTTTATAAAAAGTGTATTATACTATGCAATCTTCTGGGTCTTGCTTTCCGCACTGAACAAGTATCTATTCTGATGACTGGGGTTTGCTTTTTTCTAAGCTTTTGCTTTTCTTATTGTGATTGTTTTGAAGGTTTTGTTTTACTTTCCTTTTCTGCTTCTCCTCCTCCCCACCCTCTGTCTATTACAAACAATGCTGCTATGAATATTTCTGTGCTTGTGCAAGAAAATTGGGGGAAGATATTTTGAGTCATAAGGTCCTTGAATATTCAACTTTATAAGACAATGCCCAACTGTTTTCCAAAGTGGTTATGCCAATTTACACTCTCACTAGCAACATACCAAGATTCTGTAAAACCATACCCAATGGTATTGTCAAAATTCTTAACTTCCTTTTCCATTCAAATGAGTATAATATATCTCTTTGAGATTATATCATTATTATATTTTACATTATTATTATTATTTTACATTATTTATTATTTTATTATATTATATATTATTAATGAGGAAAAGACTTTCTGTGTATGTTTATCAGCCATATGCATTTTTTATCTTCTGTGAAAATACTTAACTTTTTGCCTATTTTTCTGTTCTTGCTTTTTGTCCTTTCCCTATGGATTGATTTATAAGATTTTTATTGTTGGTATCAGCCCTTTGACACTTATATGTGTTGCAAATGCCTTCTCTCAGTTAGGGTGTTACCTCTTCACTACATTTTAATGAAAATAAGTTGTTAATATAGTCAAAACAATAAATATTTTATTTTATGGCTAGCACATTTTATATTTTGCTTAAGAAATTCTTCACCTACCCTAAGGTGATAGTCACTTAAAGTTTATACAAATAGTGCTAAAGTTTGCTTTTAACATCAAAACACTTAATTCATCTGGAGTTGTTTTTCTGCACAGGCATACCTTGGAGATATTGCAGGTTTGTTTCCACACCATCGCAATAAAGTGAGTCATACACTTTTTTGCTCTCCCAGTGCAGATAAAAGTTACATTTACACTATACTCTATTAAGTGTGCAATAGCATTATCTCTTAAAAAACAACATATATAACTTAATTAAAAATACTTTATTGCTAAAAAAATGCTCACTATCATCTGAGCCTTCAGTGATTCTTAATCTTTATGCTGATAGAGGGTCTTGCCTTGATATTGATGGCTGCTGACTGATCAGGGTGGTTGTTGCTGAAGTCTGGGATGGCTGTGGCAATTTCTTAACATAAGACAACAATGAACTTTGCCAAATCAATCGGTGTTTCCTTTCATGAACAATTTCTCTGTAGCAGGCAATGCTGCTTAATAGAATTTTACCTACATAACTTCTTTCAAAATTGGAGTCAATCCTCTCAAACACTGCTCCTGCTGAACCAACGAGGTTTATGTAATATTCTAAATTCTTTGTTGTCATTTCAACAACCTTCATAGTATCTTCACCAGGAGTATCGATAGATTCCGTCTCAAGGAACCACTTTCTTTGTTCAACGACAAGATAAAACTCCTCATCCATTAGTTTTATCATGAGATTGCAGCAATTCAGTCTCATCTTTAGTCTTTACCTTTAATTCTAGTTCTCTTGCTATTTCTACTACATCTGCAGTTACTTCCTCCACTGAAGTCTTGAATCCTTCCAAATCATCCATGAGGGTGGGAATCAACGTCTTCCACACTCTTGTTAATGTTGATATTTTGACCTCTTCCCATGAATTACAAATATTCTTAATGACATCTAGAGTGGCAGATCCTTTCCAGAAGGTTTTCAGTTTACTTTGTGCAGATCCATCAGAGGAATCACTATAAATGGCAGCTATAGCCTTCTAAATATATTCCTTAAATAATAAAACTTGAAAGTCGAAATTACTCCTTGATCCATGGGCTGCAGAATGGATATTGTGTTACCAGGCATGAAAGCAACATTAGTCTCATTGTACATATTCATCTGAACTCTTGGGTGACCAGGTGCATTGTCAATAAGCAGTAATTTTCTGAAAGGAATCTTTTTTTTCTGAGCAATAGGTCTAAATACTGGGCTTAGCAGATGTGGTAAACAGATGTGCTGTCATCCAGACTCTGTTGTTCAATTTATAGAACACAGGCAGAGTAGATATAGCCTTATTCTTAAGGATCCTAGGATTTTCAGAGTGGTAAATGAACAGTGGCTTCAACTAAAGTCATCAGCTGTATTAGCCCCTAACAAGAGAGTCAGCCTATTGAAGGTTTGAAGCCAGGCACTGACTATTCCTCTCTAGCTATGAAAGTCCTAGATGACATCTTCCACTATATAAGGCTGTTTCATCTACCTTGAAGATCTGTTGTTTAGTGTAGCCACTTTCATTAATTAATTACCTTAGCTAGATCTTCTGGATAACTTGCTTCAGCTTCTACATTACCACTTGCTGCTTCACCTTTCCTTTTTATGTTATGGGGATGGCTTCTTCCCTTAAACCTGATGAACCAACATTGGCTACCTTCAAACTATTATTCTGCAGCTTCTTCACCTCTCTCAGACTTCATAGACTGAAAGAGAGTTAGGGTCTTGCTCTGGATTAGGCTTTGACTTTAGGGAATGTTGTAGCAGGTTTGCTCTTCTATCCAGACCAATAAAATGTTATATCAGCAATAAAGCTGTTTTGCTTTCTTATCATTTATATGTTCACTGGAGTAGAACTTTTAATTTCTTTCAAGAACTTTTCCTTTGCATTTAAAACCTGGTTAGCTTCATGACACAAGAGGTCTAGACTTTGGCCTATTTTGGATTTTGGTGTGTCTCCTTCACTAAACTTAATCATTTCTAGCTTTTTGATTTAAAGTGAGAGACATGCAACTCTTTAACTTAATCACTTAGAGGTCATTGTAGGGTTATTATGTGATCTAATTTCAATATTTTGGGGTCTTATGGAAGAGGAAAGCTGAGAAGAGGGAGAGAAATGGGGCAATGGCTGATCAGTGGAGCAGTCAGAGCACACACAACATTTGTTAAGTTCACAGTGTTATATGGGCATAATTTGTGTAGCCCCAAAACAAAATAGCAACACCAAAGATCACTGATCACAGATAACAATAACAAAAATAAAAATAATAAAAAAGTTTGAAATACTGTGAGAATTATCAAAATGTGACAGAGAGACACGAAGTGAGCAAATGCTGCTGGAAAAAAAAATGTTGCCAATAGCCTTGCTTGAGGCACGGTTGCCACAAACTTTCAAGTTTTTTAAAAACTGCAATACCTGAAAAGCAGGATGAAATGAGGTATGCCTGTATATAGTTTGAGGTAAGGATTCAATATTATTTTCTCCATGTGTATAACAATTTGTATTAGCTCTGTTTATTGAATAGTTCATCTTTCATCATAGATCAGTCTTGACATCACTGACAAATATCGAAGTTTCCATGATGCATGGTGTTTAGCCACCTGCCAAAAACTAATTTGAAAACTTTGTTTTAAACATATAAAGGCTGGATTCACTTTCTATAGATGAAGAATTTGCAATAACAGAGAACATTTCAACAGTTCATTCAAGTGAAAAAGGAAAGATTTTGTACATAGTTTCTACCCCATCATTTATCAGGCAGGCTTGCACTTCGTAAGATAAAGTCATGTGAAAGAAGTGATCGAGACTGAATTTTCTTTGTGGTTATGCTGGTAACCATAGTCAGTTTAAGAGATATTTGTAAAAAACTGAAGAGAATAAGATGTTTATTTTTTAACATCTTTATTGGAGTCTAATTGCTTTACAATGGTGTGTTACTTTCTGCTTTATAACAAAGTGAATCAGTTATACATATATACCCTTACCTCTTCACACTTGCATTTCCCTCCCTCCCACATTCCCTACACCATCCCTCTATGTGGTCATAAAGCACCGAGCTGATCTCCCTGTGCTATGTGGCTGCTTCCCACTAGCGATCTATTTTACACTTGGTAGTGTATATATGTCCATGCCACTCTCTCACTTTGTCCCAGGTTACCCTTCCCCCTCCCCGTATCCTAAAGTCCATTCTCTAGTAGGTCTGCATCTTTATTCCAGTCATGGCCCTAGGTTCTTCATGACCTTTTATTTTTTTTTCTTTAGCTGCAATATATATGTGTTAGCATACGGTATTTGTTTTTCTCCTTCTGACTTACTTCACTCTGTATGACAGACTCTAGGTCCATCCACCTCACTACAAATAACTCAATTTCATTTCTTTTTATGGCTGAGTAATATTCCATTGTATATATGTGCCACATCTTTACCCATTCATCTGTCAGCAGACATTTAGGTGCTTCCATGTCCTGGCTATTGTAAATAGAGCTGCAGTGAACATTGTGGTACATGACTCTTTTGAATTATGGTTTTCTCAGAGTATATGCCCGGTAGTGGGATTTCTGGATCATATGATAGTTCTATTTTTACTTTTTTAACGAACCTCCATAATGTTCTCCATAGTGACTGTATCAATTTACATTCCCACCAACAGTGCAAGAGGGTCGCCGTTTCTCCACACCCTCTCCAGCATTTATTGTTTATAGATTTTTTGATGATGGCCATTCTGACCAGTGTGAGATGATATCTCATTGTAGTTTTGATTTGCATTTCTCTAATGATGAATGATGTTGAACATTATTTCATGTCCTTGTTGGCATTCTGTATATCTTCTTTGGAGAAATGTCTATTTAGGTCCTCTGCCGATTGTTGGATTGTGTTGTTGGTTTTTTTGATATTGAGCTGCATGAGCTGCTTATAAACGTTGGAGATTAATGATTTGTCAGTTGCATCATTTGCAAATATTTTCTCCCATTCTGAGGGTTGTCTTTTGGTCTTGTTTATGGTTTCCTTTGCTGTGCCAAAGCTTTTAAGTTTCATTAGGTCGCACTTGTTTATTTTTGTTTTTATTTCCATTTCTCTAAGAGGTGGGTCAAAAAGGATCTTGCTGTGATTTATGTCACAGACTGTCCTGCCTCTGTTTTCCTCTAAGAGTTTGACAGTGTCTGGCCTTACATTTAGGTCTTGAATCCATTTTGAGTTTATTTTTATGTATGGTGTTAGGGGGTGTTCTAATTTCATACTTTTACATTTACCTGTCCAGTTTTCCCATCACCATGTATTGAAGTGGCTGTTTTTCCTCCACTGTATATTCTTGCCACCTTTATCAAAGATAAGGTGACTATATGTGTGTGGGTTTATCTTTGGGCTTTCTATTCTGTTCCATTGATCTATATTTCTGTTATTGTGCCAGTACCATACTGTCTTGATTACTGTAGCTTTGTAGTATAGTCTGCAGTCAGGGAACCTGATTCCTCTAGCTCCATTCTTCATTCTCAAGATTGCTTTGGCTATTCAGGGTCTTTTGTGTTTCCATACAAATTGTGAAAATTTTTATTCTAGTTCTGTGAAAAATGTCAGTGGTAGTTTGATAGGGATTGCATTGAATCTGAAGATTGCTTTGGGTAGTAGAATCATTTTCACAATGTTGATTCTTCCAATGCAAGAGCATGGTATATCCCTCCATCTGTATATATCATGTTTAATTTCTTTCATCAGTGTCTTATAATTTTCTGCATACAGGTCTTTTTTCTCCTTAGGTAGGTTTATTCCTAGATATTTTATACTTTTTGTTGCAATGGTAAATGGGAGTGTTTTCTTGATTTCACTTTAGATTTTTTATCATTAGTGTATAGGAATGCCAGAGATTTCTGTACATTAATTTTGTATCCTGCTACTTTACCAAATTCATTGATTAGCTCTAGTAGTTTTCTGGTACCATCTTTAGGATTTTCCATGTAGAGTATCATGTCCTCTGCAAACAGTGACAGCTTTACTTCTTTTCTGATTTGGATTCCTTTTGTTTCTTTTTCTTCTCTGATTGCGGTGGCTAAAACTTTCAAAACTATGTTGAATAATAATGGTGAGAGTAGGCAACCTTGTCCTGTTCTTGATCTTAGTGTACATGGTTTCAATTTTTCACCATTGAGGACAATTTTGGCTGTGGGTTTGTCATATATGGCCTTTATTATGTTGAGGTAAGTTCCCTTGGTGCCTGCTTTCTGGAGGGTTTTTATCATAAATGGGTGTTGAATTTTGTTGAAAGCTTTCTCTGCATCTATTGAGATGATCATATGGTTTTTCTCCTTCAGTTTGTTAATATGGTGTATCACATTGATTGATTTGTGTATATTGAATAATCCTTGCATTCCTGGGATAAACCCCACTGGATCATGATGTATGATCTTTTTAATGTGTTGTTGGATTCTGTTTGCTAGTATTTTGTTAACGATTTTGGCATCTATGTTCATCAGTGATATTGGTCTCTAGTTTTCTTTCTTTGTGACATCTTTGTCTGGTTTTGATATCATGGTGATGTTGGTCTCGTATAATGAGTTTGGGAGTGTTCCACCCTCTGCTATATTTTGGAAGAGCTTGAGAAGGATAGGTGTTAGCTCTTCTCTAAATATTTCATAACATTCTTCTGTGACGTCATCTGGTCGTGGGCTTTTGTTTGTTGGAAGATTTTTATTCATAGTTTCAATTTCAGTGAGTGTGATTGGTCTGTTCATATTTTCTATTTCTTCCTGGTTCAGTCTCAGAAGGCTGTGCATTTCTACGAATTTGTCCATTTCTTCCAGGTTGTCCATTTTATGGGCATAGTGTTGCTTTTAATAATCTTTCATGATCCTTTGTACTTCTGCAGTGTCAGTTGTTACTTCTTTTTCATTTCTCATTCTATTGATTTGAGTCTTCTCCCTTTTTTTCTTGATGAGTCTGGTTAATGGTTTATCAATTTTGTTTATGTTCTCAAAGAACCAGCTTTTAGTTTTATTGATGTTTGCTATTGTTTTCTTCATTTCTTTTTCCTTTATTTCTGACCTGATCTTTATGATTTCTTTCCTTCTGCTAACTTTGTGGGTTTTGTTGTCCTTTCTCTAATGCTTTAGGTGTAAGGTTAGGTTGTTTACTTTAGGTGTTTGTTGTTTCTTGAGGTAGGGTTGTATTGCTATAAACTTCCCTCTTCAAACTGCTTTTGCTGCATCCCATAGGTTTTAGGTTGTCGTGTTTTCATTGTCATTTTCTTCTAGGTATTTTCTGATTTTCTCTTTGATTTCTTTGGTGATCTCTTGGTTATTAAGTAGCATATTGTTTAGCCTCCATGCATTTGTATTTTTCACAGTTTTTTTTCTGTAATTGATTTCTAATCTCATAGTGTTGTGGTTGGAAAAGATGCATGATGTGTGATACAATTTCAATTTTCTTACATTTACAAAGTCTTGGTTTGTGACCCAAGATATTATCTATCCTGGAGAATATTCCATGAGCACTTGAGAAGAAAGTGTTTTCTGTTGTTTTGGGATGGAATGTCTTATAAATATCAATTAAGTCCATCTTGTTATAGAGCTCTACAGGGCTAACTTTGGACCTCCATGTTTCTTTATATTGTACTTTCTTACTGATGTGACATCTAACCACAATGAACTTCAGACTTCAGGATAAAAGCTAAAGCACTGCCAGTGCATTCAAGGAAATATGAGTTTTGAACTCAAAATGACTACGAATTTAGCAGATATTATTTGAAGACTGCATGCATATTATACTGTAGAATGTTACTGAACTCTTTTTTTTTTTTTTGTGGTACGTGGGCCTCTCACTGTTGTGGCCTCTCCCATTGTGGAGCACAGGCTCCACATTTCTGCATGGCTCAGTGGCCATAGCTCATGGGCCCTGCTGCTCCACAGCATGTGGGATCTTCCCAGACCGTGGCATGAACACATGTCCCCTGCATCAGCAGGCGGACTCTCAACCACTGTGCCACCAGGGAAGTCCACCATGACGTATTTTTAAGTATAAAAGCAGGTTATAGAACACTAGTATTTTTACATTGTTATTAATAAGTAACACACACACTCTCTCTCTCTCTTTCTCAGTCTCCCTCTCTCTTTTATACACACACACACATTTCTAGATAAATATATATCAGTATGTTAGCAATGGCTAACTCTGAATTGTGGGATTTGGAATGACCTTATTTTTTTCTGCTTATCTATATTTTTTGTTTTTCTAAAATGGTCTTGTGTTATCTGGGTATTTAAAAAAATAAATGATTCATGCTAAAAAGATTCTGCAGCTGTCTTTAGAATTCATATCTCATGAAGTAACTGAATTATCACACATCTGACCCATTAGTGAAGCTCATTTCTGAAAGGAACTGACTGAGCTGAAAGAAAACCTAGCACTACATATACATAATATCCTTCAAATTTTGGAGAGGAGAATATAATTGCACAAATAATTCTAAAATTTCTGGCTGCATGGCCAAACTCTGGGCCATGTTTGGGTCCATCTAACTATGAAAGCATATTTTCCCTTATGTCACTTCTGAAATCACTTTTAAGACCATTGTAGATGGAAAGCTGGAGTTAGTGCTAAAAGTAAATTCACCCTTGGCTCCAAAGTCCTCTGTTCATAACACTATTCTCATTGACTTGTAACTGTGCACTTTGTGTGAATACAATTTTTTAACATAATTTTAAATGATTTTTTATCATTTCTGCTAAAATTCACATTTAAAAATATAATTTTTTAGGAATCAAATTGTTTACTGAAGTATAGTTGATTTACAATTTTGTATATGTTTCAGCTGTACAGCAAAGTGATTTAGTTATACATATATATTCTTTTTCATATTCTTTTCCGTTATGGTTTATCACAAGATATTGAATATAGTTCCCTGTGTGTATTGTTAACTCCAGACTCCTAATTTATCCCTCCACCCCCCTTTCCCCTTTGGTAATCATAAGTTTGTTTTGTATGTATGTCTGTGAATCTATTTCTGTTTTGTAAATGAGTTCATTTGTATCATTTTCTTTCAGATTTCACATATAAGTGATATATAATATTTGTCTTGGCCTGATTTACTTCACTTAGTATGATAATCTCTAGGTCCATGCATGTTGCTGCAAATGGCATTATTTTACTCTTTTTTATAGCTAAGTAAAATTCTATTGTGTATATATACCATGTCTTCTTTATCCATTCATCTTTTTTTTGTTTTTTTTTTTTTGCAGTACGTGGGCCTCTCGCTGTTGTGGCCTCTCCCATTGCAGAGCACAGGCTCCAGACGTGCAGGCTCAGCAGCCATGGCTCACGGGCCCAGCTGCTGCTCTGTGGCATGTGGGATCTTCCCGGACCAGGGCTCGAACCTGTGTCCCCTGCATCGGCAGGTAGACTCTCAACCACTGCGCCACCAGGGAAGCTCTATCCATTCATCTTTTGGTGGACATTTAGGTTGCTTCCATGTCTTGGCTATTGTGAATAGTGCTGCTATGAACATTGGGTGCATGTCACTATGATCAATATATGTCGATTACATAGAAATGCCTTCCATTTTCCCATTAAAAATCCTATAATTCACTAACATAATAGGCTATATAAATATATTTTACTATGATATTATTAAAATTCTTATGGTTTTTCATATCCATCATTTTATTTCATGCTTCCATGCCTGCTCTTATGCCATTTTTCTGCCTAGAAGACTTCCACCTGACTAAAATGTTAATGTTTACAATTCAGTACAGCCATCATCTCTTCAAGAAGCCCTCTACAAACCACAGGCTGTGATCTTCCCTATTCTCTGATCCCATACTACCCATCATATGTTTCTGTTCATTTATTCAACATTTATTGAGAATTTACCATGTGTAAGACAATGTGCTAGATGATCGGGATACGAGTGAGCAAAGTTAGACATGACTCCTGCCTCCACAGAGCTTACAGTTCATCTTGTCAGTTACCATATTAAAATGAAATCCACAATTTTGTTTTTCTAAAGTCTCTAAATTATAATACTAAGGCTTGTAAATATTCCCATTAGTACCCTTTGTGCCCAACACTGTCCTGAAATATAATAGGCACACAAAAAATGTTTGGTGAATTGAATTTTCAGATTATAACAAAGAAAATATGTCCTTTTTCCAAATTGTCAATGCCACGAACTTTTATTTTTCTAATGTATCCCTACTTTCTGCTACTGGTCTTTATATCACAAGGAAAAGAAAACACATTCATTGGATGATTGGGGGTGGGAGATGTTGGAGGGAAAGAATATATAACGCACATTCATAAAAAGCTTGACCCAAAACTATTTGTAGTACTTTTTCTATTTGATTTGCTTGCATTCTCACCACATTAACTCCCTACAACCATGTATTCTCAAATCAATGTCTTATGTCACATAATTGAGTGAAAGAAAACTTCGTGTATGTGTCTGTGTGTATGTGTCTGTGTGTGTGTGTGTGAAAGAGAGAGAGCGAGAGAGAAAGAAAGAGAGAGAAATTGGACATCTTCCTAAATTCTGATGCAGATGAGCCTCACATACAATCAGCATTAAGGAGCACTCATAACACACCTGAGATGCTGAGAGTGATGCATGCACCCAATCCATTGGATAAAATTGGATCAATGGTAGAATCAATTTGACATTTACACTTCACTTTCATTGTCCTCAAAACTCAGTTTCAATCCACCCACTTGGTTTTTTTAGGTTCCAAACCACTGGCTTCCACATTGCCGCATATGTGGGTTCTTCAGATGGTACTTTGCCAACTGACTTTTAGAAATTAGAGAATAACAATGGCTTAGAAAAAATAGCTTAGTGAAAACATTTTACTTAGTAGCATTAGATCCAGTAAGAACTAAAAGAGGTATGAAAAGTTTTCACTATGTTACACTGTTACTAAAACACAAATCCCTGGACTGACCTGCTGCCTTGACAACTGTCTAGATACAGCCATTTAGATGATTTAAGAAAACAATAACCTGAGTGGATACTTATTATTTAATCCCTCTACCCACCTATGATTTCTTGCTTTCTGCTGGCTTTCTTTTTCAAATACTCTTCCTCTCCCCCTACACACACACACACACACACACACACACACACACACACACACACTTTCACAGTCTGAAAAATTCATCCATGCAAGAAGAAATTGTGGCTTCTGCATTTGCCTTCACCAGTTCTTTATTTGCATAATGAGAAAAGGTAAACTTTGTTGATTTAAAAACATACTTCTTGCCCATTTCATTTTAGTACTAACCATGTTTTTCACTTTTCTCTTGTGATATGAAGGGAAAACATAATACATACTTCAAATAGTAGCTACCTACAAGATTATTTTTGCCAAGAGAGGTAAATTACTTTAAATTCTATGTTTACGGGACTTCCCTGGTGGTCCTGTGGCTAAGAGTCAGTGTTCCCAATGCAGGGCGCTCGGGTTTGATCCCGGGTCAGGGAACTAGATCTCACATGCCACAACTAAGAGTTCGCATGCCACAACTAAAAGATCCTGCATGCCGCAACTGAAGATCCTGCACATCACAACGAAGATCTGTATGTGACAACTAAGATCCTGTGTGCCGCAACTAAGACCTGGCACAGCCAAATAAAAAATATATATATATATATTTAAATAAATAAATAAATAAATTCTATGTTTGAAACAATTAGTTCTCATAGTAAATAGAGGTGACTCAGTCTCTATAATGTGAATACAGTAACTTTATTATGCCCTATAGCTATACATTTTTATTTTAAAGGGCTAAATTAAAATAAAATACTGATAACTAAATTGTACATCAATCTCATGATTATTGGAACTTTAATCAAATCACTCGGTCATTTTTTTCTCTTTGCCAATATTGTAAAAACCATGTTGTAGAGTATATTTCAGCCTATTTTCTAGTAATTAAAGAAAACATGAAATAGGTATTTGTACTCTGGAAATTCTATGACTACCCATGTATATGCTTTTTCATGCTATGCAAAAATAGCTCATTTTTGCCATGAATGTGCTATTTATATG